>NW_026585644.1:38119285-38196633 GCF_907164565.1 Psammomys obesus
TAAGAAAGAAGGCCTGGAGGATGGCTCAGAATAAAGACAGAGCTCTGGCTGCCTCAGCCTCCCAAGTACCGAGATTAAAGGACCAATGGTGCCATACATTTATAATCCCAGCACTTGGGGAGGCAGAGGCAGGCAGATCTCTGTGAGTTCAGGCCAGTAAAGAGGGAGTCCAGGAGAGCCAGAGCTGCACAAAGAGACCCTGTGCAGAAAAGAGACAGACAGATTAGATTAGAATCAGCCTATGTGCTCTTGGCTCTGTTTAGGTGTACCTACCTAAACATCTAATCTCTGTGTCTGTGAGTCTCCAGTTTTTCAATCCAAGCTTGCCAAGCCCTGGGTCCCCATTTAATTCCTTCAGCAGGCTGGGCAGGGTGATGTGCGCATCCCAGCACCAAGGCAGCATCAAAGTGGTTAGCTTTTCCAGAATGCTGAGCCTGCCAACTTAAACAGAAAACAACTCAGGACTGATACCAACCCAAAGTCTATGCAGGATGCGGATGAAGGGGTGGCTTTCACATTTGGGGGCTCTTCGGGGTACTTAAATCTTTCATGAGAATCTACTCTTTTTTTGGGTTATTTTTATAGAAAATATTCAAATACATAAACACTGTAGTAATAATTTCATTATTACTATTATCCAATCTTCAATAAGCAACAAATCATAGATTGCTTAGCCTGACCAGACCTCTGTATTTTTCTGTAGTGAATTCCACACATATATCAGTCATTTGGTCAAAACCATTTGTCTGTATAACTCTTTAAGAATTTTATCACTCCAGTGAAATTGAAAGAGGAAGTAAATCAGGCCTTTAATCCCAGTACAGGCAGAGGCATTCGGATCTCTGATTTCAAGGTCAGCCTGGCCTACAGAGTTCCAGGACAGCCAGGGATGTGCAGAGAAATCCTGTCTAAAGAGGAAACAGAACTGCAAGAACCAAGTGGGGAGAAGTGGCTACTTAGTTATCTGGTAAAACAGCTGCTTGTTAGCTAGCAGGGTCGTGCTTGCAGTGGTCTAATCCCAGCACTCTGAGAGGCAGAGGCAGGCAGATCTCTGTGAGTTCCGGGACAACCTGGTCCACAAAACAAAACAACAGCAAAAAAACAAAAACAGCTGCCTACAGTTACCCTGTTTTATAAAATGAAAATTGTCTTAATCCCCACCTCACCCCTCTCTTTTCTCTGACAGTGTAGACCAGGGCTGGCTTCAAATTTAGAGAGATCTGCCTATCTAGTCAAGTGCTGGGGTCAAAAGAGTACACCACCACTCCCATCTTGAATTTCTTGTGTTAGTCTTTGCCATGTGGCTTTGATAGAAACTTAAGCCCACCAATGATATAACAGTTAAAAACAATGCTGAGCCAGGCGTGGTGTAGGATGCCTGTAATCCCAGCACTCTGGGAGGCAGAGGCAGCCAATTGCTGTGAGTTCCAGGCCAGCCTCGGCTACAAAGCAAGTACAGGACAGCCAAGGCTATCCAGAGAAACCATCTTGAAAAACACACAAACAAATGCTGAAAAGCCTATAATCCTGTACAATTAGTTCCTCAGAGTCATGAAGGGAACTCCACTTATTATGAACTCCCTGTCGTAATAAGCCTTCCTGATCTTCCACCGCATTTCTGGTGCCTGTTTAAGCATGGTGGCTTCCCTGCCTCGTTTTCCTGTAACAAAATGATCAGAATAAAAATCTTTCTGATACCAGTATTCAATAGGCAGAGGCAGATGGATCTGTGTCATTTCAAGGACACCCTGTCTGCTTAGAGAGTTCCAGGCTGCAGAGTTAAATAAGCTTTTTAAAAAAATCTCCAAATGTTTCACCCATCTGAGAGCTCACGCATAGTCCCATGCTGCCATCAGACAGCATAAAAACAGTGCAGACCAGGGCTGCAGAGATGGCTTAGCAGTTAAGAACATTGGCTGCTAATGCTCCTCCAGAGGTCCTGAGTTCAATTCCCAACAACCACATGGTGGCTCACAACCATCTATAGTAAGATCTGCTTCCCTCTTCCGGTGTGTATGAAAACAGAGCACTCATATACATAAAATAAATGAATAAATCTTAAAAAAAAAAAAAAAGAACAGTACAGTCCCTGGATGGATAAGTTGATACAGTATGTGTACAGACCAATCCTATGAGCCTGGGGATAGAAAAACCTTATCACTTACTGCTTAAGCAAATTTATCTTCAGCATCAAACACTGACTTCCTTGCTGTTGGCACACAGGAGAAGCCTCAGGTATAATAAAGATATACAAGCTGATAGCTCAAAAGACACAAGGTGGGGCTTGTGGAAATGGCTCAACAGTTCAGAACATGTACTATTCTTGTAGAGAGCCTGATTTCCATTCCCAGTACCCATACCCAGTGACTCCATGCCTGTAACTACAGCTCCAGGAGATCCAGTCCTCTCTTCTGGCTTCTGCAAGCATGTGTACATACCTCCTGTATACACACACACATAATTTTGAAAATAATTTTTGTATGTGAGTATTTTACCTGCACTTATGCATGTGTACCCATGTGTGCCTGGTACCCACAAAGGCCAGAAGAAGACATCAGATTCCCTGGAACCAGAGTTACAGATATTTGTGAGCTGTCATGTAGATGCTGAAAACCAAATTCTGGTCCTCTGCAATGGCATCAAGTACTCTATAGTACTTTATAGACCAGGTTGTCCTCAAACTCACAGCAATCTTCCTGCCTCTGCCTCCCTGAGTGCTGGGATCACAGGCATGCACCACCACACCCAGCTTGGGCCTCTGTCCTTTAATGGCATTTTAAGAAAGATGAGGCAGTAAGGTCCACATGGGTACAGAGGCCGTGGCTCAGGCTGTGGTGGCCTAGTCACCAAGCATACATAATGAAAAGTAGATGTTTGAGCAAAGCCCTCGTTCTTACTCAGTTCCTGTAGAGCTTCATTTCCATCTTTTTCCAGATAATTTTCTGATAAATCAAGAACACTCAGTGTGACCAAATTGTGAAGATTCTTTGCTGGAAGAAAAAAAATATTTTCAGGTATCCATATATACATTTTTCAACATCTTAATAATTCTGTATTCTTGTTATCTTTGCTGATGGCAATATACACTGTCATTTGACTTGATTATTTCTCAAAGGAAGTAGGATGTGTGGAACCTTCAATTTCCATGGCTTTGACGAAATAGGCAGATATTTCCTAGTCCATCCAGGTCACACAGAGCCTGAAGCTGTATGGAATATAGTGCTTATAATTCTAGACACGACATTGTAGATTATTCTTTATTGAATTTGGTTTGTTTGTTTGTTTGTTTGTTTGTTTGTTTGTTTGTTTAAAATAGGGTCTCGTCTCACTATGTAGTCCTGGCTGGCTTCAAACTCTGAAACTCACCCCTGCCACCTGAGGGCTGGGATTGAGGCATTCATCATCACACTTGGACATTTTAGACATATTTTAAAAGGAGTAGATTGTCTTCCACAGCTTTTCAGAGACAAATTTCACTTCTGGGCACAGTTGTGGCTCACACCTTTAATCCTAGCACTCAGGAGGCAGAAGCAGATGGAGCTCTGTAAGTTCACGGCCAGCCTAGTCTACAAAGTGAGTCTAAGACAGCCAGGGCTACACAGAGAAACCCTGTCTTGAAAAACCAAAGAAAAGAGACAAGTTTCAGCCTTCAAGCTGTTGTCTGTCTCAAACAACTGGGAAAAACTGCCACAGTTCTTGAGCTGTTTGCTCACACAGCTTCAGGGTCAGGGTGTCTGTGACCCTGGGTCACACACACAGGGTCAGTCACAGGCCCCTGTTGGACTGGCAGGGAGTGGGTAGACACTGGGGACCTAAAAAATGAGATACCCATACTAAAATGGCACCTTGTATCAAAGTGAAATAGATTTTAATACAACAAAGTTCAATACCTATTTCAAAAACCAGGTAAAGCTTTTTATCTATATTTTCTCTTTTCCCTTTTAAGCCCTTTTTCCCTTGGAAGCCCCAGCAAGTGGAGAACTGAAGGCGTGTTCTCATATTCTATGTTCCCCAGCATTGGGCTAGCCTTTTCCAACCACAGGCTTCTTTGTTTAAAAAAAAAAAAAAAAAAAAAAAAGGTTGTCTTTATGGATTCCCAGCACTTTTTAAATTTTATTTTTGTTTGTAAGTGTGTGTGTATGTTTCTATATGGTAGGGTATGTGCAAGAGAGTACAGCTGCCCACGGAGGCCAGAAGGAAGCATCAAACTCAGTTCCTCTGCAAGAGCAGGAAGCATGCCCTGACCTCTGAGCTGTTTTTTCTAGCTCCTGTAGACTGGTTTTCAAAGGATTAGGACAGCTAATAAAAAGATTCTACGTGAACCACATGGTTTTTTCCAGTCTCCTTTAAGAGTGGATGTCCACATGAGACACTCGGACGTTAGCGCAGACATGTCAGAAGTTCTGTTGTGCATCCGGGGAGTAGAGGCGAGGACGCCGATGCTTACCCAGAGTTTTCACAGAATTTGCACCCAGACAGCAGGCCACCAACTTCATCTCTTGCAGGTCGCAGGGTTTCCCCGATAGAGACTCGACTATGTAATCCATCCCCTTCCCAATGTCAGACAAATGAGTCAGATGAAACAATCGCATCTTCTTCAGGCTTCCCAGGCCTTCCGCTACAGGAGATGGGAAAGGAATTCATGAGCAGACCCAGTTTATCTGGTTAAATACAGACTCATGCAATGCAAGGAAGACAACTGTGTAGAAACTGGTTCATGGTCTTTTTTTTTTTTTTTTTAAATACACTCATGCATTTCTTTGCTTTCTAGGTAAGGAGACAGTTGCCATTCAGCCAGCAAAAGAGCTGATTTTTTTTTTAAATGTCTTCCTGGTTTTCACTTTCCCTCCTGGTTTCCACTTCCCTCCAGAGGCTGAGTCCAGAGGAGCAGCAGCTGCTGCAGCCCTGTGAAGGGTAGCGCATCTTCACAGCCTCTGAGACCCCTGCTCTGGACTTCAGATCAATGACTACAACACCCACGGCGGCAGGTCTAGCCGAGGTCAGTGTCCCCAAGTACCAGCGGCACAGTTGAAGGCAATAGAGTGTCCCTGGTTCTTAGCCCTGGCGCTGGAGTTTAGGATTGAGTAGGCGGAACTGAAATCATCCATCTCCATCCTGAGTCAGTGGTACAGGTGGAGGGGCCACACAGTGACTTTTGGGATACAGTCTGTCTCTCTCTTCTCTGCCTCTTTGACACTGGAGCTTTAACCCAGGCCCTGTGCATGCTAGGCAAGTGCTCTACCATTGAGCTGCATCCCTCAGAGCCAGGCTTTATCAGTCCCTGTGTCTGGAAGCACAGGGAAAACTGCCGGTATCGTATGTGATGCATTCAGTAGGTATAACACTGCAAACCCACAGTAAATGCTGGTTCCAGGGGAGGTGTTTACATGAGCTTTGTGGTCATTTAGACTTCTAGATTCAGCATTCCATGATTGTATAAACCTGGACAAGTGATTCAACATTTCAGCTGTGGCTTTAGGGGGTCATTAGTCCTACACACTAGGGCTGCTATGAGGATTTGCTAAGATAAAGTGTGAAAACCAAAAGGTATAGTTTCTGGCCTAGTGTGCAGCAGCTCTTTAATACATAGTAATTATTACTAATATCATTATCATTATACTGATTTCTTTTCTTTTTGACAGTTTCTCTGTTTAGCCCTGGCTGTCCTGGACATGCTTTGTAGACCAGGCTGGCCTCAAACTTAGAGATCCACCTGCCTCTGCCTCCCAAGTTCCGGGACTACAGGTGTGCGTCACCACCATCCAGCTATATTGATTTCATGATCAGATTTTGATTCTTTATTTCTTATTTTATTTTTATTTAAAAATACTTGTAGCTGGGCATGGTGGGAAACACCTGTAATCCCAGCACTCAAGGAAGCAGAGGCAGGCAGATATCTGTGAGTTTGAGGCCAGCCTGATCCACAAAGTGAGTCGAGGACAGCCAAGGCTACACAAAGAAACCCTGTATCAAAAAAACTAAATAATAGTAATGAATATGTATTCCATTTATTTGTGTGGGAAAGCATATATGCCATGGTGCCAGAGAATGATCCAGGACAACTTGTAGGCATCAGTTCTCCCCTACCATGTGGGCATGGATATTGAACTCAGGTTTGGTGGCAACGTGCCTTTATTCTCAGAGCCATCTCATGTGCCCTGGTTTTTGTTTATTTGGTTGTTTTTTTGTTTTGTTTTTAGACAGGGTCTTACTGTGTAGCCCTGGATGACCTGGAACTTTTTTTTTTTTGAGAGGACTTCACATTTAGCCCAGGTTTGCCTAGAACTCACTCTGTAGCCAAACCCCTGATCCTTCCACTTCCACCCCCCAGAAGCAGAGAAAACAGGAGTTTACCTGGCTACATTTAGATTTTTTAATAATGCAAGCACATTGTCCTGGGGTGGGGTGTACTCCTGAGACCTTGGGCAAATCAGCAAACCATGCTAGGAACCGGTTTCTACAAATGAATGCATTGAAGTAGCTGTGCCCAGGCTCTTACCAGCTATGACTTTCCAAGGAACCCATAGGTATGACGTGTGTGCTTACTGAATTCTAAATTAATTTGATAATCATATAAAGAAAAAGAGCTCAGGCACATTTTAATTATTGCATTTAGTTATATTTGGGAAGGAAGTAAAGTGAAGAACAATGCTAAATAAAAAGAGGAGCATTTTAGGGAGGGCTTAGGAGGGGAAAGAGAGCAAAAGAGTAAACATAAGAATAAGAAAAAAAAAGAGAGAGAAAGAAAAGCAGAGACATTGCCAAAAGGTGGCTTCCAGTCAGCCCTCCCTGGCCTGGGCTCTGTGGCAACCCATGAGTTCTGCTTTTGTTCCTGGGCTCACACTTTCCTGTATCTCATTTCTCTTTTAAAGTTTTACTAATGAAACAACTCTGAGCTTTTAAATCATCCAGAGAAAGGGAAACTGAGCATGTGATGACTTCCCCTCTAAGAAAGATCACGCATATAAGGGGTAAAGCTTGAATGGAGTTTTGCTGAAGGCTTGTCATAGCAGAAGGAGAGCGCCCCAAGAAACCAAGGTGGCCACAAGTTCATAAACTAGATCGCTGGGGCTGGGGAGATGCTCGGTGAGTGCACACAACACCTGCACAAAGAGCTAGGTTCAGATCCTCAGGACTCATGGAAGGTCAAGCATCTAGCTGGCATCTCTAATCCCGGTGTTCCTAAAGTCAATGGGAGGTGGAGACCAGGGAATCCCCAGGAGCTTGTGGGCCACCAAGCTGCTTAAACAGAGTACAGCAACAGACAACAAAAGACCCTGCCGCAAATAAGGTGGAAGGCGAAGACAGAAGCTGAAGTTATCCTTTGACCGGCCTTAGTCAGTGCTCTGTTGCTGTGAACAACAGCATTCTGTGGTGCCAACCCCCGGTGACAAACTTCCTCCAACTCAGCCACATCTATCCCAACAAAGCTATATTTCTTTTTTTTAGATTTATTTATTTATGTTTATGAGCGCTCTATCTGCATACACACCTGCATGCCAGAAGAGAGCATTAGGTCACGTTATAGGTGGTTGTAAGATACCATGTGGTTGCTGGGACTTGACCTCAGGACTTCTGGAAGAACAGTCAATGTTGCTAACTGATGAGCCATCTCTCCAGCCCAAAGGCACATTTCTTAATCCTTCTAATCCTTTCAAAGAGTTCTACTCTGTGGGGATTTATTCATTCAAATATATGAGCCTGCTGAGGCTGTTCATATTCGAACCACCACACCTCTACCTGTGGACCATGCCATGAACATGCCCCCTTCCTCTTTCACACACACAAGGATCTTGCCTTCTACAGATGTGGCAAAATGATCTTAAGCTAACCAGTCTTATCATCATACCTGCAATAATAAGTATATTAAAGAAACAAACATCTGACCTAGGTTTTTAGCATCTTCCTCGTTCATCCCAATGTTGTCCAGTATGAGCTTCTCGAGGTTCTTCAGATTACCCAAGCTGTCTGTCAGACCGCCTGCCGGAAGAAAGCAGAGGAGCAGATCACCTCCCTTGTGCTATCATTGTTTAGGTCATTGTCATTCCCATTACCAACTGGGAGGTTTCAGTTATCACAAAGTGCAGAGAGTGCTCAGGGAATTCACAGGAAGGTAGTTATCTGTAGGAAGCACAGCTCAGAAGAAGCCTTGGAGAACTCAGGATCATCAATCATGTGGGCGAGTTTTCTTCAAAGAAAGGAAATGAGGGGCGCCTAGTCACCTGGAATGCCAGAGTGAAAAGTGCCCAATCAACCTGGTGATCTTTTTGCTATTCTATGGGCCAGGCTTCCTGAATCCCTTAATGTCCTGAGCATTGCTTAGGCCCTAATCCTGAGCTCTGTCTCTTCAGTGAATAGAGCACATCCCTGTGAAAGAGGCCCATGGACTCTGCATCGTCCACTGACAGAATCGATCTACCCTTGTGCTTACCATCGATCCTTCCCTGAGCTCTGTTTATCAGCCAATAGAATTATTGCTTATTGTAAAGGTCACAGGTTACAAGTTCTACTATGTTTAAATGTGTAAGGGAAGTAAACCACAGGGTCAGTCTCTAGATGTCTTGATCTGCAAAAATGTCACTGTTCCAGGTTTTCTCTCTTATCTATCTTTGTGGTTCACTTCCCCACCAGTGGTGATGCTTGCAGAAATCCTTCAAGAGTTATTTTGTCAAAAATGGGTATTGCACTCAGCTATAAGCGTAATGTTCAAATATAATAGAAGTAAACAGACGGATAAAAGGTAGCTGGCTGTGGTGCTCACATCTACAATCCCAGCATTTGCCAGACTGAAGCAGAAGGATTACGGTGAATGTGAGGCCATCCTGGGCTATCTGTGAGAAGGAAGGGAAGGGAATAGTGGGGGAGAGGGGATAGGGAAAGGAAGGGGAAGAGAGGAGAGGAGAGGAGAGGAAAGGAGAGATAAAACAGAAAACAAGTAAATCTGTGGCAGCTGAAAAGTTCCACTGAGTGACTGGGGGCAGGAACCACAGATAGCCAAGGGAGCTGAAATGAGGAAGGACAGAGGAAATACAGAGATGGTAGGTAGGCTCAGTGACACACCCAGAAGGTAAAATGCGCTAGAAATATTGCCAAAAGCCTCAGTCCCATCTAGCACTTGCACAGGTCTTGATAGCATACTTGGCTATGGCCACACCTGGCAGCCGTTGAGTCTGCAGCTGGTGGATGCTCAGGTTCTGGAGGTTTGTCACGGATGTGATGCACTGCTCATCATCGACGGTGAGGGGACTGGCTTCCACCATGAGGGAATGAATGTTCTTGCAGGTGCTGAGGATGGAGCTGAGCCTTCCATCCACAGCAGCACACCTCTTGATGTACAAACGGAGGTTTGTGGCAGAGCTGAAGATCTTCCCCAGATGTTTGATATCTTGTTTATTCAACTTGCTGATATCCCGGAGCGTGACCTCTAGAGTCTTGAATTCCTGCTTCCAGTTGAAGAACAAAGACACAGCCCTGCTGGGAATGTAGGTTTCTGAGGGCCCTTCCATGTGGGCTCTGGCCTCATTCTCTCCAGCCTGTGAGGCTGCAGCTTTTCCAAAGAAATCCAGCTTAACGAAGTCCAACGCGCTTGCACAATTAGGCAAGTGTTCAAAGAAGTCAAATAAGTAATCAGGGATGTTCTCCGAGTTGATGTATAAACTTTTACCGCTAAAGAAAGCTTCAAATTCTGGGCTCAGGGCAGATTTGGATATGCTCTCTGAGAATAAATTGATGCCACACTCTACAAAGGAATTTACATTGATGGCTTTCAGAACATCTTGCTCCGTGGTGTTTCTCAGGCTTTGCATTGATTCCTGCCTCCAGAGAGGCCTCTTGGAGACAGAGAGCCCCTGTAGGCTGCCATGCTGATACACCAATGCAAGGTGGCGCACGACAGCCCTGGTGGCTTCTGTGGATGACCCACACGTGTACAGGAGCAGGTTGCCATACAGGGATGTGATGTCAGAGATGGAAACCATTTTCTTCAAGTAGTCATTCCCCTTGCTCACCTCCTCTGGCTCTCTGGACATCAACAAACTGCTGAGTCTCCGTCCCGCTGTGTACTCCTGGAATGACTTATGGAAGAATTTATACTTGGGCCTCAGCCTCTGAGCTGTGTACTTGCAGAGGAGCCCAGTTGTCACCAGGATGTCCTCGTTTATGCCAGACACATCCTCGGGCTCAAAATCAAACTTATGGGAGAACACGCCCTCCAGGGCTAGGTCTCCACAGCACTCTAGGCTCCTGACAAAGTCACACTCTGTCCCACCTCTGTGCTTGTGCCTGTTTTTCTGTATCAGGAGGTCGTAGAAGGTTCGGAACAGCATGGTTTGCGTGTGAGCTTGGAATTCCTCTCTGCCCATCTGGATGGCACAGGTGATCACCACGAAGAGAGGGGTCTTCATGAGGTTTCTCAAGCACCTGGACTCCTGGATCTGGAACAACAGGCCTTCAGCAAGCTCCCTTATCAGCATCTCCCGGATGAGAACCTGCGCACCACCTTCCGTCATATCTCCCACCTCTGCAGTCAGGGCGCCAACCTGTCTGATATGTCTCAGGCACTCGGTGGTGGTGGTGACAATGACCATGTTCTTGAAACGATGGTTTTCCTTTATTAGAGTTTCGATTTCTGGGCAGTTCTGGGGCTGGAATTCGTTGTACCCATCGAGGAGAAAGAGGACGTCCTTCTGCAGCTTCAGCAGCAGAGCCATAAAGGCTGGCTTGCTGAAGGAGTCAGACACATTCAGGAGCTGATCGCACAGGGTTTCAAACAGTCCATCCCGGGCACTGCTCAGGCGGACAAAGAAGACCAGTTTGAAGCTTCTCAGAGCCCTGCACTCCCCAGAGGCCCAGAGCATGGCGATTCTCTGCAGCAGGGTGGACTTCCCTTTGCCAGACTCCCCTTCGACGAGGCAGGGGCTCTGAAGAGCCTCCAGCAGATCGTCCAGGGTCAGCTGCTCCACGCGGTGATGGCGATGGTCCTTCCTCCACAAGACGGGCTCTGTGAAGGTGATCTTCAGATTAAAAATGATGTCGATATCGTTACCCAGGGGATAGAAGTTCAGAAAGGAAGGGCTGCTGTAGAAGCCTTTTAAATTCTGGGCCAGAATTTCCAAGTCTTCTTCCGCGTTCTGATGGGAGAGACCTGTTAGAGAAAAGGTGATGCTATAAAGAGCATAATTGATTCTGCACCTGCTCGGACCCAGGGCTCAGGGAGATGCGCCACACAGGTCCTGAGAATCATCTGGGGGCGACTTTGACTTCCTTCCCTAGTTCTAAGATACCACAGCAGCCACTGATTTCCCCTGTGACCCTTTCCCCTTATTTCCTCTTTTTTACTTTCTCTTGTTTTTCTTGCCATCAAATCTTATGTCAGCAGATTGGAAGTGAGAGAAGCCTTCTAATCGTTAAGGAAAGTGAAAGAATTGGCTGAGAATGTGGGATGGGATAGATCTCAGCCAATTACACAATTTATTCATTTAAAATAATTAAAATGACGAATTGGAGGCATAGCCTGATGATGATGACGATGATGACGACGATGATGATGATGATGATGATGATGATGATGATGATGATGAAATTACTCTGGTGTGGAAAGCAGAGTACCTTTCCATGGTACTGCATTGTGAGATAAGTAGTTGGCATTCACCCACAGATGACCGACCAAAGATTGTCTGTGTAGTCTATTTGTGTTCTACTTAATCATTTTTTAAAAAACAGCATTTTCATATATAGCCCAGGCTGACTTTAATCTCTCCATCCACCTGCCTCAGTTTCCCCAAACTCCTGTGGTAGCCAATGCTATCTCTCCTATCATTCCAGTGGTGCTTTGAAGGGAGACTATGCTTACTCATTTCTTGCCCAGCTCTGAGGTTACTTATGTGATTTCACTGTCAAGTGTCTACTGGGAATGGCTCAAAGGCCCTGGCCAGCAACACGAAGAAGTTCAATGGAGGGGACTGTGGGTGGTCCCAAGGGCTGATTCCTTTCGGTGGGACAAAGGTGAGCAAAGCAATACTTACTTTGTCCAGTTAAGTCATGATACAGGGCAGGGTTCCAATTTTCAAGACACTTAAGAAAGAGGTTGCAGGCCTCTGAGCCCTTCTTCAAAATCATATGAATGATCCATCGGGCAGCGTCCTGCTCCACCCTCTCACTGCGGATGACGGCAACTTCTTCAGAGTTGAGGACATTTGATGTGAACAGATCATCAGAGATCTGCTTTATAACTGTAATGCCCATCCTTTGAATGAGGGCTGGACTGTTTTCCTTCACAAAGTTCACTGAAGGGGAAGGGAGTAAATACTTGTTTATTTGTTCATTTATTTATTTTGTGTATATATATATATATATATATATATATATATATATATACATATATATAATCAGGGTGGCCTTTTTTTTCCACCTCAGACCCATCTTGAACTATGAAGATGCCAAATGCTTGACTATCAGGCCCTCGAGAAGGTCTCTGCGAAACTCTACAGTCCTAACTTTAGTCAGTGAGCAAGATGATTTTGCTTTGGTGATGAAAAGGTGGGGAACTTTGTCCACTGATATGAAAGTCTCTAGTGAGTGTCAGGTGTGATGGCACCCATTTTTAATCTCAGAATCAAGAGGCAGAGGTAGGAGGATCTCTGTGAGTGTGAGGCCAGCATGGTCTGCATAAGTGAGTTCCAGGGCAGCCAGGGCTACATAGTGAGACAAGAAGGAGGAGGAAGACAAGGAGGAGGAACAACAAGAAGAAGACCAAGACCAAGAACAAGGAGAACAAGAAGAGAAAGAAGAAAGAAAAAGAAAAGAAACCCTGGTGAAGTCGCAGTAGTGCAAGCATGGACTTTGAAGTAATGAACAGCCCTAGCCTCCAAGCAGAAGAGCCATTATCATCTTCCTCCAGCAAGAGACCCTTCCTTACAATATTGCACCTGTCAACATTCTCCCTTAGGAGGAGGAGTTGGGGGAACCATTAGGTCCTCACCTGGGAGTCCAGCTACTCTGTTCCCGTGTCTCCCTCCCAGCCATCCTGCCTCAACTTCACACTGACTTTGGAGGTGCTAGGCTAGAGGGTGGAAGACTAACGGGGGGTGGGGTGGGGGGACTCCATCTATACCTACACAGACAGAGAATCACCATCCATGCTGATGTAGGGCTTCACAGAGATGTGGACGCCTCGTGGTTACCTGGGCTCTGACAAGTAAGACCAGCAAACCTACTGGTTCAACAAACTAGATGGACTTTAGTCTCTTACTGGAGCTTTGTCTGGGGGACTAGATATTTGTTCACATTTCCCCCAGGTAAAGTTAATGCAATAGGTAGGATCTGCCAATTGTTTCCATTTGTAACCTTTGGCAACTCTCTCTGAATCAGTTAGAAAAACTGGCAACTATGTAACAGACTGGCACTTTGGGAACAGAATATCTCTTTTTATAGCATTTACTGAGCCCCATAAGGGATTCACCATTTCTGCCATGGCTAGTTTCGAGATAAGCATATATGTTAACTGGCTAACAAAAAAATCTTATAATTCAACATTTCACCAATGAGAACCAACTATGGCACATACTCTGAAACCTAGGGAGCAGGTAGAGCTTATATACTCCATTGAATACAAAGTAATATGTCAACATGCTAGTTACAATGTTCATTTCTTCCCTTCCAGTCACAACTCAAAGGAGGTGTTTTAACTCTCACAAGCTTAAGTCTTTTCTGAAAAAGAGCTCTACAAAGTATTACATGGTGTTAAGTCCAAGCTCTCATTTCTCCTAGTGTCTAGGGAGGCTAATACATTCTATTTATTTATTTATTTATTCATTTATGTATTTATTTATTTATTTATCTATCTATCTATCTATCTATCTATCTATTTATTTATTTATTTTCTTCCTCTGCAGTGTCTTAATCTATTTTTTGTTTTGCTTTGGTTTGATTTGGTTTGCCAGAACTGGAGATTGACCTCCAACTTCATGCACAGGAGGCAAACTCTCTGCCACTGACCCACAGCCCCAGTTCTGGGCCTAACTCTCAAATTCGGACAAAACTGTGTCCAGGTACTGTAGGACAGCATCTCTCTGGCAGCTCAGAGGCAGGTCTCCCTGTCTCATACGCTCAGTCTGCATGTTCTCTTTGTACAGTGGGCTACTGCTGGCTTCCTCTGGGGCCTTTCTCCTGCTCCCCCTTTGTCACTATTGTAGATCCCCAGGGCTAACCTCAGCAGAACACCACAGTTCTGTGAGAGAGCCCCATTGCTCTCCCTCTAGGGTTTCCTCTGTATTCTTGGCTTCCGAATCTTTCCTATGAAGATAATTACTACCTGTGTTTACCTGTGATGTTCATTTTACAGCAGAAGACATATAAGTCTCAGAAAGGCCTGCAGACCCGTACCCATTCATATGGACCGCCTCTGAGGCTAGATATCTTCCCACTTTAAAATGAAGACTTCTCTTAGTACTTAAAAATGTTGTGATATTGATGCTGGAGCGATGGCTCAGACGTCAAGAGTACTGGCTGCTCTTCTAGAGGTCCTGAGTTCAATTCCCAGCAACCACATTCTAGCTCACAACCATCTATGCTGAGAGCGGATGCCTTCTTCTGACATGCAGGCACACATGCAGACAGATAGTTGCATACAGAATAAATAAATCTTTAAATTTTTTTGATATTAAAAAATGATGGGCTGGGTATGGTGGTCATCAAAGGCATGGTGGCACATGCCTTTCATACTAGCACTCAGCAGGCAGAGGCCAACCTGGTCTACGTAGTGAGTTCCAGGATAGCCAGAAATTCATAAAAGGGCCCTTCTCAGAAAAGAAAAGAAAATAGAAGGGAAGAGACGAAAAGAAAAGGAAAGGAAAGAAAAAAAAAAAAGAAAAATGCTGGGTGGCTCACACCTTTAGAAAATAAAACAAAAGGTAAGGGAAAGGAAGGGAAGAAAAGAAAAAAGTGCCAGGCAAGGTGGTGCCGGCATTTAGGCCCAGCACTCTGGGAGGCAGAGGCAGGTGAAACCTCTGTGAATTCAAGGTCAGCCTGAACTACAAAGCAAATCTAGGACAGCCAAGGCTACATAGAAAAACCCTCCCCCCCAAAAAAAGTAAGTTGTTTAAACTATATGTGTGTGTGTTTTAATGTTTAAAAAGTATATTATACAAGCATATGTGTACTATGATATTCTATATCTAAAACTGTGTTACTAGGTATGGATTATCTCCATTCTGTATGACTTAACTATGGGTCTGTAAGACACCATCATAATTAACCATGCTTATAACTAATACATGGATAGTTACTTCTATGTTATATAACTAAAGATGTTCTTTTATTTGTTTGTTTGTTTACTTATTTATTTATTTTTGAGATAAGGTTTCTCTGGGTAGTCTTGGCCATCCTGGAGCTCGTTTTCTAGACTGGGCTGACCTCAAACTAACAGAGATTGGCCTGCCTCTGTCTCCTGAGTGCTGGGATTAAAGGCTCGCCCCACATGCCCAGCTCTTCTGCTCTTTTTTAACACACGTGAAGCCTGTTCGTTAATTATTTATTTTTTAGAATGTTTGCATCTAGATTTGCACTTTCCAGCGGACCACTGTGCACTGACAGCCATGTTCTTATTTGTGTTCTCCAGTGTGAGGGCCCTTAGTCGCACATGGTCCCTGAGCACTGGCTGTGGGATGAGAAGGAGTATGTAATTGAATTTTGCTTGGGTTTGTTTCATGTTTTGTTTGTTTGTTTGTTTGGTTAGTTGGTTGGTTTGCGGCATCTTGTTATATATTCCAGGTTGACTCATGACCCCACTTCCTCAGTTCCCAAGTGCTAGGACCATGGGTAGACAATACTACACCCTCATGTGCAACTGAGTTTTACACTAATTAAAGTTTTAAGTTTAAATTCGCAGATAAATACCCACAAGTGGCTAGTGGCAACTACACCAGATACCACCGGTCAACACTGGCATCAAGATGGAAACAGTTAATTTGGGTACCAGTTGGGTCTTCACCATTTCTCTGAGGTGATTGGACACAGTTTTCTGAAATATGGATGGAAGATTATGACTGAGCAGGTGGCCAGAATGAACAGTTTAAAGTACCACCTACTCATTTTTTATGATGGTCTTGCCCCATCTATCATCTGCCTTTTTTCATAGGCTTGCCATATTTTAATGAATTATCAAGACAATATAAGACTATTTAATTGGGGGCTGGAGAGATGGCTCAGCGGTTAAGAGCACTGGTTGCTCTTCCCGAGGTCCTGAGTTCAATTTCCAGCAACCACATGGTGGCTCACAGCCATCTATAATGATATCTGGTGTCCTCTTCTGGTGAGCAGGCATACATGAAGGCAGAACACTGTATACATAATAAATAAATAAATCTCTTTTTTTAAGAGTATTTAAAAATCCCACCAGTCAATACAAAAAACAAAACCAAAAAATCAGGGCCAGGTGTGGCAGCACATGCCTTTGATTCCAGCACTCTGGAGGCAGAGGCAGGCTACACAGAGAAACCCTGTCTCAAAGAAGAAAAAAAAAGACTCCCACAGATAAATAAAAGCATGAATTGCGTTTCAATTTGATGCCATCAATATATATAACCGCACAGGTGTTGTTTGTAGTATACTTACTTGTGAGTCAAAGCCTTCCACTTTTCTTATTCTCAGTAGATTTCTTTTCCAAATAGGAATGCCAAATATGATTGCACTATTTTTCTCTTCTTCCCACGAGGCTAGTGTTCATCCTAAGAAAGCAACAGAATGGAAACAATCAAAGGGAAGCAAAGACTGAAGTTGCTTATTGTCAGGGCAGGGCTTCTCTTATAGAGCTTGCTCAGGGGCTGAGGAGATTGCTCAGGGGCTGAAGGGCTTGCTGTAGAAATGTGAGGACCTGATGTCTTATCTCCAGCAGTAAAAAGCTGACCCTAGTATAGAGGGCAGGTTGACACAGGTCACTGGCTGGCTGGTTCCACTAGTTGACTAGTGATACCAGGTTTAGTGAAAGACTTTGTCAGGAACAAAAAGTTAGAAAATAATTGAGGAAGACACCTGACATTGACCTCTGGATTCTGCGCGCGCGCGCACACACACACACACACACACACACTCAAAGTGGACTATTTATGGCCACTAAAGAGAACCCAGGTGTCTGGACTCCTTGCCTAGAGATATATAACATGATCAAGTGGAACTTCACCAACTCCTCAGTTGCTTCCCGTTGACGTTGACGCCAGTCAGAGCTTAGTAGACATATTAGATTTGAACATCAAAAGGTGGAGCCAGACCTACTGAGGTTTCACCAGGAAGTTAAAATAAAAGACAAGTTATAGAGAGAAAAATGGCCATAAGGAGGGAGCCTTGAAAGAAAGAGCCAGAAGACAGGGTAGGCACAGCAGAGGAGGACAAACAGAGGCCTGGTACAACTGGACTCTGGGCCCAGCTCGACCACTGACGAGCTGAGTTGTGACGAAGAGGGGGAAAGAGCAGTGAAAGCAGCCTCCACAGCTCTGGGGTCTGGAAGACAGTGGCTTGAATACATAGGCTTATACGTGTCAGTGTTTAGTGGAAGTGGGATGCTTTCAAGTGATCAGGAAGCATGGCCTTATGGGAGTAGGTGTGCCTATTGGAGATAGTGTGTCACTGGGGGTTGGCTTTGAGACTTCAAAACCTCAAGCGAGGCCCAGTGTCTTCTCACTTCCTGCTCCCTGCTGCTGTAGAGGTAGAACTCTCAGCTGTTTCTCCAGCACCATGTCTGCCTGCATGCTGCCATGATAATAATAAACTAAACCTCCGAGACTGTAAGCCAGCCACAAATTGAATGCTTCCTTTATAAGAGTTGCTGTGGTCATGGTGTCTCTTCACAGCAATAGAATAGTTAACTAAGGCAATATCTTCCTTTCCCCAAAGAGGGAAGATCATTCCTCCACTTGCTGAAGTGAGAACAGAAAGAGAGGGGAGGGGCAAGAAGAAAACAGAAGAGGAACCCATAAAATTTCTTCTTCTTCTTCTCCTCTTTCTCTTTCTCCTCCTCTTTGTTCTTTTCTAGACGGGGTTTCTCTGTGTAGCCTTAGCTGTCCTGGACTGGCTTTATAGGACAAGCTGGCCTGGAACTCACAGTGACTCAACTGCCTCTGCCAGAGTGCTGGGACTACAGGCCTGCACCAATGTGCCAGGCCTAATTTCTTCTATTATCTCAGTGGAATCAGCTTCCCAGAGTGGGTCATCAACTCACTTGTTAATTAAACCAATTAATCAATTAAAGTCACTGCACGGATCAGCAGGAAAAGATGCTAAGAATTTGTATCCAGTTTGGATACTGGAAATATTGTTCTTAGCAACAGAACAACAACAGAAAACCAGAGCAGAGTAATTAACTAATTAGTAAAATAACTAATTTTTTTTTTTTTTTTGGGGGGACAGGGTTTCTCTGTATAGCGCTGGCTGGCCTGGAACTTGCTCTGTAGAACAGGATGGCCTTGAACTCAGAGATACATCTGCCTCATGCCTCCCGAGTGCTGGGATTAAAATGTGTGTGCCACCACTGGTCAATTTAATGGTTTTGTATGTTTGTTGTTTGTTTGTTTTTTGAGACACAGTTTCTCTGTGTAGCCTTGGCTGTTTTGGATTCACTTTGTAGACCACACTGGTCTCCAATGCATAGAGATCCACCTGCTTCTGCCTCCCACATGCTGAGATTAAAGGCGTGGGCCACCACTGCCCAGCCAAATAACTAATTATTAATCTCTTTGAAAATCAAAACACAAGCCAGACCTGGTGGTGCACACCTGTAATCCCAGCACTCAGACAGGCAGAGGCAAATGGATTGCTATGAGTTCAAGGCCAGCCTGGTCTACAAAGTGAGTTCAGGACAGCCAGGGCTACAAAGAGACTCCTTGTCTTTAAAAAAGAAAATCAAAACACAATGATGGATTTCATATGCTCTGAGTTACCCACTGGGCTGTGGGTGCTCAACAATTATGAGCACTTGTCACTCCTTCAGAGTACCCGAGTTTAACTCTGAGAACCCACATCTGTACCTCCAGTTATAGGGGATCTGCTTCTGGCCTCCTAGAGTATCTAGTATATGGAGGGTATACGTTATAGACAAGCATGCAAAACACTTGACATAGAAATAAATACATCATGGAAGAGGGGATGGAAAGACTATAAGAGCCAGATGATCAGGGGATTCGCTGTGAGAATGTGTCTTCTAGTAATGTCAGAATCTATACTAATGAAGTCTCACCCACATGACGTTCCAAACATGAGCTGAACAAACATGCCATCTGCACAGGGACTGGGAAGCCTCAACCCTACTTAGAGAACTACAGACAACAGAGGAGTAAAGCTGGAAGCAGAAGAGGTGGTCCTCCCAGGGATAACCAAAAGGCCCACTGTCTAATGGTTAACCCTGAACAATATATACAAGTATGTTACACTGACTCCACAGGTTATATTTGAGTCAGTTCTCTCATAAACGGGTCCCAGATCAAACATGGTACCTGGCCAAGCAATCCAGTTGTCTTCCTCTTGACGGACGAAGAAAAGTCATCTTAAAAGTAAGTCTCTTTCTAACCCTGTCTCGAAAAACCAAGAACAACAACAACGAAGAAGTAAGTTTCTTTCTCGAAAAGCTGTTTCTCAAGGTCCAAACTTCTTGATCAGGAAGGAAGGTTAGAGGAAGTGGTGCAAAAGAGAAAGCACTCAGTGGGTTTTTCTAGTAAGTACGATTGCAGCACACAACTGGGACAGAAGCAGCTGGGAAATGGGACTTTGAACTCATTCTGTTAGGTCTATTAATTAAAGATGAGGCTGGCAACTGATCTTCTATGCAAGAGGTTTATTAGGTGGATATGAAGGGAGGGAGGGAAGGGGGTAAGGGAGAGCAAGACATGATGGGGAGAAAGAGAGGGAGAGAGGGAGAAAAGAGAGGGAGGAAGAGCAAGAGCAAAGAGCAAGAGAGCGACCACTGTGACCACTGTCGGTTTTTCCCTATAAGGAGCAAGGAAACCACGCCTTCCAGGTGTGGCCACCTGGCTGGCGACACATGATGACATCTTAAGTTGCTAGGTAACCCAGAAGCAATTCACCTGCTTTGCTTCCTGCTTTTTCATATGGTAAAGATTTAACAAGCAAAAGGGATGACAAAGGATTATTAGTACCAATTATGAGTGAACAAGGGCCAGGAAAACAGGGTACCCCAAATTCCAAAGTTCAAATGTGGTAACTGTTTCATAGTCTTTGTTTTTTTGTTTTGGTGTGTGTGTGTGTGTGTGTGTGTGTGTGTGTGTGTGTGTGTGTTGCACTGCTAACAGATATCAACATGACTTCAGGCGGCAGCCCAGATCACAGACATCGACACAGACCCCAGCTGCAGGACCTTGGACTCAGACGGCTCTCAGTGGCATCGTAGACACCATCATAGCCTCAGGTGGCCGCTCACATCAGCCTGGTTCTCACGGTCTTAGCATCCATTGTGTCTCCAGTTCTTTCTCTCTCCACAAGGCATGTACTGCTCTGTTTTGTTTTATTTTATTTTTCTAATCTTTGTTATCTCTCCATCATGTCTTTGTTCATCATAGTTGTGGCCATCACCCTCACCACAAACACGGGGCAGCCTGGCTCAGTAGCACACACTTTTAATCCCAGCACTTGGGAGGCAGAGGCACCTGGATCTCTGTGAGTTTGAGGCCAGCCTGGTCTGTATAGTGAGATTCTGTCTCAAAAAGAAAGTAGAGAGAAAGAGAGAGGGGAAGAAAGATAGTTCCAGACAGAGTGGGAGGGGGATAATAGTGAGGAATGGAGGTGGTTCTAATCAATATACATTATGAATAAAATTATCAAAGAATAAATAACCAGCAACACAGATTCACAACTAGTCAAAGCGCTGAGAAAAGTGACTATATAGTGTCTATATAGCTCAGCCTTAAATGGGATATCCCCGGGCTCAGGGAACATCAGGTAGGAACTGGAGGATGGGATGGGGTGGTGTGAAATGGTCTTCTGGACATAGAACGGCTCATAGCAGCAGTGGCAGGCTATACACATTCATCATGCTTCACCCCTCTCTGAGCAGTTAGAGACTTAATGGTTTATGGGAAGGAGGAGCCATATTCCCCAGCGGGGTGGCCACTGGCAAGTTGCTCTTTTTCAAGCAAATATCCTCCCATCCGGGTTCATGCAGACAACCCTAATTAAATTCAGTGGGCCAACAAAACATAACAACAATGACAACAACAACAACAAAAACATGGCATGAAAGTAGAAGGGGACTTTGGTGGAGTAGGGATGGGGATAAGAGAGGGTAAAGGGGAGCTGAAGACATTGTTCAGTGGTTAAGAACATTAGCTGTTGTTGCTAAGAACCCAGGTTTCATTCGAGGTACCCACAGGCCCCTCACAACCACCAGTAACTCCAGATCCAGGACATCTGGCAGCCTCTTCTGGCCTCTACAGGCACTGTACACACATGAAGCACAGACACACATACACTAAACACTTACACACAGAATGTAAATACATAAATAAAGGGAATACTAGGAAATATTTACTAACCCTTTCTTTCTTTATGGCTTCAGATGTCCTGAGCAGACTCCAGCTGTATAAAGTATCGTAAAAAGGAAGAAGGTAGAAGGGGAAATGATGAAGTACAGTGTGTATGCATGTGTGCATGTATGTTTGAAATTGTGAAAGAATGTTTTCAGCTTTATTTATTTTATTATATATATGCATATATAAGAACGTTTTGCTTACATGTATGTTCATACACCACACACATGTCTGTACCCCCAGAGGCCTCCTGGATCTGGAGTTACAGATGGCTGTGAGCCACCGTAAGTGTGCCGGGAACTGAGCCTGGGCCTTGTGCACAAACAAGCGCTCTTAACTGCTGAACTCTCTCCCCAACCCTTAAGAATGCTTTCTTTTCTTTTTAAATAAAAAACGGGGCTTCACAATGAGACCCCGTCACAAAACAATGAAAACAAACGGAAACATAAGTATGTAAATATAAAAACAAAACAAGCTGTGGCGTTCTGACATAGGAGTGCGGTAGTTCCAATGATTATTATAAAGTATATTATGAGTAAGCCAGCCCTCTTGTCTAACATTTACAACAAAAAATCAGATTAGCAAGTTATAGACAACATTTGTACCCCTCCTATAGAGTCAATAAACCTACTATCCAAAGGAACAAATAGGACCAGGTTACACAAACAAAATCCATGGTCTGCAAAACCGTGCTTGGCTTATACAGACGTGAATAAACAATTAACAACAACAAAAAAAAGCCCAGACCAGAAAACAAACCAACAAAAACCTGAAAGCACTAAAGACAGAGAAGACTCTGCAGTGAGGTCTCACAGCAGTAGGGCTGGGACCGTGGGACCAGGTTATCCGGGCTCATGTCCTGTTGCTCCTATTTACTATCTCTGTGACCTTTGGCAAGTGATTTTTTTTCCCCTACTTTTCTACTTCTTATCTATAAGAAATTCTGGGAAGAATGCCAGTTCCTACTTTACGGGATTTGTGTGTGATGGCTGAACAAATGAATATAAAGCACTTTCCGTAATGCCTGGCATATAAAGGGTCACCTGAGTGTGGGCTAATATACGCGTATCCTGTATCTGTTACTGAGTAACTCCTTACTGGTATGTGTCTAATTCAGTGGTTCTCAACCTGTGGGTCATAACCCTTTTGTGGGTTGTCTATTTACATTGTGATCCACAACAGTAGCAAAATTACAGTTATGAAGTAGCAACAAAAATAATTTTTTGGTGGCCTGGAGAAATGGCTCTGAGGGTAAGAGCACTGGCTGTTCTTCCAGAGGACCTGAGTTCAATTCTCAGCACCTATATGATGGCTCACAACCATCTATAATGAGATCTGGTGCCCTCTTCTGACACACAGGCAGGTAGAACACTGTATACATAATAAATAAATAAATAAATCTTAAAAAAATATTTTGTGGCTGGGGATCACCACAACATGAGGAACTAAAGGGTCACTGCATTAGGAAGGTTGAGAATCACTGAGCTAATTAGAGTTTCAGAAGGGAAGGAAAGGGGACAGAGCAACGTTAGGTGACTTAACTAAAACTTTCAAGAATGAGGTTCAGATAGCTCAAAGTCCAAGCTATATGATAAAATAAATGTATCATACCCATTTCTGTATCAATGCTCTGTATATAAAAAGACAAAGACGTACTTAAAGAACTGAAGAAAACAGAAATTATCTTCGAAGATGTGAGATTTGGTGAATAAGTGAACAAACAAATCTTAGGAGGCTGGAGAGATGGCTCAGTGGTTAAGAGCACTGGTTTCTCTTCCAGAGGACCCGAGTTCAGTTCCCAGCTCCCAAATCACACTGTTCACAGTCACCTGTAACTACAGCTCCAGTATTCCAATGCTGGTCCCTATGGGGTTGTGCACACACATGGCAGACACACAGACACATATCTATACAGATTAATGTAATTTCAAAAAGACAGGCAAGGTGACACACAACTTTAATCAGAGCCCTTAGGAGGCCACGGCCTATAGATTTCTGTAATCTCAGGCCAGCCAGGGATACGTAGATTCTGCCACAAAAAAGAAATGTAATAATACAATAAATAAACAAGAAGGAAGGAAATGAGGCTCAGGCCAGGGATATAGCTGTTAGCAGAGTGCTTGCTTGACATGCCAGAGACCCTGTTTTTGAGCTCCAATACCACTTACACTAGAGTAATGGAGCACAGCTCTAAACTTGTGTAGTTGCAGAAGGAGAATGGAAACTCAGAGCGGAGGCAGGGAGACGACTGAGTGTTTAAGCGTGGCTCCTTTCCAGAGGACCTGGGTTTCATTCCCAAGTCCAAGGTGGCTGACAGCCGTCTGTGACTCCAGTCCTAGGACATCTTATGACCTTCTCTAACATCAGGCATGCATGTGGTACACAGGGAGTCAAGGAGAAAGGGGCAAGTCATTTTATTTCTTTGGGGCCATTTCTCCCTACGTGGCCTTTTCATTGTTGGAGTCTCTGATTATTTCTTTTTCTTTTGTAGGGTTTAGGTTTGTTTTTGAGACATGGCCTCATTTCGTAGTCCAGGTTGACCTGGAACTCACTAGAATAGACTAGGCTATCCTAGAACCCACAAACATCCACCTGCCTCTGCCTCCCTCCTAAGTGCTGGGACTGTGGGTGTGCGCCACCCCGCCTGTCTGACTTTCATGTCTGTACTTCTCTCTCGGTTTACTCCTCCTGGGTAATTCACCATGCTCAAACATGTCATTGTTTGCCCGTGGCATTGGTAGCTCTTCTAATAAGCTCCCAGCCCCAATAATCAGTCTCAGTGTCCCTCTTAAAATCCACACGTGAAACATTTAATAATGGGGCTATTAAATGGGGAGACAGATAGTGTAAGAAAGGCTCTGAGGAGAGCTCAGGCCCCAGCGGCAGAGACAGAAAGCACGGCAAGGTCTCTAAAGAGACGAATCAGGCCCACATGGCAGAGATGGGATCCCTTCATACAGCTCTCTGAGAAAGGAATGCAGCTCGCAGCCTGATTCTGAAACTCTGGTTCCCGAAGGAGGCAGGGAATGTGGAGTGGGATGTGTGTGCACCAATACCTCCTTTGATGTAAACTTACTTCCCTGGATGAGAAGCCTGGGCATCTAGAGATCTATGGGCTAGTTGTTCACTGGTGGCAGGGTCAGTGGGGTGAGTATCAGTATCTGGGAGAGGGGAGGGGCTGCTTCAGGCACTACAGCCTCAGCAGAAGTCTGGTCTGGATTTTAACATCATTGGAATGACCATGAACTGTTGACTATCATATCACATCTCTAGTTGAGATTTCTACACCAAGCACTGGGTGTTTATGAGCTAAAGAATATCGTTGGCATATGTTTTCAAACTCTTATTTACATTTCTTTTATACCCTTTTCTCCCTACTCCACTTTCTCTCTCCTACCTAGTGTTCCAACACCCCAACACTAGGTAGGAGAGAGAAAGGGTAGGTGGGAGAGGGGGTGCAGTTCTCTTAGCTGCTTCTTGCTGGTTCGGATTGTCAGGTTCATTGGAGTCAGTCCAATTCTCGTTTCAGGAGGTTTCCAACTTCTTGTTTCACAACAGCAACCAGGAGCAGCAAGGGGGAAGCAGGAGCAGCCTTGTTCTTTCTTGGCACCTCCATACTCTCTGGGCTCTGGCACTTATTCTCTCTTGAGAGTCCTATCTACAGCAGGCAAAGAGCGCCTCTCAGAGCCGACATGAGGCAAATAGTCTGCTTCTGTGACCAGCTGAATCAGTCCCACATCCCACACCTGGGACCCAAACAAAAACATGTTTATATCCACAAGAGAACAATGATGTAGTTCAACCTCTACATTTTTAAACACTTTAACATCTGAGAAAATCAGCTCTTCTTCTGTTTTCACATTGTGCTGGATAGTTTTATATAAACTTTATACAGACTAGTCATCTGAATAGAGGGAACCTCAATTTAGGAAATGCCTCCATAAGATCCGGTTGTAAAAAAGATAGAGCATTCTATCTTTTCTTATTTTTTTGTTTTGGTTTTTGATTTTTTGAGATAGGTTTTCTCTGTGTAGTCTTGGCTGTCCTGGAACATGCATATAAGGCCTGAGAACTTGACCTTAATTTTACCTTATAATAAAAATGGGGACTTGGAGGCAAAATGGATTCTGATATGTTAAAGGGGACAGCAGGTTTTGTTGTTGTTGTTGGGCTTTGTTTTGTTTTTTTCTAGTCTAAGAATAGCCACACAAACCACTCATACTCTGGTCTCAGTTAGATATGGATGGTTTATTTAATAAAACTCCCAAAGACTGGTCAGATCAGGGACAGAAAAAGGAACTCAGGAGCCTAACTGTGACATCAACTTGGTCTCACAGCAGGGTTTATAGAGAAAGAAGTGGATGCAAAACACACATGGGGAGAGCAGTAACACATTTTGGATAACCATACAAAGCAATAGCACATTTTTGGCTAACTAGAGAAAGTATTATCAACTAACCTCTAAGCTGATTGGTCCTAAGTGAGGCAGGGCTTATAGTCTTCTAGAGTACATCCAAAGTGTAGCCAGATGTGCAGACAAAAAGGGTGCAACCAGAGTGTAGCCACGTTAATAGATAATAAAGCATAAGTTATAACACTATTGAGTCATAGTAAAATATAAGGTCAGTTCGACCCTCTGAGTGGGTCTGCTAGTGCCAGCTATGAACAACTGCTTCTAGGAAGCAGCACTGAAAAGTTTAAAAATTTGAACTTAATTTCACTTTAGAAACAAAATGGAAAATGAAATGGCTGCAATTATGTCTCAAAGTAGACTTTAATATTCCAGGGTTCAACAGTGTTCACAGAGGAGCTACAGTTATGCTAAGAACTAAAGTAGATCTCAACAGAAGGGCTATAGAGTTTAAGCAGGTTAAGCAGGTTACAACAGTACAGTACAAATGATGAATTCTGGGCCCTGAGTTCTGGTTGCAGTCTGGACAAATGCACTGTCACGTACTCTGTTCAATGTTGTGTAAACTTTCCTCCCCAGTTGTGCTAGCGGTTAATAAAAAAGCTAAACAGCTTGTAGCTGGAAAGAAGGCTTGGGATCTCAGGTGGGGCCTGGGAAGTGGGAAAGGGAGAAAGAGGAAGAAGAGAGAGAAGGGACTCGTCATAAAGAATTGGCCTGATGGAGAGAACAGCCTAGACAGGACCAATATGGCAAGTAACTTGGGGCTTGGGGCTTGGAAGTAGCCAGACTACTTTAGAGAATTAGTACAAAAGAATATCTGCCCAGGTATCGAGCCTAAAGTTCATTAAGAAGTCTAAAAGTCTCAGTGTTTTTTATTTGGGAGCTAGAGTAGGTGAATATAAAAAAAAAATCTAAAATGTAAATTATCTGCTACAATTCACTCTGTAGAGGCTAGCCTCAAACTGAGAGATCCACCCGCCTCCTGCGTGGTGAAGTTAAAGGCATGTGACATCATGCCCAGTAGTAATTACGTTTAATATTAACACAAGTACCAAAAATGGCCAGTGTCCACATTTAAAAAAAAGATTGATTTATTTATTATGTATACAGTGTTCTGCCTGCACGCCAGAAGACCTCATCATAGATGGTTATGAGCCATCATGTGGTTGCTGGGAATTGAACTCAGGACCATTTAGGAAGAACAGCCAGTGTTCTGATCCATCCCTCCAGCCCCAGTATCCAGGTTTTTAATGCTTTAGTAACCAATGTTTGCAGATTATTATTATTATTATTTGCCTTGGAGACAGGGTGTTAGAGGTTGGTCTGATGGGTGTTATTGGCCTTCAAGATCTGGTTACACCTATCCTGTTTTGTGAATCTGCCTATGATATAACTGATTGGTTGATTAAAACAGCCTACACCTGGGCAAGGCAGAATGGAGTAGATGTGGCTAAGGTTCCTGAGCTTTTGAGGACAGGGAATCATAGGAGACAGACAGAAGGGAAGAGAGGAGGAAGGAGTCTGCCACAATGGGTTAGGTGAAAAAAGGATCACGTGGGTGATTTCCTTGTGGAACAAAATTTCCCCAAATTCCTTTTAAGATATTGGAGGTTTTAACATATTAAAGGTGTTTGGGTTGTGTGTGTGTGTGTGTTGTCTTCCCAGCACTTTCTCAGAAGAAGAAGTTGAGAAGGAGGAGGAAGAAGAAAGATATTAAAAGCTATGCCTTTCCTCTGCTCTATTATTGGTTCATTGGGCATCATTCCATGTCTGTTTCACAATATTCCCTCAGACCACCCCAAAACGGAAGACACTTTTATGTAGCTGGAATATTGCGTTTAACTACATTTATTTGAAGATTTTACAACCTAGTTAGGGACTGAAGAGATGGCTCAGCTGTTAAGGAGCCCAGACTGCTCTTGTAGAGGTCCCAGTTGTGTCCCCAGCACCCACATCAGGCTGCTCACAACTGCTTGTGATTCTATTTCCGGTGATCAGACACTCTCTTCGGGCCTCTACGGGAACCTACACTCACGGGCATAAACATATACTTGATTAAAAAAAAATAAAAAGTACATTTTAAGATTCTAAACATATCTATCTATATAAATCTATCTATCTAGGGGGCTGGAAAAATGGCTCCGAGGTTAAGAGCACTTGCTGTTCTTACAGAGAACTGATTGTGGGCATCCAGCACCCACATCAGGTGGCTCACAGCTCCCGGAACTCCAATTCTAGGGACCCTGAAGCCCCCTTGTGGCTTCTGCAGGCACCTACTTACATGTGGTGCACACGCATACACTCAAGCACATATGCATAAATTAAGTCTTTAAAAGTAAACACTTAGCTGGCCCCAGTGACACGCCTGTGATCCCAGCACTCGGGTACGGAGAGGCAGGTGGATCTCTGTGAGTTCAAGACCAGGCTGGTCTACAAAGTGAGTCCAGGACAGCCAAGGCTACGCAGCAAACCCTATCTCAAAAAACAAAACAAAACAAAAAACAAAAAAAAAAAAAAAAAACACGAATGAATGAAATAAAAGCTTAGGTGAGTTTGTAAACTTTGGGAAGTTTATCAGAGGACAGATGAAATCAGCACAGAGTGAGAAGCAAGGGGGCTTAGTTTTTGTCCTAATTTTTCCTCTTTGGTCAGTTGCCTTCCTCATAAAGAAATTCGGCTAGACTACTGTCTACAGATGGCAATTTACAGCCTTGCTATGACCATTCTCCAATCCAGCCCCTTTATTTTACAGGCGCGGAGACTAAGGCTTTGACAAGACACATAACTTCGTCAACATTCTTTACAATTAATGAACAAAGGTATCAGAATCTTGGGGTCAGAAAGAGGGATTTAAATATTGAAACTTAGGTAGTTTTTGAGATGGAGCTTCACGTTGAAGCCAAAGTCGCAGCAATTTCCCTGCCTCAGCCTCCATGAGCGCCGGGAATACAAGCGCAAGCCATCACGGCCAACCTCTGAAATTCTGTTTAACAACCACGAAGAGGATAAATTTTCAAAACTGAGGAAGGGAGGAAAAAGAAAAGAAAAGGAGTGGGTTATTCAAACAAACAGCTGACAGGGGCAGGACAGAAAGGAACGTAACTTCCGGTGCTGGGTTGATTTCCGGAATCAACAACAGACAGAGCCAATCAGAACCTTCCTCCGGGAGCCAATAGGCGATGAGATTACAAACAGCCAATCCCAGCGGCGTTGTCACTGTTATGGTCCTGTCAGGGCACCAGCTTGGTAGGACTCCGGTGCGACCTCGTCTGGAGCAGCCGGGTGGCCTGGCTCGCGCGTCTCCGGCCTCGCCCCAGCCCGCACCCCCCGGCTCGCAGGCCGCCCCGCAGCGCGAGCGTGCGTGTCATCTCCGAGCCCGGGGCCCAGCCGCCCCCCAGCACCGCCGCGGGCTCCGAGGCCGGCGGGATGCAGCCTCCGGGCCCGCCCCCGGCCTATGCGCCAGCCAACGGGGACTTCACCTTTGTCTCCTCGGCGGACGCGGAAGGTGAGTCCGCGCCCGGCGGGGGCTCCGGGGCCGGGGTGGCAGAGTGGGGACTCCGCCCCTGCGCTCGCTGGGCCTTCCCCGAGGCCTCGGCCGACCGAGGAGGGTGCGGGGCGCCGGCTCCGCGCTCGGCCGCTCCGCCAGGGCTGCGGGCGGGGTCCCTGGCTGGCCCGTCCACAAGTGAACCCGCTGACCTGCCTAAGGTTTGCTTTCCGAAATGCTCTGCCCCGCGGTTACTCAGCAGAGTGAGGGGTCAAGGAATAAGAACGATGTGGGGCTGTGTTACTCTGCTGTTAATACAAAAGCTTCTCTTTTTCTTGTTTGTTTTTTGCAGGGGTTACTTTTGGCAGGTTAAGGAAAACTTCCTTCAAAGGAATCGTGATTCTTTTTTTTTAAATTTAATTTCTTGCTCAGATCTGTGTCCACACAATTTACAATCCTTGACCACAGTATTCAGAAAACTGGATTTAGGAGCGTTTGAACTTTAGGAAGTCAACTCGGTGCCCTCACCAGCCTCTGCAGACTTGGCTTGTACTGTTTTGAGCAAGCGATTGTGATGGAAAGATTTTTCTGTTGATGGGATTTCTCCCGGACTTGGTTCCACTCCTTGTAACCTGACTCGGCATCTGCTAGTGATTTTCAGATTTTGCTTTTTTAAAAATTTTATTTACTTTTCTTAGGGCCAGATTTAACTGCCCAATATATGTTTAAAAAAGTTGATTTCACTTTAGAAAATTCAGTTTAGGATAGGGTGTGTCCCAGGTGGTGAACCCCTGTGATCCCAGTACTTAGAAGGCAGGGGCAGATGGATCGCTGAGTTCAAGACCAGCCTGGACTACATACATGTCAGGTTCTAGGCCAGCTACATACTGAAACCTTGTCTCAACAAAGAAGAAAGAAAAATTTCAGTCTAGAGATGAATGTAGATTTTTCCAGAAATCGGGTTTTAATAAATAAGATTTGTTTCTTTCTAACATTTTTTTTCTTTTTCTGTTTTGTTTTTGTTTTAATTGAGACAGTGAGACAGGGCCTCACTATGTCATTCTAGTTGACTTAGAACTTGGTAGCCTCTTTCTCCCTAGTACAGGGAGTAAAGGATATACCACCACATACAGCTCAGCCTCTTCTTTAAATTTTAGTTTGAGATAGACACACTAAGTTACTTAGGCTGGCCTTGAACTCAGCATATTGCCCAGAATTGTCTAGAATGTGTGATCTTGTCTCAGCCTCCAGAGTAGCTGGGCGTCATTACTTTATGGCAGACAGATATGTCTGTATCTGGTTTACAGCCACAAGCCAGCAAAATTAACATTACCTGGCACATTTTGGGCATAATCTCCCTTAGTCTTGGTTTGTATTTTACCAGGGTCCCAGGGTAATTCGTAAACACATTAATATTATTTAGAAGCACTGGCTTAGAATTTCATAAAAGATTAAAAGAGGAGAAAATTATTCTAACTAGAGCACAGAAAGCCAGGCAAGATGCATCATATCTGTAATCCCTGTTCTTGGGAGGTTGAGACAGCAGGGCTAACAAGACAAAACAACAACAAAATCAGGAAAATTTTATGGAAGTGATATTTTACACTATTCTATCAGATATTGGACTGATGGGAACAAGGTGAACATTTCAGTGGGATGATATATACTATAAAAATTACCTTCTAGGACTGAGGGTGCAGCTTAGTTGGTAACAGGCAGAAGACTCTGAGTTTACTCTCTGGCACTATATAAACATGGTAGGTATAGTGGTGTGATGACTCATCCTAGCATTTGAGAGATGGGAGCAGGGAGGCTGGAAGTTGAAGATTATCCTTGTCTATGTATTGAATTAGAGGCCGGCCTGGCCTCCATGTCTTAGCCTCCCGAGGGCTGGGATTATAGGCATGTTCCAGTATACCAGGCTTGTCTTTAATTTCTTCTGGGTTTTTGTTTGTTTTTCTCTAATTGTAAAATGAAAAGTAGTACAGTGTTTATCATTGATAGATTATATACAGTAGCAAATATTCACAGAAATTGGCAAATTGTAGTTATTGAAATATATATACATTTTGGTTTAGATTCACCCTGGTTTACAGTTTTGTCTTCTCTTCTAAGATCTCAGTGGTTCCATAGCAGCTCCAGATGTCAAATTAAACCTTGGCGGAGGTGGAGATTTTATTAAAGAATCTACAGCTACTACATTTCTGAGACAAAGAGGCTATGGCTGGCTTTTGGAAGTTGAAGATGAGGATCCTGAAGATAATAAGCCACTTTTGTATGTGAAAAAAATATATAATTTGTGACTTTTAAGACCCAATCTGTGGGATGTTTATGTTCTTTGATATTTTTAAAGACAGAATGAAAAAAATCTTACCCTTTTTGGGGAAAAACAACAGCCATCTGGAGAGATGGTTCAGGAATTAAGAGTGCTTCCTGCTCTTTCAGAGAACTTGAGTTTAGTCCAGACCGATATCAGGCAACACAACCTGTAGCTCCAGCTCCTGAGGATCTCATATTATGTTTTGACCTCGGTGGACACGCACATACACATGTCTTAAATACATACACATAAATATATCTTTAAAAAATAGCAGCTTTCAGTTTTACTAGTCTTTTTAAGCAGTGCCTTGTGGTGGTGATGGTACATGCCTTTAATCCCAGCACTCAGAAGGCAGAGGCAGGCAGATCTCTGAGTTTGAGGCCAGCCTGCTCTTCAGAGCAAGTTCCAGGACATCCAGGGCTACACAGAAAAGCCATGTCTTGGGAAACAAACACTGAAGCAATAATGAAATAATGTTTTTTAGCTTGTTGAATATGGAATTTTGTGTCAGGAATTTTGTTTTTAGTTTTTTGTTTTTTCAAGGGAGGGTTTCTCTCTTGGCTGTCCTGAAACTTGCTTTGTAGACCAGATTGGCCTCAAACTCCCAGAGGTCTGCCTGCCTCTGCTTCCTAAGTCCTGGGATTAAAAGCATGCCCCACCACTGTCCAGTGGATGTCAGGAATTTTTAAGATGGGGACTGGAGAAGTGGCACAGTGGTTAAAAGTATTTTCTGCTCTTGCAGAGGACTGGGATTCTGTTCCAAGTACCACATGGTGGCTCACAACTTCTTGTAATTCAGTTTTAGGGGATCCAAATCCTTCTTGTGATTTCTGAAGTCACCAGGCACTCATGTGTTACACAGACATACATGTAGATAAAACACTAAAAAACAAAACAAACTTTTTAAAGTCTTTACAGCTGGAAGCCAGGCTTTGTAATATAATGGAATCTTAGTATTTGAGAGGTAGAAACAACAGGATCAGGAATTAAGCCAAGAAAACCTGAGCCCTGGGTTCAGGGACAGAGCGTATCTCAAAAGGACTACGTGGAGAATGATAAGAGAAGAGATCCAGCAGCTTCTGGACTCACCGTGTGTGTGCAGGCACTCACCCACACAGACCTGTTCATACACTCATACAGATACACAGATATACTTACTCATGTCAGTAAGTTAAGTGAATCTTTAAAAGAAAGAAGAAGGTGTACTCTGTGGCACACTTCTTAATTCCAATGCTCTGCAGAGACAGGTGATCTTGAGTTTCAGGACAGCACGGATACTTGGTGTGACTCTCACACACATAAACAGGTCTGCTGTGCTTTTCTGGCTCAATTAGCTGTCCCAAATAATGCTATCTTAAAAAAAAGGCAGGGTTCTTGAGTAGTTCAGGCTGAAATTCAAGTTTAAAACTTAATTATGGGCCAGGCAGGGTGGTATACAACTTTATCTCAGTACTCAGACAGGCAGGTCTTGGAAGCACTTGGTTTCACTCCATACTACTAACAATTTCCAAACACTAGCAGTTGGAAGAAAGATATTTCAACATCTCTAAAGTTGAGATATTTTACCATAGAATTAGTTTAATACGTATTTCAAATGCAGATGTTGACCTATGGATATCATATTGTCTTGTTTAAATTTAAAGTTCTTTTAAACCTGTTTCACTATTCAAAATTACATGTTTTTTAAGAATCTTATTTTAAAATTATAGGGAAGAATTGGACATTGATCTAAAGGATATTTACTACAAAATCCGTTGTGTTTTGATGCCAATGCCATCGCTTGGTTTTAATAGACAAGTGGTGAGAGACAATCCTGACTTTTGGGGTCCACTGGCCGTTGTTCTTTTCTTTTCCATGATATCATTATATGGACAGTTTAGGGTAAGTATACCTCATTTTTTACAAATGTTAGATTCTTTTTTGAGACTCAAAAATTAGTTGCTAGACAGTGATGCTGCATGCTTGTAATCCAGCGCTCAGAAGGCAGAGGCAGGCTGATCTTTTTTTTTAAAAATAAATATAGTCACATGTTTACTATAAAAATACATTGTGCTTGACAGATGTTTTGCCTTTACCTATTTTACCCATGCTTGTTTCTGAAATTGTTTCATAATGAATTAATTAAGGATTACATTGGATTAGTTTGTTCTCAGTTTTTCCATTTTTATTAGTTGTTGTTGGTGGTGTTTTGCCTGCATGTATATCTGAATGAGGGAGCAGGTGTCAGATGTTGGAGTTACAGACAGTTGTAAGCTGCCATGTGGGTGCTGGGAATTGAATCAGTGTCCTCTCTCTAGAAGAGCAGTCAGTGTTCTTAACTACTGAGCCATCTCTCAAGCTCCACTTTCTTAGATTTTTATCTGTTTTACTTTATTCGTGTGTTTTGCCTGCATGCAAGTGTGTACACTATAGACATGCCTTTTGGATTCCTGGAGCTAGGCTTATCAGTGTTAGCAATCTGTGGGTGCTAGAAATCAAACCTGGGTCCCTTGCAAGAACAACAAGTACTCTTAACCACTAAGCTGTCTCTCTAGCCCCAGGCTTTTCAGATTTTATTAGGTTTTTGTTGTTGTTGCTGTTACAGTTTGGGTGGTTTTGTTTTTTTGAGAAAGGGTTTCTCTGTGTGCCTCTGGCCATCCTGGAACTCACTCTGTAGACCAGGCTGCCTTCATACTCAGAGAACCACCTGCCTCTGCCTCCTGGGTGTGGGAATTAAAGGTTTGTACCACTACCACTATTAGTTAAATTTTTTATCAATCATTTTATTATTTCCAGTTATGTGTATATGTGAGGCAGAGAAAGTGGATCTCTGTGAGGTCAAGGCCTTCCTGGTCTGTTGTCTCAGCAAAAAGCAAGATCCTGGTTTTTTTTTTTGTTTGTTTGTTTTGTTTTTGGTTTTTGGCTTTTCTTAATAAAAAGGTTATGTGTTTGGGTACATGCATGGATTGCTGGCACCTGGAAAAGTCAGAGGTATTGAATTCTACAGGAGTTCAAGTCCTGTCCAGTGTGAACTTGAGTCTTCTGGAAGAGTGATGTGTGTTCTTGTGACAGAGCCATCTTTTCAGCCTTCTGTTAGTTACTCTCATGTGTGACTAAATACCTAGCAAAAGCACTTTAAGGGAGGAAGAATTTATTTTAGCTTACAGTTCAAGGTGGGAAGAACATAGTTGGGGAAGCTTGCCTCTTCCATTTCATTAATAAGCTGGGGCTCATGGAATAAAACCACTCATATTTAGGGTGGATCCTCCCACATCCAGTCACCTAGTCTAGAAACTTCCTCACAGATATGCCCAAAGGTCTTTCTCCTGGGTGATTTTAAATAGTCTTGTCAAATGATGGTATTAGACCAGGTGTTGTCGTGCATGCCTTTAATCCCAGGACTTGGGAGGCAGAATCAGGTGGATCTCTGTGAATTTGAGGCCAGCCTGGTCTACATTGCCAGTTCCAGGACAATTGGGATTACATAGTGAGACCTTGTCCCAAGAAAGCAAGGAAAAAAAAAAAGAAAAAACCAAAACAGATTGCTCTTGGCCTTGGTGTTTGTCACAGCAGTGGGGAAGGCAAACAGATATAGGCCTTGTGCCTGCAGGGCTTGTGCCTTGTCCCTCAGCTGTATATCTAACCTAGTTTTATGTTTTTATTTTGAGACATGGTCTTGCTAATTTGTTTTTTTCTTTTGGGGCTTGCTCTGTAGCCTAGGCAGGCCTTGATCTTGTGATTCTTCTGCCTCAGATTCCTGAGGATTAAGATACAGGGATGAGCCACTAATTTGGCTTGTCATTTTTCTTTATCATTAATATGTTCTAGAGCTACTTTTCAGTTATGTAAATATCCTGTTTCTTATCAAACTTGAGTATAATAAATTTTGGACCCAATGTTACTGTAATATTCATTGAATGGTGATATCCTATTTCTTTTCATTTCATCTATGTTTATTAGTATTTTCTAAGGAGCAGCTACCCTTCTTTTCTGTTACTTAATTATCCAGTTATTTACATCAGTATGGGTTCTTAAGTGTTCAGATTGTTCCGCTTTAGCCATTGGGAGCTTCTTGTGGTTTTCTACGGCCATTGAACATAAACCTTACTTTGTATGTGTATGTGTGTGCAGGTGAGTGTGCATAGGGTTTACATGTGGAGACCACAAGTCAACTTCAGTTGTTCTCAGGACACCATCTGCTTGGTTTTTTGAGACAGGACCTGGGGCTTACCAGTTAGCCTAGGTTCTGTCTCCATTCCAGTGCTGGGATTACAAGCATATGCCACTTCACTCAGCTTTTTGTTTGGGTCCTGGATTCAAATTAAAGCCCCATGCTTCTGTGGTAAACACTATCAACTGAGCTATATCCCACACAAATAATACACCCTTTCTTCTAACCCCACAAAGCAATTCTAAACTAATTTTGTATTATTCTGTGCTGTGCCCTTGGAAGCAGTCACTACTCTTGAAAGGCTCAGTTTTAGTGAGGGAATATTTAGAAACCAAACTCTAGGGGGCTGGAGAGATGGCTCAGAGTTTAAGAGCACTGTCTGCTCTTCTAGAGGTCCTGAGTTCAAATCCCAGCAACCACATGGTGGCTCATAACCATCTATAATGAGATCTGGTGTGAAGGCATACGTGCAGATACTGTACACATAATAAATAAATAGATAGATAGGAAGGAAGGAAGGAAATAGATAGATAGATAGATAGATAGATAGATAGATAGATAGATAAATAGGCATACGTGCAGATATTGCACACATAATAAATAAATAGGAAGGAAGGAAGAAAATAAATACACAGAAAGAAAGAGAGAAAGAAAGAGAGAGAGAGAAAGCAAGCTCTCGAAGCTGGCGTATGTAGTTGGAGGCAGAAGCAAGATGACTGAGTGAGTTTGCAGCCATTTTGATGTATACAGTAAGTTTGAAGCCACTACATTACAATGTGCAGGAAATCCAGTTCCAATCAATGAGTTTGTTCATATTTCTAATGGAGTATTGTTTGCAGACCTTCCCAGGGTACAGTGTTAAATATATATACATAATTTGTGTATATACATAAATAAATAAACTAAATATGAAGAGTTAAGATTATTTGACATGTCTTCCATACTTAATAGCTTATATGAACATATAATTAATATAAATTTTAAAGACTTCTTAGGAAGACTGGCAGCTTATTTTGGAAATGGCTTTTGCTTACAGGATGTGAAAAGCCAGGGGCTTGTAGTAAGCATTTTGTCTTCTTTAAAGTTATCATTTATCATGTATCTGTATCTTGAAATACTATAAGCAGTAATTGTTGAACTTCAAGTTTGGTTGTAAGTTTGTATTACACTTTGTATTTCACCTTGCATTTCTAAGTTTTGGAAATGTACATAACTAATAAAACCTCTGGCCTGAAAAGGGGCTTGCTAAGCTGTCTTAAGTAGCAGAGAATTGAAACTTCTGAAAACTTAGCAGTTTATTTAATTTTTTTTTTTTTTTTAATGAATGATTTTTGTTATTCTCTTTAAGGTGGTCTCATGGATTATAACCATTTGGATATTTGGTTCACTGACAATTTTCTTACTGGCTAGAGTTCTTGGTGGAGAAGTAAGTACTTAACTTTGGAAAGTATCTTTTAGTGTTTGTTTCTGTTTTGTTTTCTAGACAGTCTGATTAGATAGGCTTGGCTGGCCTGGAACTCACTATGTAGATAAGACTACCCTTGAACTCACAAAGATCTTCGTGCTTCTGTCTCCTAAGTGCTGAGGTAAAAGGGTGGAGATAAGTACACCCTGCTTTTTTTTTTTTTTTAACATGTATATGTATAAATGAGTAAAGGTGCTTATAGATTCCAGAAGAGGGCATCAGATGCTGTGGCGTGGAGTCGGGCAGGTATCGGGAACTGAACTCCTCCCATGTGTTACAAGAACAGCATATGCCTGAGACTGCAGAGCCTCTCTCCAGCCTATTCATTTAGTTATTTGGGAGACAGTGTCACTAGGTGGCCGTGATTAGCCTAGAACTTACTATGTAAACCAAACTGGCCTTTACAGTTTTGAGCTGCCATACCTTACTAAATGATTGTTTTTGTTGTTTTTACTTTTTTTATATAGGGTCTGTCAGCATAGCCCTGGCTGCCCTAGAACTCACGATATAGTTTAAGGCTGCCCTTGAACTCACAAAACTCCCATCTACATCTGTCTCCCAAGTGCTGGAATTAAAAGCATCTGCCACTGTGCCTAGCCATAATAAATAAATTGTCTTAAGTTATGCTAGTAAATAAGTTGTCTTAAGTTATGCTAGTTCCTTTTAGATGATTGATACAGATAACAAATCTACTCAATAAACGTAAGGAATGAAGAGGAGAGGAAAGATTCCTTCTCACCCTTCAAATACTATACAGCTCTTCACAAAAGCATAGAGCTGACAACAGGTCTCAAGCCAGTTTTTGTTTCCATAGAGATTTCTTTATCAGTATTTGTCCTATTAGAAAATAGATTGAGTTTTTGTTGTTTTTTGAGACAGAGTCTCAAATACCTGAATACTTGAAGTCTTCAGCTTTTGGTCCTCTTGTCCTCTTGTCCTATCTCTTAAGAACTGGGATTGGAGATATGTGCCACAGATGAAAATAATTTAAAATACTTTTTAAAATCTAACAAACTGGCTACATTTTAGTGTAAATAGTAATTAGCTAAAAATAACCCTGTCTTTCCAAAACAGAAATGTTAAAAGAGTAGTTTTAACACATGACTTCATGGAAGCTAGCTTCTAAGACCGGCTTTCTTCATTCAGTGACTTATGTGTCTAGTTTTGGTTTAAGTATGTGAAGAGAGCAGGGCTTCCCACAGCTAAACAGCTGGAAGAAGGGGAATTTCAATAGATTTTTTTAGATTAGTATCGATACTACTCTAAAACATAATAGGCAGTAGTTTTTTGTTGTAGTTGGGTTAGTTTGGGTTTTCAAGACAGGATTTCTCTGTGTAATGAGCCCTGGCTGTCCTGGACTCACTTTGTAGACCAGGCTGCTCTTGAACTCACAGAGATCCTCCTGCCTCTGCCTCCCAAGTGCTGGGATTAAAGTTACGTGCTGCCAGGCCCAGCAAGCAGTAGTTTTTTTAAGAGTATATTCCAGTTAGGAATTTTAATCCATACACCTAGACTTGTCATTAAAAATTATTCTGGGTGCTGGAGAGTTAGCTTAGATGTTAAGAGCATTTATTCTTGCAAAGGATCCGAGTTCAATTCCCAGCAGCCACATGGGTACTTGTCACTTGCTCAGGCACCAGGCATGCATGTGATACACAGACATACATGCAGGCAAAACACTCATACACAAAATAAAAGAAATCTTTAAAAACCAAATATTTTTAACCCATGCAATGATCTTGCATCATCACACCTTTGTTGTAACATACCTACAATCCTGATTTTGGGGACATTGTGGCAAAAGGATCTAGTTTGAAGCCAACCTGGTACACAGCCTCCACATTCCCCCCAAAATACTAGGCATTGTAGCTCAAGCCCATAATGTCAGCACTACAATCAGAAGTTCAGTGTCATCCTTGGATAGTGAGTTTGAAGTCACCCTTAATTATGTGAGACCCTGTCTCAAAAAAATAAATAAAGGGAGGGGAGGCTGGAGAGATGACTCAGTGGTTAAGAGTACTTGCTGTTCTTCAAGAGAATCCAATGTATTAGTAGCTCACAATCTTCTGAACTCCTAAATACTGTTCTTAAACCATGGGAGGACTTTTTATTATTATTATTATTATTATTATTATTTTTAAAGAGCCTGGTGTGGTGGTGAACGCCTTTACAGCACTTAAGAGACAGAGGCAGGCAGATCTCTGAGTTCAAGGCCAGCCTGGTCTACAAAGTGAGTCCAGGATAGCCAGGGCTACACAGAGAAACTCTGTCTCAGAAAGAAAAAGAGAGACAGAAAGAAAGAGAAAGAGAAAGAGAGACAGAAAGAAAGAGAGAGAGGAAAAAAAAAGAAAAAGAAAGAAAGAAAGAAAAAAAGAAAAAGTTACTTGCTACACAGTGGTGTCTCAGGCCTTTAATCCCAACACTTAGGAGACAGGCAGTTAAATCTACAAAGTGAGTTCCAGGACAGGCAGGGCTTCACAGAAAAACCCTGTCTGGAAGAGTTACTTTATTTTATTTGTGTCTATGTGTATCACATGTATGCAGAGTAAAGCAGTGTATGAGTATCATGTATATGCAGGATTAGGTCTGGAGGTGGTTAGACATATAATCCTGGACCTAGCAACAAGGGCTGGAAATGTGGGTTTTGAATATCAGGACACTGAATCGTATTGAAAATATAGTGGTAAGAAGGCCTGGAATATATAAAACAAGACCATAATTTGAAATACATTGGACATGATACTTATGTCAGAACAAAAAAGATATTGAAAAGTGATTAAGATCTTGATTCCTATGATAATTTATATAAACTTTTAAAAATTTACAGGTTGCATATGGCCAAGTTCTTGGAGTTATAGGATATTCATTACTTCCTCTCATTGTAATAGCCCCTATACTTTTGGTGGTTGGATCTTTTGAAATGGTGTCTACACTTATAAAAGTAAGTTATACAGTGTGTGTTGTGTTTTACTCTGCTGCTGTTTTTTGTTTGTTTTTGAGACAGTCTGACACTATAGACCAGCCTAGCCATGAACTCACTGTAAGGTCCAGGCTGGCCTTGAACTCAAGTGGTAGTTGTGTGCCACTATGCCTGACTCCAAGTGTCTCTTTACATAGAATTTACGAGTGATTGTTACAATTAGGTTTCTTTTCTTTATTCTTTTAAAAGTAAAGGAACAGAGCAAGGTTGAATATTCTTAAAAAAATCTCACTTGAGCGGGGTGTTGGTGGAGCACGCCTTTAATCCCAACACTTAAGAGGCAGAGGCGGGTGAATTTCTGTGGGTTCGAGGCCAGCCTGGGTCTACAAAGCAAGTTTCAGGACAGCCAAGGTTACACAGAGAAACCCTGTCTTGAAACACAAACACAAAAGTCTCACTTGGTAGATAATTTTTTTTAAATATTGTAAATGTTCTCTGAGGTACCCAAAATGTTGATTGATTTGCTAATGTGTTGCCTTATTCTTTCTTTCTTCCTTTTTTTAAGCTCTTTGGTGTGTTTTGGGCTGCCTACAGTGCTGCTTCATTACTCGTAGGTGAAGAATTCAAGACCAAAAAGCCTCTTCTTATTTACCCAATCTTTTTATTGTACATTTATTTTTTGTCCTTATATACTGGGGTGTGATCCAAGATATACATGAGTCAAAAAATGGTGTTACATTTGTATTAAGCTGGGAATTCTTGCTGAAGGGATTGGAGAAAACATTACTAGTAAAATTTTATACATTCCAGATAGAGAAGCAGGTTAAAGTCTTTTTAAAACAATATTTTTTGTATTTAAGTAATTGAAGTTATCTGGAATTTTTTTGGTCAGAATTCTGGATTCTGTTTGGTTCTTCATATTCCACGAATAAATAAAAAGCATGTGTTTTTCACATTGTGTCAATATTCACCTGAACACTTGTGCCAAAAGCACCTAGATGGGTAATTTTATCTCACTTGAACTATAAATTTGACAACATCCTGAAAATCTAAAAGTGCAATTTTTTTCTTTAAAGAATTTTCTCCTGCACCACAGATCCTGTAGATACCTATTTATATTTATACATATATATTTATGAAATAATTCTTATTCACAAAATATATTTCTGAATAGCCTAAAAAATAAGATACTAAATCTGATGCTTAAACTTTCTTTAATTTGGCCATTAATGTTTTTGTTTAAAACTTAAAATTTGTTTTTTAAATTGTGTGTAATTTTTGAAATAATAATTGCCAGTGTAGATTTGATTTGTGTGTATGTGTTCTTAAAAAACAGTTTTGAATGTCTAAACATTTGATTTAAAGTTTTCTGTTTTTCTTTTTGACCAAAGGAGCAAGAAATATAATGGATATGGCATTCATTAAAATTATTAATATATAGGAAAAATAATATTTATAGCATCAGTAAATATTTTTAAGTGGTACCTTTAAATCATAAGTTACAGGAAAGAACCTTTGAAGTCATGTGGACTTAAACAATGTTATATGAAGTAGAAAATAAAATGTTTTCCAGCTGTGTGCTTCATTTTACAATACTGTGTCCTATATTACTTGATACTTTAACAAGTATTAATTTTTTTCCAACAAACTTACAGTTTTTGCTAAGGGAAATATTAAGAAAATTTTATCAAAGAAGTTTTTGGGGTTTTTTGTTTGTTTTGTTTTTAAAGAATTATTAACTATACAGTGTTCTGCCTGCAGGCCAAAAGAGTGCACCAGATCTCATTATAGATGGTTATGAGCCACCATGTAGTTGTTGGGAATTGAACTTGGGACCTTTGGAAGAACAGCCAGTGCTGAGTCATCTCTCCAGCCCCAATCAAAGAAGTTTTTGTAAATTATGGATTCTGTATATATCTCTAATATTACTTTATAAAATAGATAAACTACTTTATCTGTGTTCATAAGAAAGCAAATTCCTGTTAGCAAATTATTGTATTATTATTTCTGATATTGCCCAAAAAAGTTAACTTTTATTCCTGATTTGGTGTACCTGGTTGATGTTCATAGTGTTGGCCCTGAAACTAAACTTTTGAGGTCAAGACCAGATTATAAAATCTTCTTAATTGCTGCATCAAGATATATTAGGAATATTCCACTCAAAAATGATTTGATTTTCTAAAAGAGCTCTCAGTGCATATGGTCAGTGCATAAGGCTCAGCAGATAAAGGGCTTGCCTCTGCCTCATTTTTTTTTTTTTTAAGGAATCAGATTCCCCCCCAGGCTGGGTGGGGTGGGGTCTGATGTTCTATGTATGTGTGTGAAACAAGACTACTGAGGGTCTAAAAAGTTGGTTTCTAAGGGTCTTAAATTTCAGCCAAAGCTGGGCGTGGTGGCACACTTCTGTAATTCCAGCACTCTCTTCCCTCAGTTATGAGCTAATTTGATACTTTCCAGGTAACAATGTGAAGTGCCTTTTTTTTTTTTCTTCTGAAGATTTATTTAGCCTTTTTTTCCTGCTTGTGCTAGGTATTAGAACCTGGGATTGAAATGTTAGGCAGCTTTTCTCTCAGGATGATGGAGACTCAAATTTGTCATTCCTGCCAGGCGTGGTGGTTCATGCCTGTAATCCTGGCATTCAGGGAGGCAGAGGCAGGTTGGAGGACAGGCTGTTCTACAAAGTGAGTCCAGGACAGCCAAGATTAAACAGAGAAACCCTCTCTCAAAACAAAACAAAATTCCAGCTAAACAGAGAGTTTGATCTGTCTGATGCCACGTTCTAGCAAAAAATGGCACCAAGGTCACATTCTTTCCAGTTTTCCATATGCTCTACAATCAACATCCTCACCCATGTGCCTTGGGCATACCTCTATATGCTTGTACATGCCTCTATATTCTTGTGCATCTTTCTTGGATTCCTTTCCCAGTGACAGCTTGTATTTAGGAGGTAAAGGGAAATCAAAACAAGACACAAATGATGTCACTTGATGTTCCCAGTTATAATTTGTTAAGACGTGGGCTCACCTCTGTGCTGACACCATGGAATCATTTTTTCTTGTTTGCTTTGCTATTTGGGGCCTACATGCCTAGGTCACATATACTGTGCGTTCCCATGCTAATTTTATCTGAGATGCATGGATCCCTTGGCGACTTGTGCCATAGTGACAAATGGGCTTATTGTATCATTGAGCTGATCTAACCACAAGTAAACAGGAGGCATGTGGTTTGTTGCCATTTTGACTGGTGACCCATCAAAACGGAACAAACCCTATGACCTAGCTACCATTTTGGTTAGTGATGTCATCAAGATGGAGACAGCCACTTGACATAGTACCATCTGGCTAGTGATAGAATGAAGCTGGAAAAGGACGTGATTTTATCACAATCTTGGTTAATGCCACCACGTGGCAGTGGCATAAACCAAAATGGCATCTATAAAACTTCTTACTATAGGAGCTTGCCACACTGTTTTGATTTTACCTTCCTAGATGCCTAATTGGATAGTGAAACGGGAGAGTCCAATTATATTGTCTATTTCTGATTACTATAGGTCAGTGCAAAGGAAATAATATCAGACCGTAGGTTTTTAAAAAATTGGCAAATGTTTTGTGTAGTATGTTAATGGTTTCTAGAGACTTATGAGTTAGCCATATATGTGCCTCTATCACTAGCCAGCTGTGAGAGAGAGCTGACACTTTGAAATGCTCATGTCAACTCCTGGAAAGCTCATTCATGTGAGTTTGCAGCATCCCAGAACCAAGTCTGGGAAAACGCAGACCCCAAGTAGGACCCAAAAGACTAGACTACCAGGTGCTTTAAAAGCTGCTTGCAGCAGGCAGCTAGAGTAGAGACAAAGAGAAATCAACTTGCTTTCTCAGGAGGCTAGAGATGAGTTTCTCTAGGTCTTAGTGTCTGCTGTTCCCGCTTGGTGTCTCCAAGCCTCTTCTCTTGCTGAAACAGAGTGTTCTTTCCCTGCTAAAGATTCCTTTGCTCCATGTTTCTTGTTTTTGTTTCTGCCCTACTGAGCCCTGGGTAATCTTACTTTTGTTTTTACTTTCCCGTTTCGGTGACACAGGCTAAAGAAAAAAAACAGGCTGATCCCATGTATCCCTGTTTAGATTCTTTTAGAGGTTATTGTTTTCTGTGACCTTTACTTTCTAAATTATGGGCATTAAATTTAAAATGATGGTGATGACAGTGGCAATATAGAAGACTGTTGACAGTCTGTGGAGAGGCTAGAGAGGATCCTCTGACTAAAAACATCTTGCTTTCTTCTTCTGGACGTTGTAAGCATCATTTTGTTTTACTGTATAATGGCTGTGTTTCTCTACTTCACTCATTCAGATTCAAAAGCATGGTTTTGATACATGGTTCTTTGAACTGTACTAATTATTCAGTTTTGTTTTGTTTTTTTTGTTTTTTTTTCACTTGTGCTAGGAAGAGTTGGGGGTTTAGCTTAGTGTTAGAATGCTTGCTGGCCCTGAGTCCCAGCGCTCTGGGGCAAAAGCGTTATCTAAGAGTTTACAAAGCCCCATGGTTTAACAGTATGTACACAGGTAATATTAGTTAATTATCCTATGTATGAAGTTTGGGTTCAGTTTTTTTTTTAGAAAGGTGGTGTTGCACAGCACCATTCTATAAGCTAACCATCTGTGATCTTCATAAGACCAGCTTTGTATGCTTATAAAAGGTCATTATGGTTCATCTTCGAGATTATTAGTGCTCCTTCATAGAAGGAGGCAGGCAGGGCCATTGGACCCTCACGTTAGTGTTCATCAGCTTCTCCCAGCCAGTTGTATGCAGTTTTGCATGGCCTCAAGATCTTGGAGAGGAGCTAGAGTATACAGGCTGGAGGACTCTGGGGAGAGAAGGGAAGACATCATACTGGGTGAACACTTGGCAGGCCACTCCTGTCAGCTCTTTACCCATACCCTGAAAGGAGACCCAATAAAGCCATTGGTTCCCTGTAGTGAACTTTGGTGAAGCTGAAATTTGGTTTGTTGTTGGGACCTTAAATGGATTACATAGACATTGCATAGACATTCCCTCAATAAGGAAGGGAATTCGCACAACCTAAGTTACTGTATCTAATGGTATTAAGAAAGAAAACCAAGCCTGATGGTTTGGTGGTGCATGCTTTTGATCCCGGCAGAGGCAGGTGGATCTCTGTGAGTTTGAGGCCAGTCTGGTCTACAGAGTAAGAACAGCTGAAAATTAAGATGATTGAAATAATGGAAAAGAAACTAGAAAGCTTATGCAAGGTATAAAGGCCTGAGTAAGTTATTTAAGGTGTGTAAAAAAATGACACTTAGAGATGAAATTTCTAAGGTCAAGTTCAATACATTGACGTCAGCCTTTGCTTAAATCAGTGGAATTATTGGTCTGTTATTTGTAACAAGAACAAAACTGCATGCCTAATCAAACTTTGAAGTGTTTGATTTTTTGCTCAGACTTTATCTAACTATTACACAGTAGTTAGAAGTACCTGACTGACATAACTGATCAGGGTGCTTAATAACCATACTTGGAAGACTATACTCACGTGGTCAGAGGAAGGGAGAATATTCTTCCCTTGCCCTCCAAGGTCAACTAGGTTCTAGAGGACTGTGGGGCCTCTCTGTAACTGTAGGGTGTTACCTGTTTCTTGTTTGGGAATGCCATGAGGACACCATCTGGTGAATTCTAACCAATGTCTAGTCTACAAAGAAGAGGGTCAACACAAGAAAATGATTCCAAGAAAAAGCACAGTCAAAAGAAATGCTGAAGGAGCCAGAGGTTCCTCTCAAGTCCAAGGGGCTCCTGATGTCTAGATCCTTAACTGGTCTTAATAGTTCAAAATGATTAATTTTTATTTTTGCCACTTGCATGGCCATACACACCTATCTGGAAAGTATAACATTAAAAAGCAAAACCCTAAAATTATTTGTTTGTTCAGTGGTCCAAGGGATCATCACACTCCCTAGCACTGGACTTAAATCTGTATTTAGGTGACTATTCCCACTAGTGATCCTCATCACCTTTTTTGACACAGGATCTTATTATGTAGTCCGGAATGGCCTGGAACTCACGCTGTAGACTAGGTTGGCCTTGAACTTGCTGAGACATGCCAGCCTTCACCCCTTAAGTGCTAGGATTAAAGGCATGCCTCACCATGCCCATGATTTTCTTGATAAGAAAAGTTATGCTGAGGCAGAGGCAGAGGCAGAGGCAGAGGCAGATGGATCTCTGTGACTTTGAGGCCAGTCTGGTCTTCTGAGTGAGTTCCAGGACAGCCAGAGCTACACACAAACCCTGTCTCAGAGAAAAAGAAAAAAGAAAAGTGATGACTTCTGACTTTGGGTCACTGCAGCACCTATTTATAGTCACAAGAGACAGGTTCACTGTTGTTTTAACCAAAAGTGGCTAGAGAGATGGTTGAAGAACACTTGTTGTTCTTGCAAAAGACCCAGTTCAATTCTAAGCGCCCACATAGTGGTTTACAGCCGTTCATAAATGCAGTTCCAAGGGATCTGGTAACCTCTTCTGACCTTGGTCACCACCCATGATTGTGCACATACATGCATGGAAACAGAAACACATACACACAAAATAAATATTGTTTTAACCTAAAAATTAAATGATGGCCAAACATCTCTTCCTATGCTGGCCAAGTATACTTTGGAACTTGGTCCTGGTTGTGGCACATAATTTCTGCAAAGAGAAACTGCCTTGCTGAGCTGCTTTTCCTTGGTTAGTGTGCTTCTTTGTGTGTCACCAAGAGGATTCTTGGTTTCAAAAATGTCTTCAGGGTTCCTGTCCCTTTGTATTTTTATCAAGAATCATTGGCCTTAGGAGATGGAGAGATAGACAGTTTGGCAAGCATGAGACATGAGTTTAAATACCCAGCACCTTTGTAAAGCCACATGTAGCTGTGCAAGGACTGGTAGCCACAGTGCTGAAGGGGGCAAAGACAGGAATTTCTTGGATTTGCTAACTGCCAGCCTACCTCCAGGTTAAATGAGACCTTATCTCAAAGGAATAAGGCAGAAAATGATAGAGCAGGACCCTCACGGCCTCCACATGCACGAGCAAGCACAGATGAGCATGCACACACTCACAAATGGCTACCATTAGTATCATTTTTTTTTTCATGGTATTATTTCCAGAATTAAAGGTAAAGTCTTGGCTGGGTGTAGCTGGCATGTAATCCCAGCACTGATAAAGGGAAGCAGGAAGACCAAGAGTTCAAGGTTAGGCTCTACATAGCAAATTCATAGCTAGCCAACCTCAAAGCAACAGCAAAAGAATGCATGTCCCACTGTGTTCTGCATCCTCCTTTTGCTACTGCAAAACCTTCCATATTAATACTTATGTCACAAAATAAATTTGCCTATCTCTCAGAATTAAATTTGGCTTACAAATCATTCTTACTATTTTCGCTCACTCGGAGCAACATACTTATGAGCAAGACAAATGTTCTCTGGACAGATGGTATTAAGTTATTCCAATGTCAACCATTTAATTAATTGGTTCACTTATTTATTGGTGCTGGAGATCAATTCTAGAGTTTTGCAACTGTGAGGTACTTACTTTTCTACTGAACTATACCCCAGCCCTGAAGGATTTCTGCATTCATTTTTAAGGAATATTTAAAATTTTCTTTCTACTTATCTAGAACTCCACAATCTGAACTAGACATGTAGTTCATTGGGTAGAAGGCTTGCCTAGGATGCATGAAGGAGTTTGATCCCCAGCATAACAGAAACCAGGCATGGCGGTTCATACATGTAAGGAAGAAGATCAGAAGCCCAGGGTTGGAGGGTGGAGATGGCTCAGTAGATGAGACCACTGGCTGTTCTTTCAAAGGGCCCAGATTTGGTTCCCAGCAGGTCCGGGAGATGTACAGCCTTTTCTGGCCTCCTTGGGCACTGCACATGTATGATACACAGGCATGCAAGGTTAGGTACATGGTCTGAGGCCAGCTTTGGCTACATGAGGCCTTGTCTCAAAAGTAAATCTCTGCAATCTTCATTTTCTACTTTAATACCAGTCCCCTTGATTTGCATGAGTGCTTTTAAGTTTGAGCCACAAAAGAACATAGAGGGTCAGCTTAGCCTAAGGGGAATTCCGTTCATATTCAATGGATCAGTGGATCATGAGCAGGCTCACAGAAGTCCATTTCAATTAAGGCCTAGAAATCCTTATAGAGCAAAATTTATCTTTCAGGAGAGAGGAGGCACAGAAGCCTGGTTCAGCTGCAAATATTCATCTTTCCAAAGGGAAAAAACATTTTTTTTTTTTTTTTTGTCCAGTCTGTCACTTGGATTGAATCCCAGGCCAGTAGTATATTACATTCCTTGCTCCCTTTCTCCCCAGGTAGAAAACAGGATATGACTTTAAAACCAAAATACTCAATAGGAATTTTAAAGCATGGGCTTTTTCTTAACCTTTTTCAAAAATGATTTATTTTTATTTTATGTGTGTGTCTATATGAATGCTATGCCATGTGTTGGGGTATCCACCAAGGCTGGAGAGGGTATCTAACACTTTCAGAGTTGCAGGCATGTGTAATCCACCATAAGGGCTCTGAGAATTAAACCTGAATCTTTAAGAAGAGCAATAAGAATACTTCACCATTAAGCCCTCTCTTCAGTCCCCTCCTTAACTGTTTTAATTTTTAAATATTTATGCTTAAAGGGTAGCCTAGAGAACAAGACTACTCAGCCTCACTGCTTACCCGTTAGACCTTTGACAAGTTATTTAACTTTTCCTGAACCTCCAAACCTAATAGTAATTATATATAACTACAAAATAGAAAATGAGAATGATGAAAGTGGACCATAGGTTAAGATTGCTGGCTGCTTTGCAGAGGTTTAGCCTTGTCTACACAACAAGCTCCAAGCTAGCCCGAACTATGCAGTAAGATCTTGTCTCAAAAATAAAACAAAGAAAAATACTTTAATAAAAATTAAATAAGTATGAAAGAAATTAGAATGCTGCCTGATACGTAGTATGTGTGTCTTTTCTGATGTGGAGTGAAAGCCAAACTTAAGTAAGGATATTGAAAGATGGGAATTAAAAACAAGAAAGTAGATGGCGCTTACCTTAGATTTACCACAAGACTTATGGTAGTTTAGTGTCTCAGGGGTCCTGACTTCTTTTCTAATCTAAAAGCATATAATTTTAAACTAGAAGGTAAAAAAAAAAAAAAAGCTTTTTATTTTAAAAGAATAGATTTTTTTTAGGCAGATCATAATAAACCATCTGGTTAGCTCCAGTGAAATCCTCAGAGCTTAGATTTCACATATTTATCAGCCATGTGTGGTTCAAGATAAACCTTCCTGAGCTAAAAATATAGAGCTGTATTTGTTCTGCTATTCATAAGTTAGTTGAAAATACTGCTCCACTGCAATTCTTAAAGATCCGTTACCCTGAGAACCAGAATTCACTGTGGTTTGCTTTTCTCAAGTTCAAATGTTCAGCAGCATACTAGACATATTCATCATATAAGTAATAGGCAATTATGGAGGCTGAAGAGATGGCTTAGTAGTTAAGAGCACTGGCTGCTCTTCCAGAGGGTCCAGGTTCAATGCCCAGCACCCACATGGCAGCTCACAACTGTCTGTACCTCCAGTTCCAGGGGACTGGCACCCTCTCACACATAAATGCAAAATAATAAATTGTTTAAAAAGGCAGCTTTAGCACAGTAGTAATAAACTTTTGATCTCTAAAATAAGGTATCACTTTTCAGTGATTCTCAGCTTTGCCCTGCCTCCCACACCCCATGGGGACACTCTGAATGCCTGAAGACATTGTCCCAACTGGTCTGTGCATTAGGGGTGGTGGTACTGGCAAGGAACCAGGAATCGTGCTGATAGTCTAAGGCCAGGGATGTAGTTCATTTGTTGTTTTAGTTTCGGTTTTATTGCTGTAAATAGACACTATGACCATAGCAACCCTTATAAAATAAAACATTTAATTGGGGATAGCTTACAGTTTCAAAGGTCTTAGTCCATTATCAGGAAGCATGGCAGTGTGCAGGCAGACTTGGCGCTAGAGAAGGAGCTGAGAGTTCTCCATCTCGATCCACAGACAGCAAGGAGGAGATTGGATGTGTTTCACACTGGGTGTAGCTTAAGCACGTGAGACCTCAAAGTAACACACTTCCTCCAACAAGGCCACACTTCCTAACAGTGTCACTCCCTATGGCCAAGCATTCAAACATGAGCGCATGGGGGCCGTTCCTGTTCAAACCACCACAGAGGTAGAGAGCTTATCTAGCATGTGGAAGGCGGTGAGCTCTGTCTTCTACACGGCGAATAAATACCCTGCAGTGCAAAACTGAGACTCCTCCCCCAACAGTTATGTATTCTGACATGTCAACAATGCCAGTTAGGAAATGGTGCACTAAATAAGCACACTTTTAAAATTGACTTGGGGTATGGTTCGTTTGGTAGTGGTTATATAGCATGCAAGAAACCACACTCTGAATGCTGTATAAAACTTGTGGGGACTGGAGAACTAGCTCAGCTGTTAAGCAGATGAAGGGTGCGTTTTTGAGCAATTGTAAGGACCAGAGTTTGGATCCCAGTGAGCATGTCACAAATTGGGTGTACTTGCACACACGCACCCCCAGTTTCAAGTGGGGTAAGGACAAAATCACTGATGCATGCTGGCTTCCAGCCAAGAAAAGGAGAGCCCCAGATTCAGGGAGAGAGTCTGCCTCAATGGAGAAGGTAGAGAGTGATAGAAGATAGCTGATCCCCTCTTCTGGCCTCCACAAGTGTGCTCACTCATAAATAGGTGCCAACACACACACAAATCACACAAATACTCTTTAAAAAAGAAAAGAAAACCTGTCATGATAGCATGCATCTGTAATCCCAGCATTAAAGAGGTAGAGGCAGGAGAATCAGAAGTTAAAGGTCATCCTTATTTATATAGAGAGTTTTGTCCAGCATTGGCTATAAGAGATTTTTGTCTCAAAAACCATTAAATAGGGGCTGTAGACATGGCTCCGCAGTTAAAAGCACTGGTTGTTGTTCTAGAAGACCCAGGCTCAATTCCCTATACCCGGGATGGTAGCTCTTGACTTTATAGCACCCTCTTCTTGCCTCTGTGTGCATCAGGTGCACAGGCATACATGCAGACAAAACAGTAAAATTAAAAATAAATCTGTGGGGTATGGCGGCACATGACTTTAATCCCAGCACTTGGGAGGCAGAGGCAGGCAGAGATCCAGCCTGGTCTACTGAGTGAGTTCCAGGAGAGCTGGTGCTGCAAAGTGAAATCCTGTATCAAAAAAAAAAATAACAACAAAACCCAAAACACACACACACACCACCACCACCACCAACAACAACAACAAAATAAGTAAAATAAATGTGATCCAGAAAAGAATTTGCTAATAAGGATGGAATAATGAGTCTAACTCCTGTCTTCAGGATTTTATCAGCTAGCCTAATGCCTTGTGCCTAACATATACCCAGTATACATTTGCTGCTCTCTTAGTCATGAATGTTTTTTCCCTTCCCTTGTGCATTAAAATGGAGGCAGAGCTTTCTGCCTGCTGTCTGCACCACCTGTATTCCACCTGTCTTAGTTACTCTTCTATTGATGTGAAGAGACACCATGACCAAGGCAACTTATAAAAAAGTATTCAATAGGGAGCTTAATAGATGAGTCCATGACCATCATGGCACGGAGCGTGGTAGCAGGCAGGCACACAGTGGTGGAGCAATAGTTGAGAGCTTACATCTTACCTGCAAATTGGAGACAAAGAGGGAGGGGGGGAGAATAGAAGAGGAAGAGGAGAGAGACTGAAACCTCAAAGCCCACCCACCTCCTTCAACAAGGCCATGCTTCCTAATTCTACCCCCTACAGTTTCACCAACCGAGGACCAACTATTCAAATATATGATTCTATGGAGGCCATTCTCATTTAAACAACCATACCACCTTTGTCTCAAAACATGGTAAGGGAAAGACATAGGGACATTTTTTTTTTAAAAAATATAAGAATATAGATAATCCAGCTGGGCACGGTAACTCGTGTGATGGAAGCACCTGGGAGGTGGAGGCAGTAGGATCAGAGTTCAAGGTTAGCCTCAACTACATAGTGAGTAGCAGGTCACCCTACTTCACATAGAAGTATGTGTTGAAAACCAAAAAGTAGATAGCTCAGCTTTGTAACATAGGGACCTGAGCTTGGGCTCCAGAACCTGTGTTAAAAGCCTGGCATTGGTGTGCTTGTAATCCCAGTACTGGGAGGTAGAAGCAGGTAGGTCCCTGTGCTCCATCAGCCAGCCAGCCCACCCTGGTCAGTCAGTTCCAGGTCCCTGGGAAAGACTCTGTCTCAAAAACTAACACACAAATAAATAAATAGAAAACTTACTGTTTTCATTATTGCAGCTGGGTGATGGTGGCATACACCTTTAATCCCAACACCTGAAAGGCAGAGGCTGGTGGGTCTTTTGTGAGTTCAAGGCCAGCCTGGTCTACAGAGCAAGTTCTAGGACAGCCAGAGTTACACAGAGAAACGCTGCCTTATAATAATAATAATAACAATAATAACAACATTATTATATAATATATTATACAAACATATTATAATTGTATATTTATATAAATGTAATATAAATATAGAGATATTATAAATATAATATAAATACAAAATATATTTATATAAATATATATGCTTGTACTAATTTCTTTACTATTATTAATTTTTATTTTATTTGCATTGGTGTTTTGCCTGCATGTATGCCCATGGGAGAATATCAGAACCTCTGGAATTAGAGTCACAGACAGTTGTGAGCTGCCATGTGGGTGCTGGAAATTGAACCATGGTCCTCTGGAAGAGCAGCCAGTGCTCTTAACTGCTAAGCCATCTCTCCAGCCTGCGCAAAAGATTTTTGTTTTGTTTTCTGAGACAGGTCTCTCTGTGTAGTCCTGGCTGTCCCAATACTCACTATGTAGATGCGGCTGGCCTGCCTGCCTCCTGAGTGCTGGGATCAAAGGTGTGCGCCACCACAACCGGCTCAAAAAATATTTTTAAGAGGAGGCTAGCAGCAGTGGCTTACAATCAAGTCTAACAACCTGGGGATCCCTGGAACCCACACGGTGAAAGGAAAGGACTGATCCCATCAGTTGTCCTAACTTACAGGAACACACGGGGCAAGGACATGCCACTGTGTGTAACGGGTTCCTCCAATCTGAACCGTTCCATCCTGCAGGGAAGCTCCTTAAACCGGAAGGAAAACAACTCAAAAGAACTTCAGCAAGACCCTGAAACTGACCAGATTCACTAGGCCCCTCCCCGGCAGAGTAAGCGGTAAAAGCTGAGAGACCCTTCCACACACAGTGAAGCTCAGCTACAAAGAAGGCTCAGACAAGCAAAGCTGCAAAGAAGACTGAAGCTAGAGCAACTGCCAGGAGAAGCAGAAACTAGCCGAGCTGCTTAAAAGAGGTTTAGAACCACGGCAGCGCCTGTTGAACTGCTCTCAGGGTGGACACTGTGTGGTGCCTTGCTGATGCATCTGTCTTTGAGTCATTTCTGCCTCCCAAGTGCTGGAATTAAAGGGCTCACCACACATCTGGCTAATACTTGTACTCTTAAAGAAAGTAGGCAGGGATGAGGGGGTGTGACTCAGTGGGTAAGAGCACCTACCACACAATGCTGATGATCCCAGTTTGATACCAGAACTTCCTATGATATAAAAAGCCTGATGTGGTGATGCACATCTGTAATTTTAGTACCCTTACAGCAAGATGAGAGGCAGAGAGAAATGTCTGGAAAGTTATGACTCAGCTTCAGGTACACAGCACAGCAGCGGAAACAAGAGACGCTGCCCCAACAGGTTAGAAGATAAGAATCAACAGACCCTGAACATTGTTCTCTGACCTCTATATAAGCACCACCCCACAACTAAATAAATGAAGTAAATTAAAAAAAAAAAAAAAAACAATTAGCTCAGCCGGGCAGGGTGGTGCAAACCTATAATCCCAGCACTCGGGGAGGAAGAGGCAGGCAAATCTCTGCCTGTTCGAGGCCAGCCTGGTCTACAAAGTGAATCCAGAACAGTTAAGGCTACATAAAAGACTGTCTCAGATAAATAAATAAATAAGCAAGCTCATTCAGAAAGGCTTATGATGTAATGCCACAGCCCCACTGCCATGATTCCTCTACCGTTGTCACTTTGCAACACCGGAGTGTTTTTTTCGTTTGCTTGCTTTGTGTTTCTTGAGACAATCTTGTGTTTCCCAGGCTGGCTTCTAACAGCTATGTACCCAAAAATGATCTTGAAATTCTAATCCTCCAGCCTTTACCTCCCCAGTGCTGGAAGTACAGGCATGCAATGCTACACCTGCGTTATGGCATGCTGGGAATGAACCCCAAGGCCTGATGGATACTAGGCAAGCCCTCTACCTCCAAATAAACTACCCCCCCCCTTTTGTTGCTATTGTTTTGAAACTGGGTCTTGCCATGTAGCCCTGGCTGGCTTGGAACTCACTATGTAAAGCAAGCTGGCCACAAACTCAAGAGATCTACCTGTCCCTACCTGCCCTAGAAGTGCTGGGATTAAAGGCCTACACCTCCATGTCTGGCCTTCCAGCCAGATATTTTTCAGTGTCTCTAATGGAGGCAGATATTTGCTCCCACCTTTAAGAGGCAAAGATTTGGGTAAGATAGCCATTTATCTTCATTTTAGTGGAAGTCTTGAAACCTTAAGACACTTAACATCTTGTTTCTCGCTTTCTCCCAGCTGTGTCTCCTTGTATGAAAGATGAAATCATTACTTTCTCACCTTTTGTTCTACCCAACAACCTCTGTCAGCTTTGCTTGACTTTTTTTTTTTTCATTCTGTAACATCTACAGTAACAATAACTAACTACATCCTGTTCTGTAACTATAAACAAACACCCAGTGTTTTGTCTGTACCAACACTGCCTTTACTATCCCTGTGTAAATATTACTCAGAAGAATACAAAAGCTGCCCCTGGCCATTTCCTCTCTTGTGGTCTAAGAAGCTACATCCCCTTCTTTAAATTCTATCACTTGTTTAAAATCAAGCCAGGTTTTGGTTGCATATGTGGACCATGGCATTTTTGTTGTGTGACTTTATTTAGTTCTTCTGATGTATCGATTGTCCCTCCTGCCCCCTTCTTTAATCTGTGCCTCCTTTGTCTCCTTCCTCTACAGCATGAGGTATACATGCTGTTCTCCTTTCTGTGTACAAGTTCTTTGATGTCTGGACACGCTTTGCAGAGTTTGCCTCCCAGCCCTGCTGTATCTTGATGCTGTTCCCGCCGGTAGTTTCCATGTTTCTAGAGTGTTCATTTGTTTGTCTGTAGCCAGGCTTTTGGTTACTTTATTTGGTTCTTTTTCCTACCACCCTACACCACCCCTATCCCTTCCAACCCCCCAACACTAGGTATGAGAAAAAGAAGGATAGAGGAGCAAGGGGGTATAAATTTTTTTAGACTTCCTGCTTATTGTGGCAGGGGGTGGGGAGGTCACGTTCCTTGGGACAAGTCCAGTCTTCATTGTCAGGATATCTCCAACCAATAACAGCAACCAGCAAACTACAATCTGCAACCAGCAGTTCAGAAAACAGCAACAGCAGCAGCAGGGACCAGGAGGAACCCCCAGCAGCAGCTGCCCAGCAGCAGCAGAAGCAGCAGGGACCAGCAGGAACCAGCAGCAGCAGCAGCAGAAGCAGCAGGGACTAGCAGCAGCTGCCTCTTCCGAGCGCCTCTGGCCCCTCTCAGGTCTCGGGCATCTATTTACACTTGTAGAAACTATCTGCAGCTGGCAAAATCACAGCCTTCATAGAGCACATAGTCAGCTGCTGTGGTCAACCTGAACAGCCTCATATCCTGCACCTGGGATTAAAACAGAAGCATATCGGGCTAGAGAGATGGCTCAGAGGTTAAGAGCGCTGTCTGTTCTTCCAGAGGTTCTGAGTTCAATTCCCAGCAACCACATGGTAGCTCACAACCATCTATCCTGGAATCTGATGCCCTCTTCTGACATGTAAATGATCTGCAGATAGAGCACACTTATATGTAGGATAAATAAATAAATAAATAAATAAATAAATAAATAAATAAATAAAAACCAGAGACATATCCACATAACATTTCTATGTTTTTAAGGCAACCAAAATTCACACTACATTTGTCTTTCATTCTTTTTCCTTTCCTCCCTCCCTCCTTTCTGCCTTCCCTGATTGCTTTCTTACTTTTTTATGTAGCCAGGCTGGCCTATAATTCAGCCTTCCTGAGTGCTGAGATTACAAAATTGAGACCATCATACCAGCCCTTTCTCTTAGTTTTTTTTTTTTCTTTTTACTAGAACACATCAGTATGTTTTCATAGAGATTTGTCTTATAATTTTGAACACATTCTCCCCTCCCCCCGTCCCCATCCCAGAAAGGGTTTCTCTTTGTAGCCCTGGCTGCCCTGGAACTTGCTCTGTAGACCTCGCTGGCCTCAAACTCACAGAGACCTGCCTGAGTGCTAGTATTAAAGGCATGTGCCACCACTAGTCAGCATGGAACTTTCTTCAAAACCGTGTCCTTTAGATCTGTCTGACACTGCGACATTTGCAATTTGACATGAGATGCCATCTTGGAGCTAAGGTTATTGTCCCTGACAGCATCTCACCTTTATAAATCATCACGCCCATATCTTCAGACAGCCCTGGCCCTGGCTTCTTTCCAGAGCACTAGGATAACTCTGAGATTAGAACATTATACTAGAAACTTGGGGGGCATGGGTTTTGAAAAGAATGGTATCCACTCAGGACCTCCAAGACCAAGTTATCAGCACAAAGGGATTTATTTGCCCCAGCAGGGCAAAGACAGGAGATAGAGGATGAGGGAGAAGGGGAAGGAAACAAGGGAGAGGAGTCAAGGATACTTATCCTGGAGTGCGACAAAGGACTGCCTCTAGATAGAGAGGAGATAGACCTGGCTCATAGGCAAATGGTGGTTTATAAAGATAAAATGTTACGATAAGGTGTTTAAATTTAATTGAGCACGTTAATCAGGTGAGCCAAAGGGACATTCATTCATTGCTGGACTTTAATACTTTGAGAGCTGGACGTTGGTTGTGTTTGAAGTGACAGCATAAGGGAATTGACCTTGGTGTCTAGCTTTAAGGACATAAGCTAACAGTTTTTAGCAAGGCAGAGGGAAATGGGGGAGAAGGCTAAAGCCTGCCAAAGCCATGCTCGCTATGCTCAGGCTGGCCAGAGTTCTTCCATTCCTACCTTGTCTGTTTTATTATTGGGTCCCTTGGTGTTGGGGAAGTGAGCATCCTTCTCTCCGGCTGCTTCCCGCTGACAGGTTTTCTTTCCAGTGATGAGAAATAAATGCAACTTATGCTCCTGTTTTCTCTTGAGGGTGAATTTAAAAAGAAAAAGTTTTATGGTAGCCCATGCTTCTAATGTTAGCACTTGGGAAGTGGAGGCAGGAGGACTGAGAGATAAACATCACCCTCAGCTACTGTCCTAGTTAGGATTGCTGTTGCTGTGATAAACCACCAGGACCCACAACAGCTTGGGGAAGAAAAGACCTGCTTTCTCTTACAGCGATCAGGTCACAGTCACACTCCATCTACAAAGGAAGTCAGGGCAGAAACCTGGAGGCAGGTGAAAGGACCAGGCCTGACCCTCTCCCCCAAAAAGTCATCAGTCCCAGGAACTAATTCTAGGAATAAGAAGACCATAAAATTCCCTTCCCAAGGAATAGCCTGGAGGTAACCACAAGAATAGGAAGGTATCTTATCTCAGGGTGGGGCATCTGTGCTGTGCAGCCCAAAGACCTAACATTCCCTGGGGTCTATTGATAAGTCTATCAATGTTAGTTATGTTAGTTAGTTAGCCAATGACTCTGTAAGAAGCTTGCCCTGGCTGAATATCACCAATCGTGTAACTGCTAAGCTGGGAATTCCGGGCTCTTGCTCAAACCCAAATAAAAACCCTGCCATGTAGCTGCTCGGTGCTCTCCTCTCTCATCCGCTGCGCTGGTGATAACGGAGAGATGCTTACGCCCGAATAAAGCTCTTTGCTCTTGCATACGTGGTGGTCCAGCTCCTGGTGGTCTTTGGGGACCTTAGGATCTGGGCACAACACAGGAAGTAAAGCTGAAGCCATGAAGGAATGCTTGATCCTCATGGCTTCTCATCCTTCTTCCCACCACCTCCAGACAAGGTTTCTTTGTGTAGCCTTGGCTGTCCTGGACTCACTTTGTAGACCAGGCTGGCCTCATCATAGAGATCTGCCTTCCTCTACCGCCTGCCTTCTCAATTAAGATTCCCTCTTCCAGCTGGGTTGTGTTGGCATATGCCTTTAATCTCAGCACTCAGGAGAAAGAGGAGAGTTCGAGGCCAGCCTGGTCTACAGAGTGAGTTCCAGGACAGCCAGGACTACACAGAGAAACCCTGTCTCAAAACAACAACAACAACAAAAAGAAAACACCAAATCTAGGTTTGTGTAAAGTTGACAAAAACCAACCAGCACAGCTATGTAGCAAGTTAGAGACCAGCATGGGCTGCATGAAGCTCTGTCTCTGAGTACATATATGAATGCAACGTGGCTGTGGATGTAGCGGTGGTAGAATACTTGGCCAACATGTGCAGGATGTCTGATTCAATCCTCAGTCTCACACACACACACACACACACACACACACACACTTGTGCACACATTCATGCACGCACACACAGAGACACACTGTTGTAGATCAATGGTAAAACATAATGTTTAACATGAGCAAGTTCCTGGCATCCAAAATAAAAAACTATGTGCTGGAGGGATGGCTTGGTGGCTAAGAGCATTGGCTGCTCTTGCAAAAGAATCTATGTTCAGTTTCCAGCATCCACATGGCTGCTTACAATCATCTCTAACTCCAGTTCCAGTCTCCATGATCCCTGGGCACACATACATTTATGCTCATAAAATTAAAAAAAAAAAAACTGAGCTGGGCTCCGTGGCCTGTGATCCCATTACTTGGGGAGTCAGAGGCTGGCGGATCTCTGTGAGTTTGAGGCCAGCCTGGTCTACAAAGCCAGTCCAGCTGTTGAAATCACACAGTTGGTAGCCTTCTCAGAGCGGCTTCCTTCAGTAAGCAATGTGTGTTTAAGGTGCTTCTACATCTTCTGCAGTTTGATACGATGGCTCATTTATTATTATCACTGAGCACTCTTCCATTGCAAAGACTCTCCAGTTTCTCCATTCCTGTACTAAAGGGCCTATGAGTTACTTCCAGTTGAATGACGATGAATAGAGCTATGATATATTCATGTGAAGTTTTTGTGTGTCTTAAAACTCTGATTTAATTAGATAAACATCTAAAGTGATTTGGTGAAACTGTGTTAGAAAAAAATATTCTTGGTGTCACACAATGATACACCCAAACAAAGTGAAAGCAATCCTGCAAAACAATTTATTTTTATGGGAAGAATGAGTCATGACCCAAACTGGGCTAGCAAGCAGTGGGAAACTCACTTTTGGGTTTGGTTTGTTTGCTTGATGTTAGTTTGAGTCGGGGTCTCCTTGTTTTGCGCTGGCCGTCCTGGAGCCTGTTATGTAGACCAGGATGACCTCAGGCTCTTCTGTCTCTGCATCCTGATCGCTGGGATTAAAGTCAGGCAGTACTTACTTTTTATTGCAATGTGGGTGGTGACTATATTCCACCCCATTGGTGGGAGCTCAACCTCACAAACTGACGTGATTGGGGAATCATAGAAAATAAAGAAAAAGTGGGAGGTGGGGGGCTGCTGTTTCTGGTCACCAAATTCCTGGAATACTGGAAGTGGGCCTCTGCATAAACAAACTTAAAAAAATCACGTTTACTTATTTTTTTTAATAATTTATTAATTTTATTTTATGCGCATTAGTGTGAAGGTGTCAGATCCTTTGAATTGGAGTTACAGACAGTTGTGAGCTGCCATGTGGATGCTGGGAATTGAACCTGGGTCCTTTGGAAGAGCAGACAGTGCTCTTAACCACTGAGCCAACTCTCCAGCCCATACTTACTTTTAATTTATGCGCTCAAGTGTGTTGCCTGCAGGTATGCCTGTGCACCAGTTCCAACAGAGGCCAAGGAGAGATGGTCAGGCCCCTGGAACTGGAGTTACAGATGGCTGTGAGCTGTCACATGGGTGCTGGGCATTTAAACTAGGTTCTCTGGAAGAGCAGCAGTCAGTGCTCTTAGCCAGTGAGCCACCTCTCTAGCTCCTAACAAAAAGATTTTTTTTCTGCTGTTGTTACTGTTTTTTGTTTGTTTGATTTTTTTAGACAGGGTCTCTCTACGTAGCCCTGGCTTGTCCCAGAACTCATTCTGTAGTCCAGGCAGGCCTTGAACTCACAAAGATCTTTCTGCTTATGCTTCCCCAGTGCTGGGTGATGAAAGTTTTACCAATTTGTGAGATTAAATGATTTTCAAAAAAAAGTTTTACAAGGTAGGGGGAATTTGTGGAATATTGGCCCTTGATGGGTTAGCCTTTGGCCCTTGATGAGTTAGCCATCTTTGATAATAAAAAATAAATAAACAAAAAACTGACCAAAAAAACCCCACAACAACAAAAACCCCACACATTTCTCACATATGTTTTTAGAACTTTTTTGGTAGCATATGTTAATTGTACATAACGGATTTCTTTATAACAGTTTCACACATATAGTGTTTTGATTGCATCCATCCCCATTACCGTCTCTTGTACCCCTCACACTCTGCATTTTGCTACTAATTTTACTCTTTTAATTGGATTGTTGAGGAGGAGTGGCCCATACGACTTGCTGTGGCCCCTAGTACAGTTTCAAACCCACTGGCTCACTCACAAACAAACAAACAAACAAACAAATAACAAGAGAACATAAGGAGGACCAGTTAGCAAAAGGAAGGCAATGCAGAGTGACTCAGTGTGGCCACAATGGAAAGAGAGACAAAGGGGTCCACAAGTACACTTAGGGGTCGTGCCATAAGGTTAGTGTTTAAAATGTGTGTGTATTTGTGTGTGTGTGTATATGTGTGTGTGTGTGTGTGTGTGTGTGTGTGTGTATGTGTATGTGTGGTGTGTGCACACACGTTTCAGCACACAGGTGGGATACATTCCCTGGAGGTGGAATTAAGGATCAAGTGTTCTTTTTTTTTTTTTTATTTCTTGTCTTTTTAAAAATTTTAAAATTTTATTTTTATTAATCACAGTTTATTCCTTTGTATCCCAGCTGTAGCCCCTTCTCCATCCCCTCCCAATCCCACCCTTCCATCCTCTTCTTCTCCTATGCCCCTTGGATCAAGTGTTATTAACTACTGAGTCATCTCTGAAGCCTCAAGGGTAGGTTATATTTATTTGTTTGTTTGTTTTTATTTGAGACAGGGTTTCTCTGTGTAGTGTAGTCTTGGCTGTCCTGTACTCTGTAGACCAGGCTGCCCTTGAACTCACAGAGATCCACCTGCCGAAGCCTCCTAGAGTGCTGGGATTACAGGCATGTGTCACTACACTCAGCTTTCAAGGGTAGGTTTTAAACCAAAGGCAAAGATATTTACAACTAAGCAGTCAGGCCAAGGTAGTTCCAAGGTCCATCACCATCACTATGGCCCCAAGTCTTGCCTGCAGGACCATTCTTTCCTGCAAGATCATCTGAGAAGTGGTTTCTGCCAAGACAAGTTACTTGTCTAGCTTCCCTCAAGGCTTCCGACTTTTATTCTCCCAACAGGAAATTCCTGGGGCCATTCCAGTTTCTTGGGGTCCCTTTTTTCCAATGTCTGATAGCCAAATATGGGAACAGAAGTATTTCTTTCAAATCTATTCATCTTTACCAGATAGGCTGGTTACAAACTTAAATAAGAGCGTGAGCAATTTACCAGTGGCTGGACCACTGAAGAAAATGTCTCTTCCCTAGCAACTATTAACTGTCTATAGCTTCTGAGGAAGGAGTGGGGGCTTGTGAGTCAACAACTACAATGACAACAACAACAATACACACAGAAACATACACACAGGCTCACATAGACACAGTGTTCCATATGTATGTACAACATTCTGGAAAAGTCAAAACCATAGACACTTTTTTAAAAAGGATCGATGGAACCAGCAATTGAGGGATGAGAATGTAGTGCAAGAGAATTTTTTTTAGGACAATGTTATTTTTGTTTTTAAAACAAGATTTCATGCTGTAGCTAAATCTGTCCTATAATTCATCATTGGATGGTTTTAGGTTTGAGTTCAAGGACAACAATGAAGGGTCTGGCATGGTGGTCCATCCCTTTGACTCTAGTACGTTGAAAGCAGAGGCAGAGGGATCTCAACTAAATCAAGGGGCACACTGAGCTGATTGCTGTTTGGGTCGGGGATTCATTAATCGAGATATTAACACCATAGGCTGACAGCTGTGTGATGGGGCCTCTGAGGAGAGTGTAGGCCTATGTAGCACAATGAGGGTCCCTTCTTATACATTTTAGAGATAGAAGGTGACTCCTACAATGTGATTGATCAGCATACCATCGTAAAAAATTGTAGTCAGGCTGGTTTCTGGTTGGCAGGGGGAAGGGAGGGAGTCTTGTAGCCTGGGACCTGTGTACAGGATCTGAATCTGGAAAAACAAGTCTATAAAAGAGCTTAAAAAAAAAAAGAGCTTTACAAAATAACACGGTCTTGGCTAACAATTATCTGGCCTCAAAATCACAGCAGTCTTCCTGTCTCAGCTTCCGGTGTGTAGTGATTATGAGAGTCATCATCAATCATTTTGCATTATTATTATTTTAATTTGAATTTTTGTGGTTTTTGAGATTTTCATATATGCTTACTGTATTTAAATCTCTTCTGAAGGGTGTGATAGTGTATTTCTTTAATTCCCTAAGCCTTGCAGATAGATCAGACATTTTTCACTGTAGTGTTTATGCATGTATCAATATATATATGTGTGTGTTCTGTTAGTCTTACCGGGGGTAATTATCAATGTGCCCAAGTTCTAGCTCCCATGCACGGTCTCAGTCCTATGTCCCAGAGTTTCTTTTAGTAGTTATCAAAGTCTTAGCCTGAATCTCTCTGGTGTGCTGGGGACCAAACCTAGCGCCTTGTACATGTGTCATATGCATCAACAGGGAGTCTTTGTGTTTGTGCCTCAGGAGTGGGAGCCTGACTCTGCAAACTTCACAGTCAGGGAGCCTCTTTTAAATAAACAATCTTTTAAACATTTTATTTTGTGTATGGATGTAAATTTCATAACCAGCGTACCTCTTTTAAATAAAAACATTCTTTTAGATATTTTGTTTGGTTGTTAACTTCATAACCAGTGTGCTTCTTTTAAATAAAAGACAAACAAACAAACAAACCCATTCTTCTAGATATTTTATGTTTACGGGTGTTTTGCCTGTGTATCTCATGTGTGTAGTTCCTGAAGATGCCAGAAGAGGGCCTCAGAACCCCTGGAACTGGGGTTATAGGTGGTTGTAAGACACTGCATGGATTCTGGGAATCAAATCTGTGACCTCTGTAAGAGCAATCAGTGCTCTTAGCACCCGACCATCTCTCTAGCCCCTTTTTTAAACTGTTTATTATTTATGAGTGTTCTTGTGTGCAGGTACCCAAGGTCAGAAGGGGGCACTGAATCCTTTGGAGATGGAGTTCCAGGCAGTTATTAGTCAAATGGTGTGGGTGCTAGGAACCAAACTCTGGTCCAGTGGAATAGCAACAAATGATCTCAACCAGCATGCAATGGCTTCTGCCCTTTGTGCAGTGGTTCTCAACCTGTGGGTCACAACTTCTTTGGGGTCGAATGACCCTTTCCTAGTGGTAGCCAACAGCATCCGAAAACAGGGATATTTACATTTTGATTTCTAACAGTAGCAAACTTACAGTTATGAAGTAGCAATAAAATAATTTTATGGTTGGGGGTCCCCACAACATGACACTTAATTAAAGGGTCACAGTGTTAGGAAGGGTGAGAACCACTGGGCTAGTCTCTTTCTTTGCTCAGGCTTCCGCTGTCTGTTACTCCTCAGGGTAGTATGAAGCCACTCAGTTCCCTTGCTGCCTGGTTCTCACCAGCGCCACACAGGTACAATAGGAAGAGGAAGAAACTGCCTCTCTCAGCTTTTTGTTTCCTTCTCTTGCACAGTTGCTGTGATTTTTTTGTTTCAGTAAATTTTAGAACTTTAAGTGCTATGTTTGAAAATTGTGGGAGTAGTTATCTTTGCTAATGTTAGAGGAAAGGCATTCAGTATTTCATTGGTAAGTATGCTTTACTGTGGTTTCCTCTTTTTGCATGGTGCTGGGGGTCAAATCATTTTCTTGAGGGGCTTTGAGGTGAAGGGCAGTAGGGAGAGGACAATGAGATCTGGCAGTCTAGGCAGAGCTGGATCTGCCCAGCCTTACTGTCATGGAAAGGGTTAGGATTTCTTTATAGAAGCTTTTTATCAAGTAGAAGAAAAATTCCTCTATTTTTAGTTTGATTTTTACTCCATGAATGGGTGTCGGACTTTGTCAAATGCTTGTTTTGCATCAGGCAGGCCTATTTCTGAGTGCTCAGTTGTTTTTTGTTTTGTTTTTTCAAAATATTCCTTCCCAGAATGACTACCAGTGAGGACTTTCTACTTCCTTTGGGCTGGAGCCTTCCAAAGACTGCTCCTTCAAAACAGACTAGCCATGGAAATCAGTATTGTTTTCTGTGTTGAGAGTATTTGTCCAAAGTAAATTTTATTTTCTTATAGTTTCTCCCCAACTCCCACCCCAGGTGTTTTGTTTTGTTTGTTTGTTTTTGAGAGAACATCTCACTTTCTAGGCCAGGATGGACTGGAACTCAGTATGTAGCTCAGGCTTTTCTAAGTTTTTGTTTTTTGTATGGGTGTTCTGCCTGCATGTATGTCTATACACCACATGAGTGCCTGGTGCCAGAGGAGACCAGAAGAGGGGGTTCCCATAGAAAAGGGATTTTATAGTTGTGTATCACCATGTGTCCTGGATATTGAATCCTGATCCTTTGGGGTTCAGTTAGCAGTGCTCTCAGCTGATAAACCATCTCCCCAGCCCCTCAATTCCATTTTGATTTTGTTTGTTTTTTGTTTGAGACAGGGTTTCTCTGTGTAGCCTTGCCTGTCCTGGAACTTGATCTGTAGAGCAGGCTGGCTTTGAACTCAGAGATCTGTCTGCCTCTACGTCCTGAATGCTGGAACTAAAGGTGTGAACCACCACTGCCTGGCCACAATTCTATTTTTATTACCACTTCTAAGTCTAAACCTGTGTCTTGAATCTCTTGCCTTTGGGATCTGAGTTAATCCTTAAACAAAACATAGTCACACACACACACACACAAGTTACTAAAGAGAATGTGATTTGAAATGTCTTTCAAAGTTCTATGCTCATATGAGTTTAGTAACTTTTTTTTTTTTTTAAATCAAAATGATTAAATAGGATTTCTTGCTGGGCATGGTGGCACACACCTATAATCCCAGCACTCAGGGAGGCAGAGGCAGGTGGATTTCTGAGTTCGAGGCAAGCCTGGTCTACAAATTGAGTCCAGGACAGCCAAGGTACACAGAAAAACAGTCTTGAAAAACCAAAAAACAACAACAACAACAAAAAAAACAAAAAACAAAAACAAAAAACAAAACAAAACAAAAAAAACACAAACAAAAACACACATGCACAAAAACCCCACAAAACCAAAATAAAAACCCACAAAACAAAACAACACAAACTTTCCTTATTACAGGTGATCTTCAACCCTTTGCTATACTGGTGTTTCCTCTAAAGCCACGAAGGAGAGACACTGTAGGTCAGCTGTTTCCTGGTGTGATTACAGACAAGGTTTATTTCCATCTCTTTAGATAATTAGCTTAGAAGCAGTGTAAATTTGTATGACAGAAACACATTTTTCTAGTAAGAAAAGATTATGCATGCCTTTAATTCCAGTATTTGGGAGGTATAGGCAGAGATGGGTGGATCTCTGTAAATCTGAGGTCAACCTGGTCTATACAGGAGTTCCAAGCCAGCCAGGGCTAAGTAGTGAGACCCTGTCTCTAAAACAAACAAGCAACAAATAAAAAGTTATACAGGTTAACAGACAACTCTTGCTTAATTCTACTCAGTAGTGTACAATAAAGTACACTTAATTTAAATGTAACATTCCAGTTTCTGCTTTTACTTACCAATAAGACAGTGACTTGATTTGCATTGGAGGCCTATCCAGGAGAATTGGTCTGATTAAAAGGATAGTTTGGTCAAAAGGGATTTTGAAAGAATTTTCAAACTGTAGCTTTTACAGTTTCTATGTAATTGCTGGTGTTTAAGGAAGGATACGCCCCACTTCTTGAGTGGTTTAGTGTAGTCCTAGCTTGCATAAGGAGCATGGGTCTCCAAATCAAACTGCTGAATTCAAACACTAGCTTTGTGGGCATCCCCAGCAAAGGTACCGTTAGGGCTCACAGCCTGGGGCAGCTTCTGCTGAACTGACTAAGGAAGCAGTCTGGCCTAGAGTATGTGACCTGATGGTGGAGAGTCTGTTTAGAGGCGAACAACCTATGGCATGCTGGGAGATGGTGAGGAGGAACCTGATTGGTCAGTCAAACCTATATACTGGGCTCTACAAGCGCCCGATTGCATTGTCTTTCCCCTATTGGCCTGGACTCCTGGCCTCACTCTTGAGTTAGACCCTTTGGAAAAGAACCAACATAGCTTCTGCTAGCAATAGCTCATAGGTGGTAGGATCATGAACAAGGCATCAAGTCTGAGTTTCCATTGCTTTTACTTACATGTAATAAAAGCAAGTCTGTTAGGAAAATTTATCATTTACATTTTACTTGGGTGAGAAATTCTCAGAACCAGAGTATGGTGGGATATACCAGCGGTGGAGGCAAGGAGATGAGACATTCAAGCTACATGGCCAGTTTAAGGTCAGATGAGTCACATGAGATTGTCACAAAACAACAACAAAACCAAGTGGGATGGGGAGATTGCCCAGAAGTTAAAACTTTTTGGTGCTTTTGCCAAGGACCTGGCTTCTGTTCCCAGCACCCCCTGGACAGCTCACAACTTCACTCCCGGCTGATCTGATGCCCTCTTCTGGCCTCTGTAAGCACTAGTCATGCATGTGCTGCGATACATTATATATAGGCAAAACACTCATATACATAAGGCTTTTGAAATAAAAGCAGTGTATAGAACAAGTAACTTTGTATATGAACAAAGAGGGTTATGATTGAACCGAGATAATGCACAAATATTTCCTCTTCAGGAATGAATGAAGGTAGGCTCATAATTTTTTTTTTCCTGATAGGATTTAATGTAGCTCAAACTGACCACAAACTCCCTTTATTAGAGGATGACCTTGATTTCCTGGCCTCTTGTCTAATTATGTGTTTTCGTCAATACTCGAGTGAGGGTATGTGCCAACAGAGTACATAAGAGGGTGTCAGCTCCCTTGGAGCTGGAGTTACAGTGCAACACACTAAACTCAGCGCAGGCTTGCCTCAAATCTGCAGCATTCCATTGGCCGGGAAGAGCTTCACACTGGGATTCCAGGCATGTGGGGATCACACCCAGGTACCGTTACACTCTAACTCCAAGTGACTAACTGTTTCAATCGGATGATTACTAAGTTGACTATGCAGTAAGGTACACTAGGCTGAACTGTAAAGTTTCCAGCACCTCATTTGCGTGCATTTCTGTTTAACAAAAGATTTGGAACTAGCGCAGGCGTCGTAAAAATCAGAGTCAGTTCCAAATCGCTTCCTGAGGCTCCTTCGAGGGTGCACGGATCGAGGCCTGCTTCCGGACCCGCGGCCCCAACCTCCGCGCACGCGCTGGGAACCGCCGGAGACTCAGCCGCCCTCGTCACGAAGGGGCTTTTGGGCGTACCAAACTGGTCGCGCGGGGCCAGGCCTGTCTAGCGGAAATACACAGAGCCCGGCGCCACCCTCCCTGCCACGCGCCGGGCGGAACTCCCGCCGCCGCCACTCCAGGGGCACGCAGGAAGAAATTGGGACGTTGAGGACGCAGGGCTGGCCGAAGCAGCGGTGCGTGGCACGCGCGAGCCGCACCGCGCATGCTCCGCGCACCGAGTTCCCGGCCCCGCCCCTTCTTCCTGTGAGGCCCGCCTCTCCGGCCCTGCGGGCCCTTCTGCGCACGCTCACATCCCCAGGTCCCGCCCCTGCCCCGCCTTCTCTGTTCCCTCTCCAGTTCTGCGTCAGCCTCCCCGGGCACTCGACCCTTCGGACTCTCCCGCGCATGCTCCGCCCCCTGGGCTCCTGCCCCTCTTTTGGTGCGGCCTTTTTTCCCCTCCCCCGCCAATTCGCAGCCCGCCCGGCCAGGCCGGCCCGGCAGCCGACGTTCCCCGTGCGTGCGGGCGCTTGACTTCACTTCCGGCTAACGCGCTCCGCTTTGCCCCCTGGCCCCGGATGGTGACTGGCTGTGGTGCTGCACCTCCCGGGACTGTCACTGAGCCGCTTCCCAGTGTGATTGTGCTGAGCGCAGGCCGGAAGATGGCGGCTGCGGCTGCGGAGGCCTCGGGCCCGAGCTGCTCCTCCGCGGCGGCGGCGGGGGCGGGGGCGGCCGGGGTCTCCGAGTGGCTGGTGCTACGGGACGGCTGCATGCGCTGCGACGCCGACGGGCTGCACAGCCTCTCCTACCACCCGGCGCTCAACGCCATCCTGGCCGTCACCAGCCGCGGGACCATCAAAGTCATCGACGGCACGTCCGGGGCCACCCTTCAGGCCTCGGCGCTCAGCGGTGAGCGGGGCACGCCGGGCGGGGGCTGGGCCGGCCGCGGGCGGGGTCCGGTCGTCGGGAAGCTGGGCGAGGAAGCCGCCCAGTCCCGGGGTTCGGCCACCGCACGGCAGCGGGGAGCGGGAGGGCCCGGGATGGCACGGAGGCCCGGAAGCTATGGCCGAGGACCTTCGGACTCTGGAAGCAGCAGCGTTTGGCGGCCAGAGCCCTGTTTGGTGGGGTGCACTGCGAGTCTTCTGCTTTCCGGGCCTTTTGCGTCTGGACCGGCCTGGACCTGTGGGAGAGGTGGGGGGGGGGGGCTCAGAGGTCGGCGCCGGAGAGGGTCGGGCCCTCGTTGAGCTCCTGGATGATGTTTTGGGCCAGTTCCGAGATGGACCAGAGGGAAAGGGCTAGTAGACTTGGTCGTGGCGGGAGAGGTGGGTGGCCGGAGGCAAGGGGCGGGAAGCTTCCGAGCTGGCTGTCGCGCCTTCCTTTCCTGGGGAATAGCGGCTCGCCGGCTGTTCTCAGGTCCCGCAGGTGTGGGTTCCTCCGAGAGCTGAGCGTCCGGATGAAGGTGGGCTGTGGTGGGGGCGGGGAGGGAAGTTGGAGGGGAAGGCCAGCTGCCTGAACTGTTGCGTGTTGGACTTGCGGGACTCCCGGAGTGCAAAGGTTATTCCCGGTTCCCGGTCTCTAGGTTCCCACTCTTCCAGTGTCAAGAGGCCTAGGCCCCTTGTGATCAGGTGAAACTTGAGGCTCTTTCCACTTGTTTTACCCTAGAGAGCTAGAAATTGGTAGTTGGAAAGATGTCTGAATCTCACCTTGGAGGGAGACCACTTCTCTGGGTGATGAAAAACGTTGATTGAGGAGTAGGACTTTCAGGATGCATCAGGTCAAAGCTCATTCAGTGGACAGACTGGAGTGTGTAGAGATTTTCTTAGCTCATTTATTTGCTGAGATGACATTCCATTTGTGGACAAATGGTGCCTTAATTTTGACGTTAAAGGTTAAAATGGAGAAGTTCATGAAATAGTGGGTTTTAAACTCAATCACAGAGATAAATTGTATCTAAGTGCATTTAGCCAAATGGAAGTAGTTATTTATGTGGTCTACCAATTCACTTTGTGTTATTTTACACAGACATACAAGGATAAGCTTACTGTGTGAGTAAGGCATAAGGATAAATGGTAATTGAGAAATACAAAGGTGAAATTAGAGACGTTAGTTTTTGTTGACTTGTGTATGAACTGGCTATGTATAGTTACAACATGTAAACCTGTAATATATTTAAGAGATGTCTAAGAGAAAGTTTCAGATGGTAGGCTCGTAAATTTCCCTTTTCTTGCCTTAGGTAAATGACAAGACAGATGGCCCCAATGTAGCAATGCTTACTTACTGCACCTTGGACATGACAGGTTATTACTGTGTCTGAGAGTGAGATGTTCACAGTTGCCTCTTAAAAAAATCTCATTTAAAATAGTTTAAATACAGAAAGGACTTAATACAAATGGTCATGTATTCCCCAACTTGGCATAAGAAATAAGACATTGCAAATATAAACGTTTACCCTGGCTCCTGAGCTGTGTTTTACTGACCCATTTTTCTCCTTTTCTCATAAATACTACCTTAAATTTGATTTTATTACTTTCATACATGACTATACTTTTAACCGATTATCTAATATTTTCACAATTTCTAATTTAGGATTAGGGTATTTTTTTCTTTTATTGGTTGGTTCCTTTGTTTTGTTTGCTTTAAACAGGAAATCACTATGTAGAGCTGGCTGGCCTCAAACTTGAAATCCATCTGAATCTGTCTCCAGAGTGCTAGGATAAATGGAGTGAGCCATCAGTACAGGCTTGGATTTCCTTTTCTTTATTTTATTTTTATTTATGTATATGGTCTGTTTGAGTGTTTGTCATGAGTGTGCAGACATAGAGGTAAAAGAGGTTATGGGTCCCCTGGAGCTGTACAGAGCCTTGTGAATTTCTTGACTTGGGTGTTGAGACTGGAGCTCTGGTCCTCTGGAAAAGGCTCACTTAAAGGATGAGCCTTTTCTCCAGCCCAGGTGTTAGGATTTCTACGAAAAGTTTTAACTGAAGTACAGATGTTTTAGACAGTTTAATTGGGATATATTTGTGTCTGGTGGCCACTTTCCAAGATAATGTGTGTCAGGGTTTGTTTTTTAGAGCGGTTTTATATTTACCTGCCGTACACAGGGAATACTCACCTTAGCTCAGCAGTTAAAAGCATGGCTGCTCTTCCAGAGTTCAAGTCCCAGCACCCACATGGCAGCTCACGACTATCTGTAATTCCAGTTCCAGGAGATCTGGCACCCTTACACAGACATGTAATCAAAACACCAATGCACATGAAAAATAAATTTGAAAAAAAAATGTAGATGGGGCTGGAGAGAGATGGCTTAGTGGTTAAGAGTACTTGCTGCTTTTCCAGAGGATCTGAGTTAGGTTCCCAGTACCTGGCAACTTAGAGCTGCCTATAATTCTGTCTGAGGGTACCTGAATATAGCCTCTCTTCCATCTCTTTCAGGATTAGGAAGATTGAGAACCAGTGATCTAGAGTAAACCAATCAAATAAAATATAGTCAGGGTAGAAGCACATGATACACATTACATATATGAAAATGTCAAACCCGTCAGTGTGTACAGGGGATATATACTAAAACAACAAACAATAATCTGGCAGACAGAATGTGTCAACAGATAAGAGCACATACCAACAAGCCTGAGAGCATAAATTCAATCCCTGGAGCACACACAGAACAATGGGACCAACGCCTGAAAGTTGTCCTCTGACCTCCACATGTATGGTGGCATGAGTGTATTCGTTCTTTCTCTCTCTCTCACATACACACACAGATAAAAATATTCATAGGTAAGATTAGGGCTAACAGAAAAGGACTATAGGAAACAGTTGGAAGTAATAGTAGATCAGTTCTGAAACATTTTACATATGAGAACTAAAGTTTACAAGAACTAAAGTTTCTTATGAATAATGCTTAGCAGAGGCTGTAGGATATTTGTATGTAATTGTTCAGATGATGGAGATAGGAATGCTGTATTCCATGAGTAACCTGGAATATGTAGGTATTTTGTGGCTAACAGTTCTAAGAAATAGCGAATAGGTACTGTTAGTGACCAAGGCCCTAATGTAGCTCCTTTTTTTTAATCCAAGGGAAATGAACTACCTACCATCTTTTCTGTACTAGAGAAAGATATCTTTGTCTGAGGGGATTAACAGTTGGGTAACCATATGGAATTTTATTGGGTGATGGTAGTAAAACTGGGATTCAGTTTGTAGAGTTGAGGGTAGCTTGTTAGTGTAGATCAGAAATGAAAGAATTGGAGCAGGATTTACATGTATTTATTCAGTTTGGGTTTAAATTGGTAATAATTTTTATTATTTTATTTTTTTCAACACAGGATCTTTCTGTGTAGCCCTGGCTATCCTGGAAGTCACTCTGTAGACCAGGGTGGCTTAGAACTTGGAGATTGCCTGCCTTCCCTCTACCTCCTGAGTGTGGTGATAATTTTTAAACTGTCTCTTGATCAATGTTTTCAAATAAATAATCTGTATTTGATATAAAGTGCTTATAAATATACTTTTATTAGATTAAGAGTTGTCAGGAGGGCTGGAGAGATGGCTCAGAGGTTAAGAGCACTGACTGCTCTTCCAAAGGTCCTAAGTTCAATTCCCAGCGGGGTGGCTCACAGCCATCTATAATGAGATCTGGTGTCCTCTTCTGTCATGCAGCTGTATATGCAGATAGAACGTTGTATACATAATAAATAAATAAATAAAAAAAAAAAGAGTTGTCAGGATATACAGGGTTAGACAAGTATTTTGTTTCCTTTTAGAGTATTTAAGAGTAAATATCTTCAGGGCAGTGGTGACCCACGCCTTTAATCCCAGCACTTGGGAGGCAGAGGCAGGTGGATCTCTGTGAGTTGGAGGCCAGTCTGGTCTACCAGGGCTATACAGAGAAGCCCTGTCTCAAAGAGAGAGAGAGGGTGTGAGTGCGTGAGTGCGCACACACACAAATTGCTAATATTTTCCTGGTCTACAGAGTGAGTTTCAGGGCTACATAGAGGAATCCTGTCTTGAAACCCCTCCTCAAAAAAAAAAAAAAAGTTGTTATTTTGGGAAGATAATTATGGTGCCTTTAACCCCAGCACTCAGGCAGAGTGTGTATACATACACACACACACACACACACACACACACACACACACACACACACATACATCTGTGAGTTTCAATACAGCTTGGTCTACAGTGAATCTATTTGGTCTACGTAGAATCTATTTTTTTTTTAAGGTATTATTTTGGGGGCTGGAGAGATGGTCCAGAAGTTAACAGCAGGTGCCTCTCAGAGGACCCAGGTATAAATCCCAGCTGGTGGGATCCCTACTTAAATATAGTTTTTGTGCTGTGGGCTGTGGACACATGTGGTTACTTACATTCATGTGGGCAAAACACTCATAAAAAGTTTGGGTTTTGGAGAGTCTGATAATTTATTGACATTCAGTGGCTCTCCTCCAGTCTTCAGCCATATCTAGTTTGTTTTGTGAAGTGGATTTACTTAATTTTCTTCCTTTTTTTTTTTTTTTTTTTTTCCTGTTGTTTTCATGACAGGGTTTCTCTGCATATAGCCCTGGCTATCCTCACTCTGTACCCCAGGGTGGCTTCAGACCCTGAGATCTGCCTACCTCTGCCTCCCAAGTGCTGATATCAGTGGCATACACCACCTCTGCCCAGCTAATTTTTTTTATTATAGTACTTTCACTATTTCTTGGAATGCACCAATTTCCTCCAGGTAACTAGGTAGGTTAATTTTAATCTCACTCAGGTTTTTGTCTGGTTTTGTTTAGTGTCAGACTCTTACTCTAGTCCAGGCTTTTCAGTGTTGGGGTTACAAGTGTGTCTACTATGCCCTTCCCTTACTCAGGATTTAAGACCTAGAGCATATCTTAATTTGGAGATTCTGTTAGTCAGAGATGAACTCCCAAGTACATATTATCCTATTTATGTTCATTTCAGTAAGTTGGCAGCTCACTCCTGTTGTTTTGAATATTTAAATACTGTTTTTTTAGTTTTATAAAATTACAGTCTTTATTTTTGTATATTGTGTGTACCTGTATGAACTTATATGTACCATGTGCGTGCAGGTGCCTTTGGAGGTAATAGGTTTTCTAGTCCCTGAAACTATAGTTACAGGCATTTGTGAACCTGATGAGTGAGGGTGCTAGGAACTTGGGTATTCTTCGGCGCAGTAAGCACTCCTGACCGCTAAGCCATTGTACCAGCCCCTTTTCAGCTTTTTTTCTTTTTTCCTTTTTTTCTTTCTTTCTTTTTTTTTTTTGAGACAGTGTCTTACTCTTTCATTTTGACTGGCCTGGAACTAACTTTGTGGACCATGCTGGCCTCAGACTTAGAGAGATCTGCCTGCTTTTGCCTCCCCTGTGCTGGGATTAAAGGTATGTGCCACTACTTCTAGCCCAAATAAAATACTTTAAAGAAATTAAGTCACTAAACATCTTTAGGTTGTGTTAGAGGTCACTCTTGGTGTTGACCATCTGTGGGTTAGACATAATGTCATGTACTTACTGTTACAATATCATAAATCACTGTGTTAAAGTATTCTGCTCTGCCTTATCCTTCCTTTTTTCCCTCTTGTGTACCTATTGATTTTTTTAATTAAATTTTTATTTTTTTATATTAATTACAGTTTATTCACTTTGTATCCCAGCTGTAGCCCCTTCCTTCATTCCCTCCTGATCCCCTCCCTCCCTCATCTCCTTCCATGCTCCTCCCCCAGTCCACTGTTAGGGGAGGTCCTCCTACCCTTCCATCTGACTTTAGCCTATCAGGTCTCATCAGGACTGGCTGCCTTGTCTTACTTTGTGGCCTGGTAAGGCTGTTCCCCACTTAGGGAGAGGTGATCAAAGAGGCAGCCACTGAGTTCATGTCAGAGACAGTCCCTGTTCCTCTTACTAGGGAACACACTTGGATACTGAGCCACCAAGGGCTACATTTGATCAGGGGTTCTAGGTTATCTCCATGAATGGTCCTTGGTTGGAGTTTCAGTCGCAGAACTAAGACGACTAAGCCGAGATATTTTGTTCTGTTGCTCTCCTTGTGGAGCTCCTGTCCCCTCCAGGTCTTCCTATTGATCTTTTTACTGCTACCACGTGAATTTCTTTTTCACAGTGTTATAGTTGCCTTCATGCAGTATATAGACTTTCCAGATTGGGCTACTTCCATCTCTTTTTCATAATTTGATAGCTCATTTCTTTTTTTAGACTTGAGTTTTTGTAGCCCAGGCTGGCCTTGAACTTACTAATCATCTTAGTGTGTGTGCACGCGCACGTGCTCAAGTGCTGCCACAGCTAGCCGATAGCTCATTTCTTTTTAGCATCTACTGGTATTTCATCGTCTGAATGTCAGTTTGTCTCTCTGTTCATTTTCAGAATATTGCTAGCTTCCATGTTTTGGGTATTACAAATGAAGTTGTGGTAAAAATCCGTGCTTTGTGTGTAAGATCTGTGCATGGGTCTTTAGTCCATTTGGGTCAGCTTAAGGAGCTGATGCTGGATAGGATGGGGAAAGTATGACTTTTTCAGGCAACTCTCTCCCCAAGTGGTTATGTTATTTGTATTCCCAGCCGCAAAGAATGACTTTCATGATTTATATTCTGACCCACCTTTGGTGATGGTATACTGTTTTGTATTTTGGTCATTCTGATCCTGGCTCTCTATCTTGGTGGTTTCTTTTTCTTTTTTCAAGAAAGGGTTTCATGTTACCTAAGGAGGCTTCAGCTTGTTAGTGTAGAGACTCCGAGGTCATGATGCTTCTACCTGACAAGTGCTATTAGGCCTTGCTCAGTCTTGGTGGGTTCTTTTTTTTTTTTTTTTTCCCTCCTTTCTTTCTTTATTCTTTTCTTCATTCTTTTTGGATACAGTGTATCTTTGGCTGGCCTGGAACAGCTGTGAGATACTGGCTTCAAACTCAGATCTACCTGCCTGTCTCTAGCTCCCTAGTGCTGGTATCAAGGGAATGCCCAGCATCCATCTTTTGTTTTAACTTGCAGTTCTCCAATGATTCATGATGTTTAACATAATTTCATTTGCTCAGTTGACATTCTTTTTTGTGTTTATTTGCTGACTTTGTATCTCCTACCCCCTTCTCCTCTCAGGGGATAAGCCCATGAACCTAGGGCTTTGCCCATGCTGGACAGGTACTTCACTACTGAGCGATCCCCAAGACCATGACTGGATTTTAAAAACCAAAACTAAGCCGCGCGCTGCGGTGCATGCCTATAATTCCAGCACTCCAGAGGCAGAGGCAGGTGAATCTCTGAGTTCAAGGTCAGCCTGGTCTACAAATTGAGTCCCGGACAGTCAAGATATCACAGAGAAACCCTGTCTCAACAACAACAACAACAACAACAAAACCAAAAAAAAAAAGAAACACAAAAACTAAGCTAAAATTACATATAGTACTTGGCCAAATCATTTTTGTTTACTATTCATTTTTGACTCAGGGACTTTTAGTGTAATGGGGAGTAAGGTGTTTCATCTAAGTGACTTTGTAACCTTGACTAAATTACTTAACATTTCTTTTCCAATTCCTTCATTTGCAAGGTGGTGGTAATGATGGTTTTAATTGTGAGGATTTAAGCTCTTGTGCCTATATATAGGGCTTAGAACAGACCCCTTACCATTAAGTACTAAAACAACAAACACCACAAAAAGTACCCTTCATTTTAACTCACTTTCAGTTGCAATCCTTGTAAATAGCAGGTTTTTTTGTTTGTTTGCCGAAGGCCTTTTCATTCTCTTTAAGACTTCTAAACTTCTCTGAAAATTTGAACTATTTTCCTGATTTACCACTTTGTACTATCTTGCACAGTTCATCTAGTTTTTGCCTTGTATTGTTAATTATGGAAGTATCTTCTAGTGTTGGTGATTTTTTTTCTCTTGTTCAGTGAAATAGCACCCCCATTAACAGTATATTCTGTATTGATTATTTACCTGTTTATTTGAGGATATTCAGACACAGCTTTATTTGTCAGGGTTTTGAATTTCAGCCACTTGAATCTCCTGAATCTTAATTCGGTGGTTGTGAAGATTAAGTGGTCAGAACCTAAATGCCTCAAACATCTAGTAGATACTGAGTGAATGAATACCTATTTTCTTGTGTCTTTTGAGTCGTTAGTATTGTCATGCTTCTCTTGATTATTTAAAAAAAAATGTTTACTAGCTTAACTTTTAGGCCTACAAGATAGATGTCATTCAAATGTAGATGGAAATATGAATGTGGTAACTTCATTATTTATATTTTGATAAACATCTATTTTTT
>NW_026585644.1:38196643-38249112 GCF_907164565.1 Psammomys obesus
AGAATGAAATATGTAGCTCTATTGGTGCTGAACTCAGAGATCAGTCTGCTTCTGCTTTCCCCACTGCCTGGCCTTGAGAATATTTTTCTTCTTACCAGGTAGACAGAACTTGGAGAAAATTGTGCTAGTCAGGCATGGTGGCACACACCTAGCACCTGGGAGGCAGAGGCAGGAACTCTGTGAGTTCCAGGCAAACCTCATCTAGATAGTGAGCTCTGGTCTACACAGTGAGTTCCAGGACAGCCAGGGCTACTTACAGAGACCTTGATTAAAACAAACAAACAGGAAAGAAATAAAGGAAAGAAAATGATGCAGTGTTTGTAAATCAGAAAAAGATCTTTGTGCTGCACTCTAGCTTCTTTAAAGTTTAGATTTGGTGGGTTTTTTTTTGTTTGTTTGTTTTTTTTTTTGCCTTGTATAGCTTTTGTTTTGCATCAGGTTTGGCCAATTCTAGGCAAGTACTTTACCACCGAGCTACAGCTTGAGCAAGGCTCTTGATTATTAACAGTTAATGTTTCTCACATTTAGTTGTGTGTGCATTGGGTGTATGTGTGAGAGACCTCCACATGACCATCCATGTGGAGGTCAGATGACAACTTTCAGGAGTGGGTACTGTCCTTCTGTGTGTGTTCCAGGGATTGAATTTAGGCTCGATTCCAGTCTGTATGTGCTCTTACTCTGTTGAGACATCTTGTCTGCCAGAATATTGTTTTTTTTTTTTAAGAATATATCCATTTTACACATTTTTATATATGTATATCATGTTCTTCAACCCTGACTATATTTCATTTGATTAGTTTAATCTAGATAGTGGTTCTCAACCTTCCTGATGCTGTGACCCTTTCATATAGATCCTCATGTTTTGGTGACCCCCAGCCATAAAATTATTTTCATTGCTACTTTATAACTTTAATTTTGCTACTGTTATGAATTGTAATGTAAATGTTTTCTGATTTTCTTAGGTGACTCCTGTGTGAAAGGGTCGTTGGACCACTAAAGAGGTTTTGAACCACAGGTTGAGAACTGCTGTTTTAGATGCGATCCATCTTTATGCATATCTGACTGTATTTTTCTTTTTTACTTTACAGAAAAAAGGGTCTCAAGTATTGACCTTGAATAACTATGCAGGGGAGGATGACTTTGAATTTGTCATTGTCCTGCATCTGCCTCCTGAGTACTGGGATTATAGGTTCTGTTTTTGTGCTGCTAAGGATTCCTGCATGCTCTATCAACTAAGCTATATTTGCAGCACCAATAACAAATTCTTGATCAGAGTTGGAGGCCTTCTGAGAAAGTTTTGGAGCCTATTTAATAAAAACAAATTCTTCCAGTGATGGAAAATTTAAATGGTTGAAACCAGTTTTTAATTGTCTGACTAACTTGGTACATGAAGCCTTGCCACGTTCAGTTATTCTTCAAGAAATAAAAACCATGATGTGGACTTGAGGTTTTAGTAGCCCTTAGAAGATAGTTATCTTTTGGGTATATTTAATGTATTTGTTTACTTTTGTTTCCAGAAAAATCATTTAATTTCTTAATGTTTTTCCAAAACGGCTAAAATTGCAAGAAAAGTTAAGTGAATATTATCTGTAGGCATTTCAAGCATTCCAGACAGTCTTTTGTAGCCTAGGTTCTCATCCTCATTTTCAGTAGGCTCTGAACAGTGGCTTTGGGGAGGGAGAGAAGAGGACACTTAGGATGCTCACTCCTCATGGCAAGCATCTGGACGCTTACAAAAATGACAGCACAAGCTCCTTTTGGACCAGGAGTGTGTACTTGGGCTGTTTCACTTGATAGACTTTGCTGATACCAAAATACCTAGTTTATGTCAAATGCTAGCTGTTCTCCCCCCCTCCCCCCTTATAAGGTTTTTTTCAGTTTATTATGTATACAATGTTCTGCGTACATGGACACCTGAACGCCAGAAGAGGGCACCAGATCTCATTATAGATGGTTGTGAACCACCATGTGGTTGCTGGGAATTGAACTTAGAACCTCTGCAAGAGCAGCCAGTGCTCTTAACCTCTGAGCCATCTCTCCAGCCCCTTTCCTTTTTTTTTTTTTTAAATTAGCAAAAATACTTCCCTATAATTACAGAAAGTTTTAAGATCTCTGTTTTATCCATTCTTTCCTTTTTTTTGAGGCAAGGTCTCTATGTAGCCTTGTAGACCAATCTGGCCTTGAACTCAGCGTCCTCATGCTTCTTTTCTTTTCTTTCTTTCTTTCTTTCTTTCTTTCTTTCTTTCTTTCTTTCTTTCTTTCTTTCTTTCTTCTGGCATGAGCCACCTTATATGTATTTTTTTCTCCTTTTCTTAAAAAAAAAAATAGAAATCCTATGTAGTTATCCAAATTTTTACTTTTCCTTCTAGGTTTTCCTAACTCTTGTATCTTTAAAGATGGTCTTGCTCTAACAGAATCTTATCAGACCACTGCAAATTAAGTTAGAGTTTAATTCTTTCCTGGCGGTTAAGAGAACCCTTTCAAAGAAAGTGCTAAGAGTGGTACACAGATATACATGAAAGTAAAATGCCTGTACATATAAAATGATATTTTTAAAAAAGTGCTGAGGTTGTCATTCAGTGGTAGACTGGACTATACTTGCTTAGCATATATGAGGCCCTGGTTTCAGAGCTCAGAGGTAGGGGAAATAAAATGTAGAAAGGGCTGGAAATATAGCACAGGGCAGATAGCTTTCTTAATGTGCATGAAGTGCCCTTGGTCAATCTCCAGGAACCCCCAAAACACAAGGAAAAGATAGAAGTAAAGAAAGGTTGATTTAAGGCTGGAGTGTGAAGATTTGGAAGGCATTGGTGTTCACCAGAAGCCCAATCTGCTAGTTAAGCAGTGGCTACCGTGTTGTTTTTTTTGTGTACTCCCTTAAACCTCAGGCAGCATGTTTAGCCTCTCTGAGTGCTCCATGTGTAACACATGACTCATTTTGTTTATTAGAAAGATTAAATTAATTTCTTGGCCTGTTCACACTCAGCAATATTATTTATATTGGTGTTAAAAACTACAATTCAGTTCAACAAATGTTTATCTGCAAATGGACTTGATACAATGAATTTGGAGCCTCCTTTCCAATCTTCTACCATGTTTGGTGTGCTTTCTTTGAATAGTAGAGGTGTAATACCTCAGTTGAGATGTGAAGGTCAGCAGTTAGTGGGGTGTAGTAGAAACAGAATGAGCAAGAGTTACAGCAACAAATTTTGGAAGTGCATAGTGTTTGTACCAGGCAGTGTGGTGTTGAGTATGTGCAAAGTGTGAAGAAGGGAGGAGTGAGAGCCTAGGCTGTGATATGTACAGTATACACACACATACACACACACACACACACACACACATCACACATACAAAATCACACACACAAAATCACATACACACTTCCGTTATTGCTGTGGTGCTGAGGGTTGAACCCTGAGTCTCACACGTATCAGCCTTTCAACTTAAGTTTTGTTACTGTCATCACATTTAAAGAATTTTAAAGTTTGTTTTATGTGTATGAATATTCTGCCTTCCTGTAAGAATATATCTCAGATTCCCTGCCTGGAACTGGACTTACAGACAGCCATGTGGGTGCTTGCAATTGGACCCTGGTCCTTTTGAAGAATAGCCAGTGCTCTTAAACAATGAGCAAACTCTCCAAGCCCATCTCTGTTGTAAATAAAAATGGTGTTTGGTTAAATAATGTTATTTACTAGTCTTATAATTATCATGGTGATATTATTAAACCCATTATCACAATCAAATGAAGGCCAGACACCTGTTAGATTTTGTAATTGTCTTATTTACTTTGGGCTGGGCAAATATTTCACCTACCCTGTTTCAATAACCTCATCATCCACCTCCCAGCCCCCATCCAATCCCTCTAAACCGTTCCTAACTCATCCATAACCTTTTAAATACTTATATTTTTATCTTGGTGGTTTTTTTTTTTTTTTTGTTTTGTTTTGTTTTCATCCATGCTATTCTTGGAGTCTTTCTACTAACCCATGTGGTTTCTGCTCCATGCTGATCTATCATGGTGGTCTCCTTCTTTCTGTTCTTTTCCCATCCACCTGTCTCCCTTCCCACCTCTCATTCTCCTGTTTCCAAAGGCCAAACATGTAGCCATGTTTTAGGCCTTTTAATCAACCAGTTAGGAATAATGTCTTAGACAGGTTTACACAACAAGGATAGGTGTATCCAGGCAGTAACCAGATCTTGATGGCCAATAATTAGTATCAAAATACAAGCATCAGACCAATCCCCAACACTCCTCACTTTGTTTTATGGGTTTGTTTAATGCTTTATTTCCTTAATTGTCTTTCCAGTGGGAATTGGGAGAGACATATATAATTATATCTGTATAGAAGTGGAAAGCTCTAGCTATGTTGAAGTTGTTGATTATTTAGTATTTAGTCCTTAGAAATGTTAGTTATGAGAGTATTAGTAGCACATAAACTGCAGATTTCTGTAATGTAATCCCATGTAAAGACATTAAACAGGTGAGCATTCTATTGCTTATGGCTATGAAAAGGGTGTCTTTGGCAAATACCTTTGAATTAGCATCTTTAAAATGGGCTAATAATACTTATGCAGATAATATCATTTGAGAATATAATGTAGAAACCTTTTTAAGCTGCAGCACTTTAAATAGAAGGAATGGTAAGTGGGCGCAGTGGCGCACACCTGTAATCCCAGCACTTGGGAGGCAGAGGCAGGCAGATCTCTGTGAGTTCCAGGCCAGGCTGGTCTAAAAGCAAGTCCAGGACAGCCAAGGCTACACAGAGAAACCCTGTCTGGAAAAACCAAACCAAACCAAACCACCACCACCACCACCACCGCCAAATGGACACAGAATGGCCACAGGCCACTGGAGGTACAAGTAAGAAGAATAAACTAAGTACTTATGAGATAGTCTGACTGTCAGATTTCCAAGAAGCAAGGCGTGATTGTGACTCATTTTAAGGGTTGAGTTAGGCATGTGTGTCAGAATAACAAGGTAAACTTACCCTTTGTTTTTTTTGAGAAAATGATACGCATTATAGAGTGAGGAAGATGGAACTATTTCCTTTGAGACTTATTATGAAATTAAAAGCAGAAATTAAAGCTTCTTGATTTGTTACTACTCCTCTTTGCCTTATGAAGTAGAAGAAAGACAAGCATATGGCACCATAAAGGTGTTAGTCCTGTATTCCTCTATAGTCACTGAGGGGCTTTCTATGGGCTTTAAATAATGGTCTGGAGTAGAGTCCTGGTGTGCTTTTTGTTTTCCTCTAAAAATATGCTAGCTGATCCTGTTGAGTAACTGGGCTTAGGACTTTGCCTTTGAATAGAAGACCTTTACTTGATATGTTTAGGGTAAATGACAGTTTTTGTTTGTTGAGGAAGGATATAGCACAGACTGTCCTCACTTTTGATCCTCCTGCCTCCTCCTCAGTACTGAGATTACTGGTGGTTGCCAGCATGTCCTGTTCATGGGGTGCTGGCAGTAGAACCTGGAGCATTTTGCATGCTAGGGAAGCACTCTTATCAACTGAGCTATACCCCTAATATTTATTAGAATTGAATTTGTCCTTAAACATTTTTTTCTTTTAGAAAAACTTCCTAAGTTTTTGTTAGTAAAATATGTCCAATAGAAAATTGTATGTTGTGACTATATTTAAAATATGCCTATAAGCAGTAAGCTATATGGCAAAGGTTCAGTTTCTGTTGTTTTTAATTTTTGTTACATATTTTTGTGGTACTGGGCATTGGTTGACTCTGGGGCCTGTTGCATGCTAGGCAAGCACTCTGCTACTTAGTTTCATCCCTTGCCAATTAGTTACGTTCACAGCCCATCCACATACTTGTTTATTTGTTGGTTTGTTCATGATACAGGGTCTTGCCCTGTAGCCTAGGCTGGTCTCAAATTTATGTTCCTCCTGTTTCAGCCTCTCAAGAGCTTCGATTAAATGGGTGCACCACCCTTCCTGGCTTGGCTACTTTTTTTTTTTTTTTTTTTTTTTTTGGTGTTTATTTCTTTTGATTGGTTTTTAATTAACTAAGTCTTCTGATAGTTTTTGTTTTCCTTTTCTTTTTTTCTGAATCAAATGTTACTGTTGCAAAAAAGAATGATCTTATAGTGAGGAGGAAGGAAGAAAAGATGAGGGAGCGTAGCAAATCTTTCATTCCTGAAAGTGTATGTTTTATGGTGTATTAGAAAGGAACTTCACCTCATTGGAGCTTAGTGTATTATAGTAAAAGGTTTTAAAAGTCATACAGAATAGTTGACTTATTAAAAGACATTGTGAAGTTCTGGGAATATAGTTGTTATAGTACTTGTTTTTTTCCCACAGCTCATGGATGGAGGCAGGCAGGCGGGGTGGGGGAAAGAGAGAGAGAGAGAGAGAGAGAGAGAAAGAGAGACAGACTGACTTACTGACTGACTGTGTAGTTTACCAGGTGGTAATAAATAGCAAACAGAACATTTTAGTTGGTATGATATAAATATCAGGTGGCTAAAGCAGTATGTGAGAACTAGTTTCTGTATCTGATGTTGTTCAAAGATTCCAGAACCATCTGTAAATAAATTGTTGCTGTTTTACAATGTTGCCAGTTGAGAAGTAACTCAGCTGCATATCAGCACAATTCTATTTGGAGTATGGATTTCCATTTGCAGCTCATGTCTGAAATACTATTTAGGACTTAATATAGATAACATACATTTCCAGAATGCCACACAGATCCTTTGTCATTCCTCACATAGCCAATATATATATTTTTTAAGGTGGTCCAGGCCAAACTTCATCTAGCTCTTTCTGTGTACTCCTGCAGCAGATAGGCCATGACAGAGTTCCATAGAGAGCGCCACTGCTTGTCTCCCCATTATTCTGCCCTTTTTAGTCCCCATATTGTGCTTTAGCATGAACAGTGTCCTGGGAGAAAATAAAACCTGTGTTCTGAGGTGCTGAGAGACCTAATTATGACAGTGTGTATAACAAAAGATCCTTTTTCCCTTGCTGGGAGCAGTATTGCATCTTAGAATGAACACTATCCATGGGACATTTTCAGTAGTGATTATACTTTGAAAACTTTCTTAGTGGGGTTTTTTGGTTCATGTCTGTGGTCTTAGTGTACTTGGGAGGCTGAGACAGGAGTTTGAGGCTAGCCTAGGTCATACATTAAGTATTACAGTTTATGCTTTCTGTAGTGTACTGGAACTGAATTGCACAGTACACAGCTTTTCTGGTGGTGCTGGAGACTGAACTCGGGGACATAGTAGGCAAGGACTGTGATTGCAGTATACCTTGACCCAGTATGTACAATTTTTGATCTAGATTCCTGGGTTAGTGTGCCTTTATAATTTATTAAAGTTATGCATATTGCTTGTTGGGTTTTATTTTTGAATAATGTTCCATTGTTACATACTACTTGTTTAAGCCAGCTATTCTGAAGCATATTTGGTTATTTTCAGTGTTTGATGATTTTGAGTCTTAAACACCTGAATGTGAACGTAGGGCTTTCTGTCTTCCAGCGTAATATAGAGGCACTTTAGGAAGTGCATACTTAACATTATTTTTAAAAAGCTGTCAACTACTGTGACCGCATGTTGCATTTTCATTAGAAATCTGTAAGTTCTATTCCCATTATGTTTTTGCCAGCACTTCATAGTGTATGTATATTGTGAAGATGTCTGTATTATGTGCTACTTAGTCAGCTTTTTGACACGATAACAAATACCAGAGACAGTCAACTTAAAAGTAAATAGATTTATTTAGTAAGTTTTAGAGGTTTTTAAATTTTTTTTAGTTTTCAGTTTTTGAGACAGGGTTTCTCTGTGTAGCCATGGCTGTCATGGAACTCACTATGTAGACCAGGTTGGCCTGAAACTCGGATATCTGCGTGCACCAAGCTGGGATTAAAGGTGTGCACCACCACAGCCAAGCTATAGAGGTTTTAGTGTTTGGGCTTGATGGAACAGAATTCCATCAAGTCAGAACTTTTGGTGGCTGAGGAGTAAAGAGAGAAAAGGAAGATCCACAGTCTCCTTCAAAGGCCTGAAGTGGATTGTGGTTTCACAGTCACAAGGTACCACCACTTCCCAGTGGTGCTTTCATTGGAAGCCATGTGTATACTCCATAGACTTTTGGAGGACGCTTCATATCAGATTTTAGCACCACTCAGAGTAATCTGTATATTCTTTGCAATTGTTGTCAAAAATCTTAATGATTTTTTTTAAAGAAATACAAAAATCTATCTTAAAATGCATAGGAAATCTCAAGGGACCTTGGATATTCAAAGCAATCTAGGAAAAAGACAAAAATTGATTAGGGATGTAGCTTACAGTCAGTACAGAAGATTGGTAGAGTTACACTTTCTGAACACAAGGCTAAACTGCAAAGCTACAGTAATTAAAACAGTGTGGTACTGAGGAAGGGGACATGGCTCAGTACAGATCTTGACTAGTATGCACAAGTGCTGGCTTGGGTCTTCAGAACTGCAAATGCAAACAGTGTGATACTGATATAAAGATATATAGAGTATGATGGAATGGATAAAGAGCCTAGAGATATATCCTTCAACATAATGGTTTATGTTTTGATAAGGGGTCAAATCCATTATTTGGGGTAACGTTAATTTATAACAGATAATTCTGGGAAAACTGGTTGATTGTGCATGCAGACTACCCCTTTTCCTTAAGAGGAAAAGAATATTATGTGAGAATAGTATTGTAGAAATAACTTTCCTGCAGTTCCTTTAACTCTATCACTTTAAATTGTTTTACCACATTTGCTCCTTTTCTCATGTAGATGTACTTGTTCCCCCCACCCCCCATGTGGTGTGTTACTTTTGTAGAATAGGGAATTTTGCTTCTGCCTCAGCCTCCTGTTTGCTGGGATTGCAGTTTTGTGCTGCCATACTTGACTGTATTGACTGTATGGCAATCTTTTACAGCAGCAGTGTAACGACCAAGTTTTACTCAGTTTCTGTTGAGAGTGACCATAGTTCAAACTCCAGTCTATTCTTTTGTTTTGCTTTTTGAGACAGAATTTCTCTGTATAACAGAGCCCTGGCTCTCCTGGATTTAGGCTGGCTTCAAACCCACAGAGATCCACCTGCCTCTGCCTCCTGAATGCTGGGATTAAAGGCATGTTCACTATCATGCCCAGGCTTCTCCAGACTTTCTAATCAGATCTTTCTTTCCAGTTCAGTGTCTCAACCAGGCTTGTATATCACAATTCACAAACAGTTGATCAGTGAACATATATTTTTAATGTGTTGTTGGTTTTAAAATCTTAATTGTTGAATTTTTGTTCTTTTACCAGCTAAACCAGGTGGACAAGTGAAATGTCAGTATATTTCTGCTGTGGATAAAGTTATATTTGTGGATGATTATGCAGTAGGCTGTAGAAAGGACCTTAATGGAATCTTGTTACTGGACACTGCTCTGCAAACTCCAGTTTCAAAGCAGGATGATGTAGTTCAGCTTGAACTTCCAGTCACAGAGGTAAGTAGAACAAGTGCAGTGTGTGCCTCTGACCTCTGGGTATTAAGTGAATTAAGTTGTCTTTAGGACATTGTTCATAAGTTGTGCTTTAAGGACATTATATGTAGTTACTCCCATAAAAACAAAGGATTGAGTCATGAATCACACCTTTAAATACTTATCTTTCTTTGCATAATTAATTGATGCTGTTGAAGTGCTGTTTTAGGTGTGAACTCTTCTTTAGCCACAGGATAAACAGCTGTAACAGACTCCCAAATACAGTGAATTAATAAACAAAATAGCTTATATGTAGTAATAGCCCCGGGGTAGGTAGGGCCCACTCTGCCAGCCTCGGTGCTTAGGTTACCTGGTGGGTTGTAGACAGTTGCTTCAAATCCCATTATTTAAGTCTTAGGCCACCAGTGGTTCACATCTTTTCTTTCTCCCCATTTCTCTCCCTCTCCTCCTTTCTCTTTCACCTGTGTTCATTCTGCCTGTCTCTTCTCTCACCAACATCCCCTCCCTTCCTACATTTTCATTTCTCCTTTTGCTCTTCTACCCTTCTTCATCTCTCCCCAAACCCTTTTCATATTTACCCTGTTGGGCATGATTTAGTTAAATGGTATACCAAACCTAAAAAAGAGTAGAAAGTTTTGAGACAGCATCTCATATAGCTCAGGCTGGCTTCAAGCTTATTCTGTAGTCAAGAATGACTTCGATCCATTTGCCTCCGCCTCTCACACGAGGGAGGATAGGCATGTGCCATCACACTTGAAACTCTTTCTATCCTCAGACTCATAGAGATCTGTCTGCCTCTGCCTCTTGAGTTGTGGGATTACAGTTCGAGGCAACACATTTGGCTTTATTTTATTAAAAACTGTTTTGTTTTGTGTTTCAAGACAGAGTTGTCTTTTTTTTTTTTTTTTTTCAAAGTAGCTCTGCTGTCCTGGACTGACTTTGAACACCAGGCTGGCTTCCAACTCAGAGAAATCCTCTTGTGTCTGGGATTAAAGGCATGCACCACCACCTGTGGCTTTGTTTTTTTTTCTTGAGACAGGGTTTCTTTGTTGTAGCTCTGGTTGTCCTGGACTCGCCCTGTAGACCAGGCTGGCCTCGAACTCACAGTGATCCTCCTGCTTCTGCCTCCCGAGTCCTGGGATTAAAGCACGTGCCACTACTACCTAGCAATACACTATATTTTGATCATAGTCTTTGACCTTCCCCAGCTGTTTCCACATTTTCCACACCTTACTTTCAACCCTTCTTTATCTTTTCTCTCGTTTTAGAGACAGAAAATAAGAAAAGAATCCATTTTGCGTTGGTCAGCTATTCATGGGCATGAAGCCTGTCCCGGAGTATGGTTAATATACCCAGTGACACTGACTTTTTTCTCCCCCCTTGCTCAGAAGATATCAGTTGTAAATAGCTTCTTGGATAAGGGTGGGAATTTGTGTCCACTTCCTCTCCTGTGTGTTTTTCTTAATGCTAAATAAAGTATATTCACGTAGGATTGTAAGTAATATTGTTTAGATTGTGGAACATGTAGGAAGCTTTGGGTTTTAGCCCCATTACTGAGGAAAAAAATAAATAAACTTAGATTTCATAGTTTACAATCTTTTTCTTTTCTTTTTTTCTTTTTTTTTTTTTTTATTGTTTTGTTTTTGTAGTTTTGTAGCCAGGGCTTTTCTATATGGTCTTGGCTATCATAGAACTTTTTGTTGACCAGGCTGCCCTTGAACTCAGTGATTTGCCTGCCTCTGTCTCTTGAGTGCTTGGATTAACCATCACCGCCACTGGGCGAGTATTTTAGTAAAAATACTTTAAAATTATATTTACTTATTTGTGTTTGTGTCCATGGCACACATGTGTGGAAATCAGAGGAAAACTGGCTTGTGTCTGTCCTCTCCTTTTACCATGTGAGTCTCAGGGATGGAGTTCAGGTCAAGTTTGGTGGCAGTTATGTTGATCTGCTGAGCTATCTCCTTGGGCTGTAAATATTTTTTAGATAATAATCATTATAAACATTCCTCTTTAGCTGGCATTTACTGTATTACAGTAGTTTTGGCAGTTAACTATGAAGTTCTAGAACTGGTTTGATGATTTGTAAACAGATGATTTTCCTTGTATCAACCATGGAGGAGTTGAGTTTTAGTCGGATCTGTGGATAGCATTGCTGAGGCCTTTCATACTATTTGTTGAATGGGTTAGTGTAAAAGAATCTTTTATTTGTGTTTAAAAAGTTGGAATCATGTTTTGTTTTTGCTCATAGTTTCAGCTTTTTTATTTTTTTAATTTATGGTAATTACTGTATAGATGTATTGACCTCTGGCTACTACACCGAATGCTTTGCCTCATTTAAATGATTATTTAGGTTTATATAAAATTAATTGTAAGGTTAAGCTTTCTATAGTTAAAACTATCACAAAGTAGCTAAACAAAAATCTATTTCACTGTGTTTAACTTTGCTTTTTTTTTTTAAATACAGGCACAGCAGCTCTTATCAGCTTGTGTAGAAAAGATAGATGTTTCTAGTACAGAGGGTTATGATTTGTTCATCACACAGCTCAAGGATGGTTTAAAAAATACATCTCACGAAACTGCAGCAAACCATAAAGTTGCTAAGGTAAGAAAGTGCATTTGTGGCTGTCTTGGAGGGGGCTCCTCTGTTGCTCTTCCTGCCCTGCTCCTCTAGAGGTGTTCTAACTAGTCTTTCTCTCCTTTAAGAGAAAGAACATCTTCTATGATAAAGTTGAAACTCCAGTGTTTCTGTGTTGTTGACATTGAGCCCACAGCCTCAGATAGGCTAGTGCTCCACCATTGAGTTATATTTATGGCTAGCTAAAAATCATGTTGTTGATGGTTACTTTTTTGGGAAAAAAAAAAAAAAAGGTTTATTTATTTAATGCTTATAGATGTTTTGCCTTCATGTATGCTTGTGGACCATATGCATGCAATACCCATGGGGCCCAAAAGAAGGCATTAGATCCCCTAGAACTACAGTTACAGACAGTTGTTAGTCATCATGTGGATTCCGGGAATTGGACACAGGTTCTTGGGAAGTTCTCTTAATTGTTGAACCATCTCTTCAGCCACTAAACCAGTTTATTCCTTTTTTTTCTTTCTCTTGCGATCATATATAATATATATAAATATATAATTTTTTCTTTTAAGTATCTATTTCTTGCATCTATTCTTGTGCAACACTTATGTTCTTGGTGCTCAAGGAGGCTGGAAGAGGGCTTTGGATCCCTAAGAATTGGAGTTACACATGTTGTGAGCTACCCTATGGATGTTGAGAATTGAACCTGGGTCCATTGGAAGATCACTAAGTGTTCTTATCCACTTAAGCCATGTCTTCAGCCTTTTAAAGTTTATTTTTAATTTTTTTCTTTCTTTTCTTTTTTTTTTTTTTTTTCCAGACAGGGTTTCTCTGTGTAGAGTTGGCTATCCTGGAATTTGCTGTGCAGACCAGGCAGGTCTTGAACTCACAGAGAAATCTACCTGTCTTCCCTCCCTCCCCCCAAGTGCCGGCATTAAAGGCAGGCACCACTACTGCCTGGCCTTTTTTTTTTTTTTTTTTTTTTGGAGACTGAGTTTCTCTGCAAAGGCCTGGCTGTCCTGGAACTCATTGAATACCAGGCTGGCTCAAACTCAGATTTGCCTGCCTTTGCCTTCTGAGTGCCGAGATTAAAGGTGTGCGCTGCTGCTGCTGCTGCTGTCACCACCCCCCATTTAATATTTGTGAGCTGTTTGCTTATGTGTACCTAGGGCTTCTGTGAATCATCCTTAGTGCATTGTATTGATGGAGAAGCTGAGGAATGAGCTTTTCTTAAGTTCTGAGCTTAGATGAGAATGGGAACATATCTATGGAAATGGGGTCATTTGGTTTTTCTAAAAATTAAACTTCTTGTGTGTATGTGTGTGTGTGGTGTGTGTGAGAGAGAGAGAGAGAGACTGAGACAGAGAGACTCATGCATGCTACATTGCTTGTAAGAAAAATAAGCTGGGAGTCAGTCCTTTTTTTCATGAGTTCTGGGGATTGAACTGATCATCAGACTTACTGGCAAGCACCCTTGAGTGCTGAACCATTTCATCAGTACCATTTTGTCTTTCTTTTTTCGCTTCCTTTCCCCCTTTCCCTTTTCTCCCTTCCCTTCTTCTCTTCTTCTCCCCCCCTTCTCCTTTCCTTAACTCTTTTCCCCATTCTCCTGTTCTTTTGAGGTAAGACCTCAGTGTGCATCCCTGATGTCTTGAGATTATTGATCGTGTTTTACTCTCCTGAGTATTTGGACCACAGGCCTGTGGCAACACACCCTGTTTTGTGTTTTTCTTTGAAATTTATTTTTGGTAAGTGTAGGGGAAGAGTAAAATTTTTGTATATAATTAATTTATATTTTTCTTAGGTTTTTCTCTAAGTTGTAAGTATAATAGATAATGACAGATAAGAGGTTGAAATTAGAAGCTGTTTTCCTGAAAGTAAATTTTCCATTCACACTTTCAAGCACAGCTATGATCTAACTTATATAAATGGTCTTGTCTATTTAACTTAGGCTTTGTCTTTGGTATGATTTCATGCCCATCCTTAGGGAGAGATATGGAATCTTGTAAATGCTTGCATGCATGCATTCATTCATTCATTCATTCATTCATTCATTTAGTGGGAGGTAGAGTCTGTATATTCCAGCCTAGTGTCATACTCATGACTCTCCTGCTGCATTCCCCTGATACTGGGATTTCATATATACATTGTCATGCCTGCCCTAACATTTGCATTGAATTTTTTTTTCTTTTTACTAGTTCGTAACTCCAGCAAGGAAATATAATTTAGGAAAACATAAGTTATACTGTGAATTTCAGTAGAAAGACTTTATTATAAGAAATTATTTAAGAGCAGAAGACATGGCTCAGAGATTAAGAGCGCAGGCTGTTCTTTCAAAGGTCATAAGTTCAATTAGCAACCACATGGTGGCTCCTAACCATCTGTATGAGATCTGGTGCCCTCTTCTGGTGCACAAGTAGAATGCTCTGTAAATAATAAATAAATAGATCTTAAAAAAATTAAATTGATTTAAGAAGTGTTGTTGAGCTGAACAGCAGAAAAGAAGCTGTGACACAAAACTAATAACTACAGAACGCAGGGAAAGAGACAGGCTAGGACTGTTGGGATGAGACGTTACTGTAACCACATTGATGTTCTAGTGCTGTGCTCTTTCTTGCAGTATCTGAGAGAGCTTCCCACCTCCATCCCCACCTCCATAGCTCTAACGTCTTCTGTAGGAAAGATTGGTGTTAGAACACAGTAACTGGGGGTTAACTGTAGGGCTCAACACAGCTGGAGTAAGTTTTTTTTTTTTTTTTTTTTGTGGTGCTGCAAATCATTTTGGTGAGTAAGCTTTTCATTTATGAACAAGTTAGATTTGGAAACTAAAATTTTCATTCTGTTTCTGTTAGCATTATGTTACTTTTAAATATTTGTATGTGTGTGTGGTCCTAATGGTGTACATATGGGTTCTGCAGAAGTCAGAAATCAGTTCTTTCATTGTATTGGTTCTATGGAGTGAATTCAGGTCTTTCGACTTAGTGACAAGAGCTTTGTTCCTCAAACCATTGTGCTGGCCCTCAAATCTCCCCCCCCCCAACACATTTTTCCAGTTACATAGGCTAATGCCTTTAAGCTAGGGTTGAGTATATGTTGGGCTCAGTTTCATGAGTGCTGGAATGATAACAGTGTACTATATCATGCTAAAGCTTAATTTCATCTGTTTTTGTGTGGTAGTGCTTGAATTTGTACAGTGTGCATGTTTGTGCTTGTGTGTGCAGAGGCTAGAGGTCAACTTTTAGTGTAGTCTTCTTTTAATCTTCACTGAGTCTGGAACTCACCCATGTGGTTTGGCTGGCTAGCCAGTGAGCTCCAGGAACTCCCCTGAACCCTCCATCCCAATGTTTGGTTACAGACATATAGCTCTGCATATGGCTTTCCTGTAGGTGCTAGGGATCTGAATTCAGATCCTCCACTTATTTGATAGTCACTTTACTGACTGAGCCATCTCCCCAACCCTAAGGCTTTTTCTTAATAAATCTGAACTTAACTTTATTAAAAACAAACATTAAACAAAGCAAAACAACAACAACACAGTGTTTCAAGTAGCTAGAGACACTCTAGAGTTCCATGAAGGTTCTTCTTTGTCTCATTACTCAGTACCAAGCCAGTTTTCCCTTCTTAGTTTTAGTCATGTGATTGTTTGTTCATTTAGTAGCAGAAGGAGCTTAAAATTGCTGGGCATCAGGAGCCAATTTGTTGGAACGATCATGTTCTTGGTGGAATTTTCTTCTAAGACAAATCGAGCTGTGTAGCTTAAAGTGTAGAAGGAAGAAGAAAAGCCTGTGCCTACCTAGCTCTGTTGAATAGTGCACATGTTGGAATACACTGTCTTGTCTTAATTGTATTATGAGTCTATGATTAGAGTCCTGTGATGTGGACCTCTGACCTTTCAGGGGGTTACTGTAGTTAGTGTTAGCTGTTAATGACTATGTATCATAGATTACCTTTTTTCTTAGGACACCTCTTTATGGATGATGCCATGGTAAGACAGTTTCATAGGTAAGAGCCCATTACTGGAACTTTTTTTTTTCTTTGACATGGCTTCATTGGTCAGAGGTGAAGTCTAGAACACCAGGTTGATATAGAAGATATTCTATACCACAGCATATGTAAGATTATGGAAGAAGCATTGTGAGCTGAGCAGGTACATGTACACACACAAAATGCATTTACAACAGTGAAACAAATAATCTGGCTAGATTTATCCAGTATAATCAACCTGGCTAGCTGGCTGTCTCCCCTGAAAAGTAGCCGGTGGCCTGGTTAGTCTTTGTGAGGAAATTCAAGTTGTTGGACCTGTGTGTAGCTACCATTTCCTGCCTGGCCCCTTAAATAGTGACTCATTAAACCAGCATTGGAAAGGCTAGGGAGGCAATTCATTTTTCATTTCCTCTCCTGAGTTCTTGTGTAGTTTACACGTCATTTCATATTGTTTCTCTTGAGATCTGTCTTCGACTTTTCGACTTACTTGTTCTTTCTCTCTCTGCTTGCTTTCTTTTTTCTTTCCTTTCCTTTCCTTTCCTTTCCTTTCCTTTCCTTTCCTTTCCTTTCCTTTCCTTTCCTTTCCTTTCCTTTCCTTTCCTTTCCTTTCCTTTCCTTCTTTTCTTTTCTTTTCTTTTTTTTAAGACATGGCTTTTCTGTGTAGTCCTGGCTGTCCTGGAACTCACGCTGTAAACCAGCCTGGCCTTGAACTCAGAGATCTACCTGCCTTTGCCTCCCTAATGCTGGGAATAAAGGCACACCCCATCACCAACCCACTTCCTTTTTTTCTTACTTTTTGTATTTATACATTTTGTTTGCTTATGAGCCATGAGTGTATGGAGGTCAGAGGAACACTGCTGGGTGTCAGTTCTCTCTTACCATGTGGATCCTGGAGATCACACTCAGGTCATCAAGCTTTAGTGGAAAGTGCCTTTACTGCTGTATTTATTGTTGTGAAGCTTTCATATCCTTATCATTTCAAGTGCCCTTTCCATTCTACTAAAACATTAGCTACTATATACTAGTAGTGAGAGTTTTTATACAGCTATCTGTCTTATGATTAGGTGTTGTTTTTCTGCAACCAGTAAGAAGCCAGAAACTATTTCTCCCATGGAGGGTGGTTGTATGAATGGTTGTGATTCAAGATTCTTCTGTTCTCTTGGAACAGTTAAGATTGGCCAGGGTTTCTGACAGCATCAGTACTTGTCAGAGGTGTGTTGGTACCACTGAATTACTTTTAAGGAAAAATGGCAGTAGAATTTGTTTTATGTGCTGCTTAAAATGTGCAGCCTCTTTATTTATTTATTTTTATTAATTACACTTTATTCACTTTGTATCCCCCATAAGCCCCTCCCTCCTCCCCTCCAAATCCCACCCTCTCTCCCCCTTCTTCACACATGCCCCCTCCCCAAGTCCACTGATAGGGGAGCTCCACTTCTCCTTCCTTCTGATCTTAGTCTATCATATCCCATCAGAAGTGGCTGCATTGTCATCTTCTGTGGCCTGGTAAGGCTGCTCCCCCCTCAGGGGGAGGTGATCAAGGAGCAGGCCAATCAGATTATGTCAGAGGCAGTCCCTGTTCCCATTACTATGGAACTCACTTGGACACTAAACTGCCATGGGCTACATCTGTGCAGGGGTTCTAGGTTATCTCCATGAATAGTCCTTGGTTGAAGTATGAGTCTCTGGGAAGTTCCCTGTGTTCAAGTTTTCTGGTTCTGTTGCTTTCCTTGTGGGGTTCCTGTCCTCTCCAGATCTTACTATTTCCCACATCTTACATAAGATTCCATGCACTCTGCCCAACAGTTGGCCATAAGTCTCAGTGTCTGCTTTGATAGTCTGCAGGGCAGAGTGTTTCAGAGGCCCTCTGTGGCAGGTTCCTAGGTTGTTTCCTGTTTTCTTCTTCTTCTGATGTCCATCCTCTTTGCCTTTCAGGATGGGGATTGAGTGTTTTAGTCAGGGTCCTCTCTTGATTAGTTTCTTTAGATGTATAGCTTTTACTAGGTTTATCCTATGTTATATGTCTCTGTGAGTGAGTACATACCGTGTGTGTCTTTCTGCTTCTGGGACAGCTCACTCAGGATGATCCTTTTCCAGGTCCCACCATTTACCTGCAAATTTCATGATTTCCTTATTTTTCATTGCTGAGTAATACTCCATTGTGTAGATGTACCACAATTTCTGCATCCATTCTTCAGTTGAGGGGCATCTGGGTTGTTTCCAGCTTCTGGCTATTACAAATAAAGCTGCTACAAACATGGTTGAGCAAATGTCCTTATTGTGTACTTGAGCCTCTTTTGGATATATGCCTAGAAGTGGTATGGCTGGATCTTGAGGAAGCGCTATTCCTAGGTGTCTGAGAAAGCGTGTGCAGCCTCTTTATAGCTTAATAATTCAAATAAGGCAGCATGCTCAAATATGCTAAGTTTTGGCATTATGAGGTGATATTCTGATGTGTTGGATCCACAGAAACTTCACCAAGGCTGTACATCCCTAAGTTTTCTTGGGGAAATTACTGACCTTTTCTGGCCTGCTGTATCTTACTGATGCATTTAAGTTCTTAGCTATTCTGTTTTCCAGCTTGATATTAATGGCTATGGAATATATCAGGATGGTAAAAATTTTTACAAGCTGGATTACACTAAAGAGCATGAGACATGGTCTGAATGTTGAAATTATGAAGACTCACTGTGTTTCCTGCCAGTTAAAAGTAGTTAAAAGTAGTTTTTAAGATTACCACCAACAGTTTTCAGACAGAATTTTACAACTGCCTACTAGATTTCTGAGAATTAAACATTTTTTTAAAACATTTTTTTGTTTGCTTGTTTGTTTGAGACAGGGTTTCTCTGTATAGTCCTGGCTTTCCTGGAACTCACTATGTAGTCTAGGCTTGCCTTGAACTCACAGAGATCCTCCTGCCTCTGCCTCACAAATGCTGGGATTAAAGGCTTGCACCATGTATCTCATCCTTGGGCTGAGATGTTTAATTACCACACCTGTTATTTTGTAACCCTCTTACCCAGCTGTTAATGTTAGAAATTTCCTGAGGACTAAGTATTGCATTTGTTAATTACTTTTGTAGGAATGGGATGTGCTTCTTGTCCTTTGGTGTCTTACTGATCCTCAGACAAGAGCAGCTTTAGTACGGGTAATTTCTCACTTGTTTGTGCCATGTTTCTTCCAGTTATGTCTTTAGGAACCTGAGAAATTAGTATGGTGTGGATTGGTGGACCCACACGTTTTAGAGACACCTTTGTACCAGAAAGCCATTGATCACATAACAATCACTAGTCCTCACATCAGGGACCACATGAATGTTTGGTTCATTGCTACTTTATTTTATTTTATTTTGTTATTTTTGGTTTCTCTGTGTAGCCTTGGCTGTCCTGGACTTGCATTGTAGACCGCCTGCCTCTGTCTCCCTGAGTGCTGGGATTACAGATGCACTCCACTACGCCTAGCTTCATTGCTACTTTCCTCCAGTCCTTGAGATACTGTCTCACTGCAGCTCATGTCTAGCACTTGTAGGGAATTGCCCAGAAGTCTTTCGGGGGTGGGGGGAACTCCAGGTTATGATTTATAGTAAATAGTTAGAGTTTTACTGTAGGATCTTTTTCAAGTGGGAGTCAGACTTGTTTTGTTTGTTTGTTTTTGGTGCTGAAGACCCCTTCAATGAGTAGGCTTCTCATTTATTAACAGGTTAAGTTTAGAAACTAGGTAAGAAATTTGTATTCTATTTCATTTTTGTGTATGATGTGCATGTGTGTGTGTAGGCATGTTTGTGCATGTATGTGTGCGTAAGCATGTGGAGGCCTGGAGCTGATTTTAGGAATCGTTCTCCATCATTCTTTTGTCCACTGTATGAATTGAAAGCAGGGTCTTAGTCAGACCCAGACCTTACCCATATTGTTGGTCTTTAGAGCCAGGTTGCTCCAGGGATTCCCTGTCGCTTCCTTACCAAAGTGTATTGAAAAGGCAGCTCCACCCAGTGTTTTTATGGGCTTTTGGGGAGGCAAACTCCAGTGCTCAATGCTAGTTCTTGTACTTTTGAGTCATCTTCCTCATTTTTGTGGTGCTGGGAATTGAACCTGGGGCTTTGTGCACAGTAGGCAGGCACCCAGCCATTGAGCTAGAACCCACAGTCTTCGTTCTTGTTTTGCAATTCAAATAGTATTTTTTTTTAACAATAAAAGCTTTCTGGTTATATGGCTTAGTAGTATTATATTAGTATGCCTAGTGTATACTGGACTGAAAAGGGCAGTTTTAATATGTGATCTGGACACAGAACATGAAGATAAAATTAATGTAGAGATTTATTTCTCTAGGTCAAATATAGTTGGAACCTTTATATTCTAGCCCCTCCCCTGCATGCCTTTGTTTTCCATTAGTGTAAGTTGTTTATAATATTAAGTAATATTTTTGTTTGTTTTTGTGATAGGGTCTTTTTATGTAGCTCTGGCTGTCCTGGAACTCACTATGTAGAACAGGCTGACAATGAATTCCCAGAGATCTGCATGTCTCTGCCTTCCAAGTGCTGGGATTAAGGGTGTGTTCCATCATGCCCAGCACTATTTTACTATTTTTTGAAATTACAAATATGTGTGTGTGTATGTTCATGTGAGTTCCAGTGCTCCCAAAGACTGGAAATGTCAGGTCTAGTGCTACAGGCCATTGAGCCACCGGATCTGGGTGCATGAATTTTTATCCCTATCTCCAGCCTCAATAATGTTAACATTTCCTGGATGTTATTGACAGTGGATTTGGGCTGGGACTTAATGTTTGTGACCATAATACTCATAATTACTATTTCTAGGTTATGATGAATACAGACATACATGTGCTAAGATGGATTAAATCTTCCCATAGAACAGTAATGATAATTGTACAATTTCTTCATTCATTCATTCATTCATTCATTCATTCATTCATTCATTCATTCATTCTTGGGTTTTTGAGATAGGGTTTCTCTGTGTAGCATTGGCTGTCCTGGACTCACTCTGTAGAGCAGGCTGGTCTTGAATTCACAGAGACCCACCTGCCTCTGCCTTCCCGAGTGCTGGGATCGCAGGTGTGTACCACTGCGTCCACCTTAATTTCTTTTTATTAATGGAGCCCTTAGTGCCCACTTTGTGCTTAACAAATTGTTCATGCAAGATGAAATAGTTATTTAATTGGTGGGTTATATTATATTGTGCTTTCTTTTGGGGGGAAGAGGATACCTGCCTCGGCCTTGTAAGTGCTGGGATAACAGGTATATCCCATCTTATTTATCTGCTGTCATCTTATTCTAATTTGTCCTTTTCGGAGTAGTTGGGGTTTCAGTAATTTTGTTTTTTGTCAGGCTAGGAATTGAGCTTAGGGCTTTGTTTATGCTGGGCAAGTACTTGGCCATTAATTCATGTAAATTATTTTTAAGCATTAAATAAAAATTTAGCTCTCTGGGTGTGGTGGCACCTTTAAATTCTAGCACTTGGGAGGCAGAGGCAGGTGGATGTCTGAGTTCTAGGCCAGCCCAGTCTGTATAGTGAATTCCAGGACAGGACTATATAATATAGAGACCCTATCTCAAATAAACAGAAACAAACAAAAACCCAGAACAAGCCAAGAAAATTTAAAAAGTTAGTTAAATATATAAATTTATGAGCTGCAATGTGATATTTTGACATATGTATACATTGTAGAGCTATTAAGTAAAATGAAACATTGTATCACTACTGCCTTATAGTTTTGTTTCTTTCTGGTGAAAATATTTGAAATCTGTACTTATTTTAGTATACAGTAGGTTGTTATCTGTGGCCAGCATGCTGTATAAGTAGCATTAGGGAAATAATAGATTGCCAAGTAGGTGATTTGCCAGCTAAATCATAAGCTTTCTGCTACTTTGTATCCTTTGACCAGCATCCCCATACTCTTACAGTAGCTGTGGTCATTTTATTTTACTCTTTGGTTCTATGAGTTAACATGGTATAAATTTCACATGTAAGTGAGATCATTTATTTGTCTTTCTGTTCTTGGCCTATTATAATTAAATTCCATAATGTCCTTCGTGTTTATCCATGTTATCATGAGTGATGGGGTTGCTAACTTTTAAAAGGCTTTTCAGTATTCTTCCGCATGCACTTGTCCACTCACCCACAAACCAAGCTCTTGTCTGTTTATCCACTGATGGAGCCCTTGCTTGCTTATCGTACCTTGGCATTTTAATAAAAGATTTAACCTTTTACTTTGTTGAATATTCTTGCTGTAAACAATAAAGTGATGGTATAATTGACTTTAGGGGATACATGGCTCTTTAGTTGATAGGGAAGGTAAGATTTTGGTTAAAACTGAGGAGAAGTATCTCTTTGCTTATTATATTTCTGTTTTCTTTCAGTGGGCCACAGTTACATTTCATCTTCCTCATCATGTATTGAAGTCTATTGCTAGTGCCATTGTAAATGAACTTAAGAAAATAAATCAAAATGTTGCTGCCTTACCTGTGGCGTCCTCAGTGATGGACAGATTGTCTTACCTCTTGCCCAGTGCTCGGCCAGAACTTGGAGTGGGGCCAGGCCGTTCTGTAGACAGGTAGGACTTTGCTCCTGGGGTAGACTGAGATGGAATTCCTAGGTTTTGGACTAACCAAAAATTACTACAAATCTGATTATGATGAGAATGTTTTCAAAAGTATATTTTTATTTATATGTAAATGTTGTGAGCTGGTTGTTGCTGTTGAACATATCTTAAAATACTCTCTAAGAGAAATCATAAAGGGATTTCAAGATTATATTTTGAAGATTCTAGAGCTGAGTGACTATCTGAGGAAATTTTAAGCCATTATTACTGTTAGGTGTATGGTATTGCGCCATGGATGAAATTTGCTGACCTTTGAGATGAATTCTGACAAATACTGTATAGAAATGTGAGTATAAGTAAAGTGCTTACTGTTTTCATGCAGGAGGAACGCTGTGATATGATCAAGTATGTTGTAACTATCTGTGCAATTCTCAAAGATAAGGAAATATAGGAAGTGGGTATGATTAAAATGCATTGTATGCATCTGTGAAGTTCTCAAAGCAAAAAACTGCTCAAAGCAAAAAAAAAAAAAACAAAAACAAAAAAACCACAAAACCAAATAAATAAATAAATAAATAAATAAATTAATAAATTAATAAATTAATAAATTAATAAAACAACAACTGCAACAAAAACCCTCAGTTCATTGGAGTAGCTTCCTTAAAAATTTTATGCTGTTTGCCCGTGATTTAAACAGCACTATGAAAATCATACCTCTACCATCAATTTCTTTTTCAGATTTGTTCAATTCCTTTTTGGTAAAACTAAAGCTTATAATGTATTTGGTAAAAGTTTGACAAGTTATTTGATATTAAAAGTACTAAAGTTTATTTATTAATGTTATGGAGGGATTTAAAGCCTGAAATTGGCTATTCACATCTTCTGTCTCTTGTGTGACATTTTCATTGGATGAATTGCTTTCTTTGCATTTTCTGAAGTGCATTTATTTATAAGTAATGTATGGTGATGCTACAAGTACAACACTGAATGAAATCATTTCTAACTGAATTATGGCTCTTAATCCATAGTGTGTAGCAGTTTTTTCTTTACAATGTTTATTTGTCCCGTTTATGTTAAGTGTTTTTAATAGGACACAATTTCTATTAATTGCATTAGCAAGTGATGAGGATTTTTATGTGCTAGAGTAATGTTATCTCTATCTTTTTGGCAAATTTTAAGCCACATGAAGTCTGAATATCAGGTGTGAAATGTTATGGCTATCATTAAAACATTGTTGCAGCTGGGCAGTGGTGGTGCAGGCCTTTAATCCTAGCACTTGGGAGGCAAAGGCAGGCGGATCTCTTAAGTTTAAGGCCAATCTATTCTACAGAGCAAGTTCTAGAATAGCCAAGGCTACGCTGAGAAACCTTGTCTCAGAAAAAGTAAGTTCAGGGAACCTGTTTGAAGGGAGCAAAGAAAAAGAAGCTTATGATTAAAGCATGCGTTGTCTGAGAGCCGTGCAGATCTTGAAATCGTAATGACCCTGTAGAGCTAGTTTGCAATTACAGTGCTTTCTTTTTTTTTTTTTAATTTAATTTTATTTTTATTTTTAGTTACAATTTGTTAACTCTGTGTCCCAGCTGTATCCCGCTCCCTCATTCCCTCCCCCTCCCCAACTCCCTCCCTGGTCTCCTCCCTGCCCCTTTCCAAGTCCACTGATAGGGGAAGACCTCCTCCCCTTTCATTTGACCCTGTTTTATCAGGTATCTTCAAGGCTGGCTGCAAAGTCCTCCTCTGCACACCGGTAGGATTTGCTGAAGGAGGCAGAGGCAGGAGGCCAGCTTGGGCTACAGTGCTTTCTAAAGATGCTACTGCATACTGTGATAAGTGTTGTATTTTAGGAAATGAGATTATGAGATAGGATTTTTGTTTTATTTGTAACAAACAATTTACAGAAGGAAGGGCTTATTGTAGCTTATAATTTGAGGCTACATTTTATCATGGGGGCAAGGCATGGCAGGAGCCATTGCATGTACAGTCAGAAATAAGAGAACAGTGAATCCTTGTGCTCAGCTTAGTCTCGCTTTTCATTAACTCTGGAACCCCAGGCATTGGATAGTGCCTTCTAATTCTCTCTTCATTCAAAGTTCTCTGGAAATGCTCTAATAGATATGTCTGAGGGATGTGTTGTGTAGGTGATTCTAAATCTAGTCATATGTTCCTTTTGGGTGTGCTAAAATATCCTCAAATACTAATTTCATGTAGTTTTCAAGTTATTTCATAAATAATGAATCTACAAAGATTTTGGTGGACAAAGTGAGTTAAACTAGCCTTGGCTACACAGGATACTGTCTTAACCTCCACTCTGGTAAATACATACATAACCTATATGTGAAACTTCTTTCTTTCTCTCTTTCTCCCTCCCTCCCTCCCTCCCTCCCTCCCTCCCTCCCTCCCTCCCTCCTGCCTTCCCTCTCTCCTTCCCTTCCTCTCTTCTTCCTTCTTCCTTCCTTCCTTAATATATGCTTAATGCATGCTGGGTAATTGCTTTAAGTTCTAATATTGATGTCCCTCTCCTAGCACATGCTTTTAAAAGTCAGAATGAGTAACCTAGAGCTATATTGTTGAAATACTGCAATATTGTTGAATGTCATGTCTTATTAAGTAATTAATTTTGGAGAGCTGTGGAGAAATGTGTTTTTTGTGATCTCTCTCTTTTATTGTCCTTTCACTTCATATGTATACAGATGTAAGAGCAAGAGGAGGCATTGCTCTTAATGCTTTCTTACTTGAAGTCTTTTGGACTTCAGTTTATTATTGTCTTTTTAAAAAAAAAATCACTTATACCCTGAGTTGTAATTTGGCCCTGTGCGAAGTGAAGCATTTTAACTATGAAAGTGTGACGATTTTACTGTTTTATTTTCTAGAGAGTCTCATTAGGCTATCTTCCAGCTCCTGATACTTTTGCCTTAGGTTCATGAATGCTGTGATTATAGACTGCATTATGTTTTTTAAATTTTGCTAGTTTCTGGCCTTAGTGTTGTGCATATTTAATCCCAGCAGGCATAGGCAGGCTGTAGAGTTTTAAGCTAGCTTAGTCTACATAGTAAGTTCCAGGACAGCCAAGGCTGCACAGTTGATATTCTGTCCCAATCACAATTGAACTGAACTGAAGTAAACAAAACTACTGAAGTTTGCTAGAGTATATAGCTCTCCAGAGGAGGATTTCCATAAAGAAAGATAAAAAAACTGATTTCTAGTCAAAAAGCAACCAAAAAAAGGAAATAAAAATAAAGCACTAATTAAATGTACATTCAGTATAGTGGAGACAGACATGCACTGTTAGCCAGCTTGTGTCTGTCCTAAGGACAAAGTGTAGGGCTCTCTGTTAGTCTCTTCATTTCCTGTTCTCAGATTATCAGTTAATTCAGTCTACCTGTGGAATTGTTTGACTGCTATAAACAGTAATCACATTTTCTTTTTCTATTCAGTTTGTAGGGAACTTACTAAAACAGTAATTTTTTAGTTGAAAATAAAACTTTAAAGATAATCATTCCCACATTTTTATAGGTATTTCAGTAATTTTCTTTTCTGCAGTATTTAATAGGAGTTTTCCCCTAGTTTGATGTCTCATTCCAGTTACATGCTGTTTGTTTCCTTTTAGGGCATTGATGTATAGTGAAGCTAACAGAAGGGAGACTTTCACCTCATGGCCTCATGTAGGCTATAGGTGGGCACAACCAGATCCCATGGCTCAAGCTGGATTTTATCACCAGGTAAAAAACATCAAAAATAGATTTTCCCCCCTCCAAATGTGCTTTTACAGCCTTCAGTAAACCCAGCATTTATTTTATTTTATTTTTTATCTATGTTTGGTACAGAGTAGCTACATGCTTGTTCATTTGCCTGCTTGTGAGTTTTGTTTGCCACATACTTGATTATGATGCTGATCCTATGTCCTACATCGGGAATGTAAGGGACAAATAATTACTGAGTTATTTAATACTTAATCTTTTTTTTTTTTTATTTGTTCTTTTTGCTATCAAATTGATGTGTTCTTTAAATGTCATTTTTGGGAACTTTGTTTAGATATGTGTTATTTTCAGTATTTGACTTCTGCTTGTGTAATTTGGTAGTAGAGTCTTGAGATAATGAAATAACAATCATTCTGCAAGGTAGGCGTGGTGATGCACCTGAAACGTTAGCACTTGGAGGCTTTGGGGTGTGGGGTGAGTTGCAGGCCAGGCAGAAGTATGTAGTGAGACAGCTGCATCTCTTTGTTTGTTTTGTTTGTGTATTTGCTTTTGAGGCAGGGTCTCGCTGCTGGCCTGCAAATTTATAGAACACTTATTTATGTATGAACAGAGTAATACTATAAATTATTGTTTTCCTAATTTCACTGTACTTGAAATTAGGAACTTATAAAGAGAATTTTTATTGAAAAGCCATTTTAATAATGATTGAATCTTCTCTTTTTCTCTTTTCTTCCCTTTTCCCCTCTCCCCTCCATACTTACTTGCTTCCTTCTCTTCCTTTCTTTTCTTCTTTTCTTCCCTTGTCTTCCTCTTCCCTCCCTTCTTTATTTCTTTTTTTTAACATGATTTTTCAGCCTGCCTCATCTGGAGATGATAGAGCCATGTGTTTTACTTGTAGTGTATGTCTCGTTTGTTGGGAACCTACGGATGAACCTTGGTGAGTCTTCAGTTTTCTGGGCTGTTAGTAATATACAGTACTTCTAGATTTTACTTTTCTGATATTGATATAATCTTTTCTTTTTGCTCTATGTTATTGTCACTGTCTTAAAACAGTGAGGTAGTCCTGTCTATATTCTGACTTTCTAAAATCTGCATGGGGAAAGTGCTAATCAATAGACCGAGGCTCTCATCAGACCATAGGCTGTGTTAAACCAATCCTAGCACTGTTACAGCAGTGCTCCATTGAAAAAGGCTAATAGAGAGTCCATGCATGCATGGGAGGTATTTAATAATACGTTTAAGTAACTTCTTTTTAGAGGTAATTTTCAGCCTATGAATTATAGCATGCAACATTTAAGTACCTGATTAAAATTAGATATGCAGTGAGACCCAAGATCTACTACTATGAGGCCCTATTTTAGAAAAATATAGTAGTAGTATTTTTTAATTAATATGTATGAATGTTTTGCCTGTATGTATGTATGTGTACCATATGTGTGCCTGGTGCATTAGATCCCATATAACTATAGTTACAGGTGATTGTGAGCCTCCATTTGGGTGTTGGAGCTCTGTGCTGGGAACTGATCCTGGGTCCTTTGTCAGAGCAATAAATGTTCTTAACTACTTAGCCATCTTCTCATCTTTTTTATAGACACTTTATGAGATAAAAATTATTATACCCCATCTTAAGCCTTTTTGTTTATTGATATCATTGTTTATTTGTATGTGTGCCATGCTTCTGGGTGTGTGCCTTCCTATTGAGTGTGTGTGGAGGTCAGGATGACTTGGAGGAGGAGTTGGTTCACTCCTTTTACTATGTGAATTCCAGGTTTGATTTCAGGTCTTCAGGCTGGAGTTGTGTGGTTTGTTTTTCCTTAATTAAAGGGTCTCACTGTGTAGGTCTGGTTGGTCTGGAATTTGCTATGTAGACCAGGCTGTGTTCAATGCTGGGCAAAGATTTATTTTTAACTTGTGCATATACATGTGTTGTCTGTGTGTGTGGTTTCATGTGTGCATGGATGCCCGTGAAGAGGATGTTGAATATCCTGGAGCTAGAGTTAAAGGGAGTTGTGATCTTTTGAATTGGAGTACTAGGACCCCAAATTGGATCCTTTGCAAGAGTAGCAAGTATACTTAACCTCTGAGCCAACTTTCCAGGGTTTTTGTTGTTATTGTTTGTTTTAATTTTTTAAAGTGGTTCTTTGACTGCATGCATGTCTGTGTGGGGTGTCAGATCTCCTGGAACAGGATTTATAGACAGTTGTGAGCTACCACGAGGGTGCTGGGGATTGAACCTGGGTCCTCTGGAAGAGCAGTCAGTGCTCTTAACCGCCGAGCCATCTTTCCAGTCCTTGTTTTTGTTTTTAAACCAGAGTCTCACCATGTAGTTTTCTTGGTTGAATTGGACCTCATTTTATAGATCTGGCAGGTCTTGAACTGATTGATCATCATAACTATCTCACTGTACTCTGTTACTGTATTTTATTTTAAAATGAAAAAATAAAAGTTTACCAAGGGTGCATGTCTAGTAGAAGATAGAAACAAGTTTTAGTTTTCAGATGTTACTTAGTTTGTACTAAAATTGGTTTGAAGTTTCCTGCTTATTAGTTGACATAAATGCAGAGAGCATCCATAAACCAAAACAAATCATTATTTAATTTATATCTGAAAATTACACATTATAGAATGTAATATAGATTTAAATTTTTTATTTCAGTTTTTAGTTTATTTGTATGTGTATGTTTGTGTATATATGCATGTGTGTATGAGGGTACCTTCAGAGGCCAGAAAAGAGCATAGGATCTCTGGAGGTGGTGTTACATGTGGTTGTGAGCTGCCTGCTATGAGTACTAGGAACAAACTCAGACTCCATAGGAGAACACCTAGCACTATTAGCCACTATTAACTGTGTCTCTGACCCCAACACATACATGTATACATTTGTTGCAGGGATCTCAGTATACAGCTGAGGTTGGCTTCAGGCCCCCCTTCCCCTCAGTGACATAGGGTCTCACTGTGTAGCTTTGGCTAATATTGAACTCACTGTATAGATCAAGCTGTCCTAGAACTCAAAAAGTTCCACATGCCTCTGCCTCTCTAGTGCTGAGATTAAAGTTTGCTCTTTCTGGTATCAGATTCTCCTACCATCAAGCTCTGGGTTCAGAAGAATGTGCCACCATACCCTGTCGTTTTTTCTTTTAAAAATGAAGGCACGGCTTAAATGAGCTCAGGTTGCACATCAACTCACTGTAATCCAGGCTAGCCTCAAACTTATGTTAGCTATCTTGCTTCAGCTTCCTGAGTGATGGCATTATGGGTACCTGTATTCATTAACTTTTTATGGTACTTGTATTCATAACTTTTTGTGTTGGGAAGGCAGATTCAAAATTTCAACTTGGACAGGTCAGTGCCCATTTTGTCTTGACATGCTGAGGGTTTTGGCATGTTCCAGACTATGGGATTTTAAAAAACCCTCAAGAATTTGCTAAGATTCTGATGTTCTGAGTATACTGTTCTAAGTGCATAGGAGAGAAAGTGTGTTGCCGAGCAAGGGTGCTCTTCAAGGCTTTTTAAGAGAGAAAATGAGACCTAGATATTTTGTTTGTGGGTGTTGAAAGAGCTACTTTGTAGGGAGGTTGAATCCTTCACGAAATAAAAATGGGTATTCTGTACCCCCTGTCAATTCTGTATTAAGTTAATTCTTGTATGCTTGGTGTTGTGACAAGTTTGGCCATTGCAGTGAAAAACTGGAAAAATTTTATATGTGTACAAGAGTATAGTGGTTTCTGGGAGGCAGATGCAGGTGGATCTCTTGTGAGTTTGAGGCCATGCAGAGATACATACTGATACCATGTTTTTCTTTTAAAAAAAAAAAAAAAAATGCTGTAGCCTATACAGTGTGACAAATTTGTGGAGAGTTAGAACTTAATATTCTTTAGTGATCACTGTCAGGAACATTTTTTTTTTTTCTTTTACGAAAGCTGTTATGGAGTGGCTCACTCAGTGTCACTGGTGATTTAAAATTGCTTGAAGTAATAAACAAAAATAATAATAATAAGCAATACAAGTTTTTTTTTCCAAGTTAAGAAAAGCTTTTTTCGTCATAAGCTAATCAAAATATTTTTGAACTATACTAGTTAAAATCCTAAGAATGCTTATCTGGAACATGATAAAAGATTAGTAGGATTAGCTATAATTGAAGTTAGCTTTTACTTTTATTTTACACAGTCTGGGACTTTAAATATTTAAATAAAAAGTTAAACGCAGGTAAGAGAAGGTAGAAAGGGGGAAATGAGCTGTTAGAGAATGTAGCTCGAATTTGTGCTCGGTGGCACACATTATAATGTCGAAGAGGTTATGGAAGATATCTGTGCATTCCAAATGTCCAGGATGTTATAATAGTAAACTGTAGGTGCAATGTAAAGAGAAATGTGTCTGTTCTGAAGAACAGCGTGTTTTATGAGTAAAACTCTGTTTCTTTGCCCTGAGTAAGAAAACAAAATTCCATCTTCGGTAGCAGGGTCGTGTCCTCAGGTATTGCTTTGAAATTACAAGTAGGAAAATTATACAAGGAAACAAACAGCAGAAAACCAAAAGAAAATTTAAAAGAGTTAGGAAATTCAGCAAATAATTTTATCATGAATTGTATTATAGTATTTATTTCACACTTGTACTGACTTCGAGTAAAACTGATAGCCAATAAGCGCCCAGAATATGGATCGTGCAAGTAAACACTGAATGGTTGAGTGAAATTGAGTAATGACATAAAGGTAAGTTCAGTGGAGGGCTGGAAATGTGGCTGAGTAGTAAAGTGCTTGTTCCATATGCTCAGAGGCCCAGGCTTCATTCCTGTACTTACACTGCCACCCCCACCCTCCCTATCCACCAGATAAAAACGTAAGATTAACACTTTTTAAATGTGTGCATAAAGAAGGCAGTCTTCAAGTTCCTGCTTGCTCTTCAGTAAACTTCCCTTCTCATCCTGTAAAGGTCTGAACATGAGAGACATTCTCCCAACTGCCCCTTCGTGAAAGGCGAGCACACCCAGAATGTGCCCTTGTCGGTCACACTGGCAACGAGTCCTGCACAGCTCCCTTCTGCAGATGGAGCTGACAGAATCTCTTGCTTTGGATCAGGGAGCTGCCCACAGTTTTTAGCTGCTGCGACCAAACGCGGGAAGATCTGCATATGGGATGTCTCCAAACTCATGAAGGTGCACTTGAAGTTTGAAATCAATGCCTACGATCCAGCAATTGTGCAACAACTGATCCTGTCAGGAGATCCAAGCTCAGGAGTTGATTCAAGGAGACCGACTTTGGCATGGCTGGAGGACTCCTCCAGTTGCTCAGACATACCGAAACTGGAAGGAGACAGGTACGCGGCTTTGTTCAGTAGTATTTGTAGTGGTACATGTTTTCTCTTTTGCAATTTTAGAACTCCATTAATTAGTGAGCTAGCAGCCCCCCCCCAAAAAAAACCATCAACAACTACCAAAAAAAAAAAATGGGTCAAGTTAGAGAGTAGAAAATAGACGTTTGGCTAGAAATCTGAACGTGATGTGAATCTCGTAAGTTTTCATTCAGAATTTCTCTGATTAGTTGCATCTGGTGGCTGGAACAGTAGGGCTTTTATGAATTGAATGGCAGTCTGGACCGTAAAGTGAGCATTCTGTCTCAATAGACCAAAAAATAAAACACACTAAAGGAAATCGCACTGTGTATAATACACACTTTTTCTCCAGATTACATTTTTTTTTTTTAATATTAAGTAAGTGAGACAAACAGGAGTTGGTAGAAATGCTGACCGTTAACTAAGGATAAATATATGATAATGAAAAATACAATGCCGAACAGCTAGCAAACAGTATCAGTCACTCCATATACTGGAGAGGCTAAAATACATTTGACCAGTTATTCATTATATAGTTCTGAAGGTACTCTGCAAATTCATTTCTGTGCAATAACTATCAAACTATGTAAGTCTTGAGATAGGAAATCCCACTTTTGTCTCATTGCCACATTAAAAACTAAAACTTAGGAATAGTAGCCCACTGTTAAGAGTGCATATGTAGCACTGTGAGGTCCTAGTTCTGTCTTTAGTATAAAAACAGAGATTTAACAGAAAATAAAACAAGAAAAGAAAGTTGAAATATTGAAGTTACACCAGTGTTTAACTTAATTTAACTTAATTTTTACCAGATAGTTCTACAGAATAGTTGTACCAAAGGATCCTGTTTTCTCTCTTCTATGTTCCCTCAAGTTCTGGAAGTGTTTGTCACTAATGAGTAGCAAAATGACTTTAGATGGTTAAAGATGATCTAATTATTTAGAATAGAGTGTGCCAGGAGTAGTAAAGGAGACATGTCTCATTGGTTTTTGTTTTGTTCAGACAGTATGCATTACACTGCCCTAATATTTTGGCTCTCTTCCCTCCCAGAGCTATCTGCACAGAGCTTGAGGCACCCTTGTTTGCTTCTTTGATAGATTCTTGGCTTTTGTGGCTCTATGTTATCTGTAGGGGTTGGGGGTGGAAAGTTCAGGAAACACTCTTGTTTGCTAAGAATCTCCATTTGTGCGTTTGAATTGGACCAATTTCACGTGGCTTTGTTTTGTTGGTATAAACAGAGTGAAGGATTTAATGTAGCCGCTCAGTGTGTGTTGAATAATAGCAGCTATCCCGGTGAAGACTCTACCAATGGAGCATATTTAACTGCGACTTGCTTGTCCCTAAACACGAGATTATCTTCCTCTTACCTGCTGGGTGTCTAGTGTCCTGATAAGACTGCTGTTACATCCTATACATAGGGTTTCATTGTGAAGCACTGGTCTGGTGCTCCTTATGTAGACCAGGCTGTCCTGTGCTACCAAACTGGGCGTGCCTTTAGTCCCAGCACTCTTGGGAGGCAAAGGTAGGTGGATTGCTGTGAGTTATTGAGGCTAGTCTGTTCTTCGAGGCCAGGACTACATAGAGAAACCCTGCCTCAGGAAAAAAAAGGGGGAGGGGGATGCGCTGCTACATTGATGACATGCATTTTTATTAAGTGATACAGGATTTTGTTAAATGAAAATTATGAAATTTAATTAACAATTCAACGTACAAGTTGGGAAGTTTGTGTAGTTCATCTTGCTAATATCATGTGGAAATTGACTGACAGAAAAAGGCACTGGGCCCGAGATCTGGTATAGACTAAACTAAAACTTTATGACTGTTTTCTGTTACTAGAAATCTGTGAGAGTTTGAGGGGCAAGCAGTTTGTTTAGCTGTTGTCTGAGTTTTTATAAACATATTTGCTCATAGTACTAGAACTAAGAATGCTTTTTTTAAAAAAAATTATTAAAGGATATAGTTGTTAATTATGGAAGATAATGAAATTGGCTTGTCATTTTAAACCTTTATTTTAATTAGAACTTTGTTCTACATCTTGAATTTGTAGATTAAAAGTTACATCAAAATAGGCTTCTAGGATTACCACATTCCTCTTTGGGAAAATGTACCCTTTATAAATATATGTGTACATACTAGGTTCATACGCTTTCGTTATTTCCAGCAGAAATAATACCACAGTGTTATATAGTTAAAGACAGAAGTTTAAAATATATCTAGGGTTGGTTGAATCTGTGCACTAAGGTGAAATACTTGGTAAGAAGTGGCAAAGTGGGACACCAAGTTGGGGGTGTCCTCAGTTATAGAGTGCTTGATTAGCAGGGGCAAAGAAAAGTCTTGGGTTTAATTCCCAAGCTCAGTGTCTTCCAAAAAAGGTGGGAAGGAAGGTCAAAGAAAGACTCAGCATTAGGTGACTATATTAACCCCAGCACTTGGGAGGTTAAAGCAGGAGAAAGGTCAGCCTGGGATACAGAGCTGATACCCTCTTTTAAAACAAACAAACAAACAAACAAACAAACAAACAAACAAACAAATCCAGGACAAAATACAGCATTGGTGCTCCATACCTGGTGTTTGTCTTCTTGTCCCCTTTCCCCAGAGGTAATGGGAGTCCTGTTGGAATACTAGTGAATAGAAATACTTCTGACATTGAGGCACAAGATACAATATGTTTAATCTTCAGATATCAAATGTGGGTTTCATTACCTTTAAGAACAGCATATTGGAGATTAAAAGTTGGATTTAAAGTTATTAACTATAACTCACATAGAATTACTTTTGACTATTACAAAGTATTTGACATTCTCAGATTTATTCAGTGAAGAGAATTTGACAGCATACTTAGTTTAAATAAAGTATCATGTTTCTCTAGGTGCTATACTTGCCATTTATATTTGTACTTTGAGACAGGGTCTCATTTTTCTATCCTAGGTTGGTCTGCCTTTTAAGTGCTGAGATACTAAGACATTACTGCTCTGCTTCATTTTGTGTATTTTGCTGAGTTGACAAAGATGTTCTGAATTTCATTTTTGAGGATACTGTGGCATAGATAAAATTAATGATATTTGATTAGTTTTAAAACAAAGCTAGTATTAACTAAACTTTGTAACTTATCTATGCTTTATCTTGAATGTTACTTTGTGAAAGAGTTTGTATCTAAAAACTGTACAGTAAAGGAGTAAATATGTTTATTGTGGAACAATTGGCAAAGGCAGGAATAAAAATGAAAGGCAACCTAGAGAACCTATAATCATACTATCTAGTTCATTTGTGTTCTTCACTTTTATTTTATTTTATTTTTTTCAAGACAGGATTTCTCTGCGTAGCCTTGGCTGTCCTGGACTCACTTTGTAGACCAGGCTGGCCTTGAACTCACAGAGATCCCCTGCCTCTGCCTCTCTGAATGCTAGGATCACAGGCATGCTCCACCTTATCTGGCTATGTTTTAGAATTTTTATTATTAAATATTTTAGGAATAGATTATTATGTTTTGAAGACTTTCAGACCTCTGTAATGTCAACACTCCTGAATTCTTTCTTAAAAACAAAAACAAAACAAAACAAAACAAAAAACAACTGTTATCTCAGTATAGCTGGCCAATACTTGATTAACACTAAAGTCCTTTGGTAGTTGAAACCTAATGTGTTCTTGCTTTAGATTTGCTTATTCTAGCTTCCAAGTACAGTATTTTTCTCAGAATTTTTTTAGGTGTCTCAGTTTTTTTTAGGTGTCTTAGTAGTTCTGATTAGGATTGAATTTTTGAAGCTAATTAGTAGGTGATATCCTAAGCTTGTTTTACATTCTTTTTATTTTAAACTATAGTGACTGGGGGGTGTTTTCTGATGATAATGCTCTGTGGTAGAGTAGTTGCCCAATATTCAGGAGGCTCAACATTGAATAACAACAACACCACCAATAAAAAGCTAGTCACGTGAATAAGAGAATTGACTGTGATTATCTATTAATACCATTTACAAAAACCCAAGGCACAGAATCTTTGTCAACATTGCCTTGGTAAACCTCTTAAAGATTTAAACATTGCCCTTGGAATGTTATATTAAATTCTTTTTTTTTTTCCAAGAAGAGTTGGGGGATTTTAGAGATAAAGCCCTCCTTGCTGTCCTGGAACTTGGGCCAAGGTCCTTTCCCTCAACCTCTTAGGCAGCTGGAAAAACAGGTGCATGCTTGATACTGTGCCAGGAGTTTGAAGTGGAGATTACCGTTTGTATGTAAATACCTAAATACCATGGATTTCAGTACACTGTATTGTTTTAGAAAAGGAGAATGTCTTTTCTTTCTATAAAATGCATCTTTTATTTTTGTAATGAGAGTATGATGATTTAAAAAAAATATTGGTGACTAGTCAATAGGTTACAGAACTTGGCTATTATGTCTAAGAGGATGACTGAAGATTATTTCAAAGAGGGGACCTGACAGTTTCTTGTCCACCTGAATGAAGGACAAAGGACAGATCACTGTCTTGTCCTTACTTCTGAGTTGTGAACTTCACCCTGTGTGTCTCACAGAATGAACATACGCATACATACATACACACACACAAAACCACAATAAAAATGAAATGAATGTTGGTGTGAATACATGTAGAATACATTTTACACATATACATTCATATAGCTGTTTTTTATTTAGAGTAATGGTTTTGAATTTATTGACAGTAGTTCTTAATATTTTACTACCACAGGCTCAAGCTTGATTTGACCAGCTGCCACTCTCTCTTACTTTTGTGCTTCTTTAAATTATCTTTAGTCAGTTTCACATACCTACAAATGTTAAAGATTTTTAGAGGATTCCTTTCATGCAAACTTTTTTATATAGTCCTTCATTTAATGATTTATAATTGTTTATGAATTATATATCAAATTTATTTATATCATATTTCATTTAGCAGTTTGTATATTACTTATGTTTGATCTGTGTACTAGTGGTTTTAACACTGCTTTTCAGGGCTGAGGTTATAGCTTAGTTTTCTAAAAATATTGTAAATGTATTTATTTTAGATTGTGAGTATTTTGCCTTGAATATATGTTTGTGCAGAATGTGCATGTCTGGTGTCCATGAAGGTTTCAAAGGGGGTCATCAGAGCCCTCAGAACTGTGAACCATCATGTATGTGGTGTGCTGGAAACTGAGCCTGGATTCACTGTAGGAGCAGCAAGTGCTCTTAACCAGTGAGCCCCTCGCTCAGTGTTAACCATGCTTGACTAGAACAGGTAGGGCTCTAAGTTGATCCTCAGCACTGCCCGTTTTAAAGCGCATGAGGCAAGCCATACACAGCTATCTCCTTTGGTTTCTTATGTGATGTGTGTTATTTTTTTGGGTGTGCTGGGGATTGAACCCAAGGTCTTACACATGCCAGGCTTCTACACTGTGCCTTATGTATATCCTTAGCCTATAAGGTTTACTATTTTTACTTTTAAGTTTAAATTGTTTTTACTTTGTCTTTTAAGTGATGATTTACTGGAGGATTCAGACAGCGAAGAGCATTCCAGATCAGATTCTGTGACAGGTATGTAAAAAACCTTAGACAATATATTTTTATGTCTTTATATTTATACAGTTAAAATATATCTTAATACCAATTAATTATCAATTTCCTAATGAAACTGAAAATCTTTAACTGATATACTACTTTAGTTTTCTATGTTATCAGAGTTTGAATTAAGTATAAGAACATTTTATCCCGTAATTAAAATTTACATAACCATTTCATTTAAAGGGACTAAAATATTAGGTATATTAAATTTCTGTCATATATGCCAGGGGATGAAAATTGTACTTATTTTATTTGTATGCCATAGTCGTTAAATAACTGTAACGTTTAAATAAATTTTTATAGTCCAATTAGGTGAAACTATAAAGTCGTAGCCATTGTGGTATCAAGTAGATGCTGCCTTGTTTGTTCATGAAATACTAAGTAAAGCAACATGGTTCATCATGTAGCTTGCTTTGTAGTTTAGACTGATAGTGAGCTCCACAGTCTTCCTTTAAGCTTCTCCCTGTTGGGTTATAGGCAATATCTGGCTTACATGTGCCATATTTTTCATTATTAGTCATATTGGAGGCTAATGTATCTCAAAATGGTTTTATTACATTATTTTCTTTGTGTATGTGTTTAAGTGTACTCATCTGCACATGTGCTTGAGGTGACTGGAAATTGATGTGTTGAATGTCTGTTATTTCTCCACCTTAGTTTTTGAAACAGTATCTCTGTGTCTCTGTCTCTCTCTGTCTGTCTCTCTCCATGGTTTTACTGTATATCTTGGCTCTCCTGGAACTCAGTCTGTACACCAACCTGGCTTCAAAATCACAGAGACCTGCCTGTCTCTGCCTGCCAAGTGTTGGGATTAAAGGTGTGTGCCACTACCTGGTTTCTTGTTAAACTGGGAGCTTGTCTATTTGACTTGGCTAGCTGGCCAGCAAGCTTCAGGGTTCCACTGGTCTATGTGTCTTCCAGTGCTGGAGTTACAAATAGATACTGCCATACTTAGCTTTACATGGGTGCTTGGAATCTGAACTTTACAACTTTAAGCTTACAGTTGAGTCATCTGCCCCTACTACATCACGTTAGAATATGGAACCTAGTCTTCTTATTATTACAGGTATATTTATATTTTTCTAATTACATTTTCTAAACTGCAAAAATAATGTTTAACATGCATTAAAGAATTGTGTACACCGTACCTGAGAAGTGCCCAGTTTTTAAAAAGTGATGGTTATTGTGACTGTAATGTCATAAACATGTCAAGGACATGTAACATACTTCATGTCTTTAGAAGAAACATGAGTTGTGTAATATAGTAGTTTAAACATATAGTTATTATAAAGTAGTGAATGTTTTCTAAATTCTGATTTGCCCTGAAATAGTTGTGAGGTTGCTAAGGAGAAGGTTGCACTGATTTTGGTTTAACACTCATTTTTCAAATTTTTAGTTCTGGAACACAACCAAAAGTAATGAAAATATCCTAGTGATACAGAGATATAATTCTAGAAAAGGAATTGATTCCATTTAGAAAGTTTAGACTAGGCTGTCAGGGTGGTTCAGCAGGTCGTTGGTACTCACTGCCAACTCTGATGACCTGGGTATTATCTCTGAGAACTGTTGGTGGAAGGAGACATCAGAATCCCACAAGTTGTCCTTGGACCTTTACACACACTCCATGGTGTATGTGGGCACACACAAACAGAATGCAAATAATTTAGGCTCTTGTCCTGAAGAAGGCAGTGCTCTTTTCCTCCTTTGCTGTCCTTTTACAAAGATAGAAGTGGCATTCTATTACATTTTCTAATCTTATATAGAAAAATAGGATGAGCGCTGGAGACCTGAAACCTCATACTTTTCTATAGGAAAGATCCCTGGTTTTCTTAGGTTACTTAACTCTGTGGCTTCAGTTTTTTGTTTGTGAAGTGTTTATAGTCAGGTATTCTTCCAATGTTCCTTTTTTTCTTTTTAAATCCATTGGCTTTAACTATAGCAACTTACTTGTATGCCATAACTTTACTCCTTTCTTTTGGTCTAAAGAGCTCAGTATGGGGCTGGAGAGATGACTCAAAGGTTAAGAGCACTGACTGCTCCTTCAGAGGTCCTGAGTTCAATTCTTAGCAACCACATGGTGGCTCACAACCACCTATAATGAGATCTGGTGCCCTCTTCTGGCATGCAAGTGTACATGCAGGCACAACATTGTATACATAATAATTAAATAAATACTAAAAAAAAGAGCTCAGTATGTATATTTGGGATTAATATTATTTACATTTTCTGAACATGCTGGCAATGCCTAATCTGTCCTGATGGCTGTAATTAGGAGGGTTGCTATAAGTTAACCCTAGCCTGGGCTGTAGAGCAAGACCCTGTCTCACCTCCCAAAATAATACTTGCATTTGGTCTATATTCTTATTTCTCTTCTACCATTATGTTTTTCATCTTTGATTGTTTGATTATCTATACTGCCATAGAATACACTTCAGTTTCCAATATTCAAACACTTATCTAGTCTCTTCTTTTGAGACAGGATCTCATTATGTAGCTGGCTTGTATAGATCAGTCTAGCCTTGAATTCAGAGTTCTGGCCTTCTGCCCCCTGAGTTTTCAGATTAATAGTGTGTGGTGCTATTCAGGGTCCTTTTCATATATTCTTGTTAGTATATATGTGATACATTTTTAAAGGAACTGTTGCCTTTAAATAGAATTAAAACATCATGCTAGTAAGGGATAAAATCCTTCTAGCTTAAAAAAAATGTATATTCCTTCATTTGTGTTTAATATGTGTTGTGTACATGAGTATGAGTTCTTGTGTGGAGGCCAGACACGTTAGTGTTTTTGTTTTTGAAAGTATCTTTCATTGACTTAGAATTTACCAGTTCTAGTTTGGACTGTTTGGCCATTGAGCCCCAGGGACCTGCCTGTTGTGCCATCCCCTGTGCTGATTATAAGTGTGCTTTGCTTTCTTGGCTTATTTTACGTGGGTTCTAGGGATTGAGTTCAGGTCCCTTATGCTTTCCTGTAAGAAATGTACCTTACTGACTGAGCCATCTTCTCAGCCCTAGTAATTTCTTAATTTGAGGGTTTGTAAGAAGGCTGTTCTTTCATAGGAAAATATATACCTTTGAGACTGATTATAAATATATAAGTTCTAACCTATACTTTTTATACCAGTAACTTTATGGAGGATTATAGAGTAAACATATCTAAACTTGATAGTAACGAGAGATGTAGTCTTATCTTGAAATGTCTTAAAAATTTTAGATGCCATTTCAGAACTTTACAAGTCTAAGCGATTTGTATTAATTACTTAGTTCAAAGAAAGAACTGTAGAATATATTAACCTCAAAATTACAAGTGCACTCTAAGAGGCATCTGTTTTTGGTTGAAGATTGTAAGTTTTGAAAGTTCCTAGTTAGTTTAAAAAAAAACATTCTGTTTTTGAACCATATATTTGAATTAAGGAAACATGACTTCTCATGAAGACTGAAAAGAAGGGTTGATAGGAGAGTTGAGTACAAACTGCATTTTGACAGCTTTAGGAAAGAGCAAAGACAGAATCTAATTGCTTAGCTCAGGAAGTATGACTGTTGGAAGCTGTGGCTTTGTTACTAAAGAAAGCAAGCTACAGGAGGATTTCCCAAACTGATTTGAAAATACTGTATTGCAGGTATACTACATTAAAATTTACGTGGTCTAGAAGAAACTTTGAATAAAAGGCCTGTCGTTCAGTGGCAGAGTGGTTGCCTCACATGCAAGAGGCCCTGTGTTCATCTGAGAGCAATGTTAATATTGAATTGAAATAGAAAAAAATTGAAGAAGGAGCAGTTGACTTAGAGATGTCAGATTTTCATATTGAATTACTCTATGTCCCAGATATGCATTGAGTGGTTATAAGAAGAAGTAGAATAATAGAGCCATTGGATTTATTTTTGTATATTTATTTTCTAGCTTTTTGGTTTTTTTGAGCAGGCTCTCACACTGTATCCTGATGGCTTGGAACTCACTGTGTAGTCTAGACTGGCCTCATACTCAGAGTACTCTTCCCCATTCTGTCTTTCAGATGTTTAGATTACAGCACTAAGCCACCTAACTTAGTTTATCATTTCCTTTTAAACAGCTTCATTTTATTTAAATATTGTCTTAACTTTGTGTGCTTTGTGGATCTATTTTTACTTAATACATACATAGATTTAAACTGTTCTGTTTGGACAATTTCTTGTAATAACTTTAAAAAGTCATTTAAGTTTTTTAGTTTAGTCCATCAAATAGGTAAGCATCTCCAGGATATATTATATTTTAATTAATTAAAGGTATAAAAATACTTTACTTTTTACTTGGAGTTTCCAGTCTAAGAAAATAGATGTAGCTAACACCATGCAGCTGAGCAGCTGTTTGTTGTTATAGCCACAGAATATGGAAGAAATGAACAGTTTTGTTCTGCTTCAGTTAGAAAGTAGTTCAGTTGCAGAGGTTAGTAATATGTGAAGATAAGAGAATCCCATATCGTAGGAAATCCCGGGTAACACTCAGGGACTGTTGAAGAGACTGTAAGGGTGTAGTACCGTGGTGTTCCACTGCCTCCTTGCTTATTACCTACTGTGCTTCCAGTCTTTATGTAGCCACGTCATTTGCTATTTCCTTGACTGATTTTTTTTTCTACCTAATTATAAAATTGGTTCTATTTTTTTTCTTTACTTTTGCCTATCCCTAGAGTGTTTTTCTCATTGTTGTTACTGACTGATTCTTACTGTTGGGAAATTAAAAAAAAAAAAAATCAAAACCAAAATTTTTTGAGAGAATTTTCAGTTCAGTATTGGTTACCTGAGTGGAGAATTGACTTCTGTCTCTTAGAGTAGTAAAAAGAAAGGAACTGAGGTATTTCAGAGCGTGTATAAATTATAATACACAAATAATATTAGGTGTATTTTTCATGTAGAAGTGAAGCCCAGAAATTACTTTCTTTTAATATTAATTTAAAGCATAACTAAATAATATATTAATTTTAAAAATTATTTTCCTTCTGATGCTTTCAGAATCTATTTTTCTTTAATTCGTAAGAGAATATATTTAAGTTGAAAATAATTTTGAGTGTCTTGAGTAGTTTTTAAAGAGTTTTCTTATATAGGATCATCTGAGATTTGATTAAATTTTTTTAAAAAATACTTCAGAGTAAAAAAAAAATAACTTAACTTTTGTGTGTGCATGTATGTATGGCACATGCACACGTGTAGTGGCCAGAGGGACTCCTTGTAGTAGTTTTCTCAGTGATCAAGCTGAGTCTGGCTTTGGGGAAGAGCCTTTACCTTCTGGTTTATCTTACTAACCATGAAATACTTTGAACTCTTCTGTTTACTGTAATGCATAGTCCAGATGAACTAGGACAAACCTCATTGAAGCACGGATTGTGATTTACATGACCAAGGCTGCTGCATCTAATGTATTTTTCGTTTTAAAGGTCATACATCACAGAAGGAAGCCATGGAAGTAAGCCTTGATATAACAGCGCTTAGCATTCTCCAACAGCCAGAAAAACTGCAGTGGGAGATCGTGGCTAATGTGCTTGAGGATACTGTTAAGGATCTTGAAGAACTTGGAGCGAACCCTTGCTTAACAAACTCTAAGAGTGAAAAGACAAAGGAAAAGCACCAGGAACAACACAACATTCCCTTTCCATGCTTATTGGCTGGAGGTTTATTAACATATAAATCTCCTGCTACCTCACCAATTAGTAGTAATTCTCACAGGTCACTGGATGGTGTAAGCAGAACTCAGGGCGAAAGTATGTCAGAACAAGGGTCAACAGACAATGAATCCTGTACAAATTCAGAACTGAATTCTCCTCTGGTAAGGAGGACTTTACCTGTTTTACTTCTTTATAGTATCAAAGAATCTGACGAGAAAGCAGGAAGAATCTTTTCCCAGATGAACAATATTATGAGTAAAAGTTTGCATGATGACGGTTTTACAGTTCCGCAGATTATTGAGATGGAGCTGGATAACCAGGAGCAGTTGCTGTTACAGGACCCTCCTGTGACGTACATTCAGCAGTTTGCAGATGCCGCAGCCAGCCTCACATCTCCAGATCCGGAGAAGTGGAGCTCTGTGTTTCCGAAGCCCGGGAGTCTGGTTCAGTGCTTGAGGCTACCAAAGTTTGCAGAGGAGGAAACTCTTTGTATAGACTCTATAACTCCTTGTGCTGATGGAATTCATTTGTTGGTGGGACTGCGGACATGCTCTGTTGAATCATTGAGTGCAATAAATCAAGTCGAGGCCTTGAATAATTTAAATAAATTAAATTCTGCACTATGTAATAGACGGAAAGGTGAGCTGGAATCCAATCTTGCTGTAGTGAATGGTGCAAATATTAGTGTGATTCAGCATGAGTCACCAGCAGACATACCGACTCCTTTGATCATTCAGCCAGAGCAGAGGAATGTTAGTGGTGGATATTTAGTTCTTTACAAAATGAATTATACCACTCGAATAGTGACTCTAGAAGAGGAGCCAGTAAAAATCCAACATATCAAAGATCCCCAGGACACAATTACCTCGCTCATTCTGCTTCCACCCGATATACTGGATAATCGAGAGGATGACTGTGAAGAACCTGCTGAGGAAATGCAATTGACCTCAAAGAATGGGATTGAAAGAGAAAAGAAATCTGACATTTCTACTCTTGGACACCTGGTAATAACCACTCAGGGAGGATATGTAAAAGTATTAGACCTTTCAAACTTTGAGATTTTGGCCAAAGTGGAGCCTCCCAAAAAGGAGGGCACTGAAGAACAGGATACATTTGTTTCTGTCATTTACTGCTCAGGCACAGACAGGCTGTGTGCATGCACCAAAGGTGAGCTGTTTCCTTGATTCTTCTGAAAATCCTTCTGTGGTATTTGTCTTTGTACTTATCTAGTGTAAATTTTAGATCCATGTAAGAGAGGATTCTTTTTTCTTTTTAGATAATAGTGTTTTTACTGATCTTAATTTTTAAAAATTATTTGTTTTTTATTTTTTTGGTTTTTGAGACAGGGTTTCTCTGTGTAGCCTTGGCTGTCCTGCAGTCTCACTTTAAAGACCATGCTGGCCTTGAACTCACAGAGTGAGCCCCCTGATTACAGGTGTGTGCCACCACTCCCAGCTTTTAAATTAAACAAACAAACAAAACAACAAAAATAAAAAAATAGAAAACTTCCCTAGGCAAGAAGTGTATTTGTAAATAGCTTATATGTTCCCAAAAGTATCTTCATAGCTGAGTATGGATGCTTATTTGGGACACCGATTCCGTAAATTGGGTCTGCACTCTGTTGGATGTTTCTTACTGGTTATTGTGTTTGGTTTTTTTGTTTCTTTGTTTGTTTGTTTGTTTATATTTTGAGACGGAGTCTTTATTATGTAGATCTGGCTGTCCTAGAACTCTATTGTTATATAGAAGCTTTTTAGTTTTATGTAATCCATTTATCTTCCCATTCATTTCTTTGGCTTTTGAGGTCTGGTCTCAAAAATAAATCTCTACCCATTTCAGTGTTCTGAAACAGTTGTCCTTTGTTTTGTTCAATGAAAACTTTGTTTTCATAGTTTTTTTTTTTGAAACAAGGTCTTATTCTGTAGCCCAGGCAGGCCTGGAATATACAATGTAGTCTAGGCTAGCTTCAAACTCAGGAATTTTTTTTCTCCCTCAGCCTCTAGTGTTGTGGGATAAAATGAATGAGTCATCATACCTAGAAATGACGTTCTTCACTGCTTTTTTACATATTTTGATTTTACTGTTATCACACTCCTGTTCTTTTTTGGATTATGTTTTCATGGGGTATTTTACTCATTCCATTACCATTAATAGTTCACAGAGGTATAGTGGGCTTTTAATAAAGCGCCATAGAATTTTGTCCTTTGCTCCATTCCGTCACCCTGTGTTTTTAGTTAGATAATTAATCAGTTTTTATTTAAGGCAATTAATATAGGCATGATCTTACTACAGCTGTTCTGCTACTTTGTTTCTAGTTTTGTTGTATTTACTGTCCTATAGTTTCTTTTTGTGGTTTGATGAGCTACTTCCAGTAATGTGTTCTGATTAATTGCTCACTTTTGGTTTGCTTATGAATAATGATATTGTTACTATTAGGCTTGTAAGGAACAGTTTTGATTATAAAAGTTGCTTTGAAGTGATAGCAAGTCCACAGGATTGTAGAAATATGAATTGGAGCCATTGAAATGGCTCAATGGGCAAAGGCACTTGCCAGCCAAGCTGAGTTTGATCTTGTAACCCACATGGTAGAAGCAGAGAATCAGTTCCCGAACAAGCATATATACAGACACAACTAAATACAATAAAAAAAAAATTCTTTAAGAAAAGAATAAGAACAGAAATAATGAACAATGAAATGTACTTAAAATCTCTGCAGTTGCATTCCATCACTGAATTTTCAGAAGCTATCTTTTGCTTACATTTTTGTATCAGCTTGAATTTGTATAACTACTGCTGTTAATTTTTGTGCCTTTCTGTTTTTTTTTACCTTTTTAATCTTTCTTTCATTTAGGAACCCTTCCTTTAGATTTTTGGTAGAATGTGTCTGGATGGAAGCTGTGGTAATGACAGAGTACTATAACCTTAGTGAGTCAGGAGGCTCTACATCATGAGTTTAAGGCTAGCTTAGGCTATGTGAAAAACATACAAAAGAAAAAACTTGTCTCTTAAACATATTTCCTCAGCTTCTATTTGTATGGGAAAATATCTCTTATTTCTAAAAGATAGCTTTTTAAAGATACAGTTATGAGGATTTTTAGTTTCAGATCTTTGAAATCTTGCTATTTCCTTACTTTGTAAAATTTCTGTTTAAACAAGCTGGGTGTGGTGGTGCACACCTTTAATTTTAACATTCAGGAGGCAGAAACAGGTAGATTTGAGTTTGAGGCCAGTCTGATCTACATAGAACACTCCAGACCACCTAGGGCTACCCTAATGAGACCCTGTTTCAAAACAAAACAAAATCCCACAAAATTTCTGGTCAACAGTCAACAGTTAAGTAAATTGTAAATGGATGGCATGTTTGTGTATCTTTTTTTTTCTCTCATATACTCATGAGACTCTTCACCTTTTCTCTGTGAGAGATTGATTATGTCTTGGGGTAGAGTTGGATAAAATTGATTAGTGACCTTTGACCATTTTGTACCTGGAAATTTGTATTCTTTAACTTTGGGAAATTTTCTATTACTGATTTTTAAAATAAACTCTCTACCCTTTTCACATTCTTAAGTCCCTCTCGAACCCCAGTACCTCAGTACCTCTTTTTATACTATCCAGAGTTTCCTGTTATTTTCATTTCTTTTCTTCCCAAATTGTCTTTTTCAGGTAGCCTGTCTTTAAGCCTAGTAATTCCTTTTTTTCATATATGCTGTCCTCATTTAATCTTAGCTGGATGGTGGTCTCACACACTTTTTAATACCAGCACTTGAGAAGCAGAGGCAGGTGGATCTTTGTGAGTTTGAGGCTAGCCTGATCTACAGAGTGAGTTTCAGGGCTACATAGAGAAACCCTATCTTGAAAACTATCCCCCAATTTTTTTTTTAACTGAGTAAAGTTTTCAGCTTAAGCATTTTTTTTTTCTTTATCTCCATTAAGTTTCTTTGTTAGAGCATGGAGACACGATGGTTTTAAAGATTTGTTTTTATTCTTTTGTGCTATCAGTTTGTGAATGCTGGTATCCTTAAAGACCAGAGACATGAGATCTCTTGGGGGTGGTGTTACAGGCAGTTGTCAGCTAACACAGATGTTTCTAACGCTGTGCTAGAGCCACAGTCACTCACTCTTTGTTTGCATGGTATTCTTACAGCCATTGATTATGAACAGTTTGCATGTTGGTCTCTCAGTTTATTGTTTGAAGTTCATTGAATTGAACGACTTGTGGAATAGTTTCTGCCAAATTAGGGAAGTTTTTCAACACCTATTTATGCCTCTTGATTACTGGGATTAAAGGTATATGCCACTTTTTTTTTTTTTTTTAAACCTCTTACTAAGTATTGGGTAGTCTTTTGTGGTACATTTTAATTCGTGGCTGGCCATTTAGTATTTAAGAAGTTTAGTCTGGTTCCTTCCAAAGGATTGTTACTGCCTTAGTGTATTTTGTAACTCAACTGACTGTGTGAAATCTGTTTTCATTGCAGGTGGCTGTCTTCATTTTCCCCTTGGTTTTTATTTTTATTTTTAAAATGTTTTCCTTTAAATGTACTTATTTTTTTAAGATTTATTTATTTATTATGTATATGGTATTCTGTCTGCATGAACACCTGCATGCCAGAAGCAGGCACCGGATCTCATTGTAGATGGTTGTGAGCCGTCATGTGGTGCTGGGAATTGAACTCAGGACCTCTAGAGGAGCAGACAGTGCTCTTAACCTCTGAGCCATCTCTCCAGCCCCTTGGTTTTTATTTTTAAAGCTTGTTTATCTTAATTTAAATTTTACAGGTGTATAATTATTTCAATCATAATTACAGCCTTCCATGTTATCCTATCTTCCTCCTCTTCTCTTTGTACCCTTTTTCCTCAACAGGACACACGGACACACATACAAACACAAACACACACACTCATACAGTCCCTTTCTCCCTCCTGACTGTCACACACACAAACACACATATACACTCCCTCCCTCCCAAGTTTAATTAGGGTTGCTTTGCTTGAATGAGAGTGTGTTGGAGAAAGGCTTGTTTTTTACCTACTGTTCTCTGTTAGCATACCTTAGTATTCATCCAGATTGTGTGTCTCACAACCTTATGCGGTGTGGTCATGTCTCTGTTTCTCTGCCTTTATTTCCTGATGGGGTTCCTCGAGTCTCTTTTGCGTTGAACTGGAGGCTTAGTAGGCTGGTTTGACTTGTGTGGAGCATCTGAGTTTGTTATGTGGCAGTAGTTTGCCCAGCCCTTGGTACTTGTGTTGCTCCTTGTAATTCTGTTAGATGCCTGTTTTTTTTAGTGCTTTGCTTGCTCCATATAGGACATCAACCTTAGGTAGAAGACCTTGTTTGCTTCCTGCAAGGTAGTTGTAGGAGTTGTAGGAAGTTATAGCGAATTGGCTGTTTTTCATGACTTAACCTTGCCTTGGTCGACTGTAGATTTTATAGCTTTATAGTCCTAGATATATATAACAGAAAAGCTGTATGACACACACATTTTATATATGTGCCAGATGACTATAGTTTATATATATGCCATGTAACTATATAGTTTATATATTATATATATACACTATATATATATATACACACACACTATATATATAAATAATGCAGCTTTTCTCTTGGAATTGTAGCTACATAAATTCAACATTACCATGGAACATTATTTGTAATCAAGAATTTTTTTTTCTAGTCTCACATATTTGCTAAATTTGCTATTAGTTTGTTTTTATGTTCCAGAGATATGAAAACTAGAGATTTGGTCTGCTTTTTAAAATTTCAGGGGCTGAAGAAATAGCTCAGAGGTTAAGAGCATTTCCAGAGGTCCTGAGTTCTGTTCCCAGCAACCACATGGTGACTCATAACCATCTGTAATGAGATCTGGTCCCCTTTTTTGTTGTGGAAACGGACATGCAGGCAGAACACTGTATACATAATTAAATAAATAAGTTAAAAAATTCATTGTGAGCACATCAAAGTTAAAAATATTTGTTCATTTTTATTGCTCTTAGAATTAAGAGATTGGGCTATGGGTCTATATATATATATATATATATATATATATATATATATATATATACTGGCTTGTGTCTTCAATCTATAAGATTATTACAGTAACAGAACCTGTCTCAAAGGCTTTTGATAAAGTTTAGAGGAATTAACTAAAGATACCAAACTACTGTATTATATAATGTAATGAGTATGAGAATAAATACATTTTAACAAATGTGATGAGTGTTTTGCTTGCATGTATATCTGTGCCCTGAAAGGTAGACAATGATCTAAGATCCCTTGGAACTGGATTTACAAATGGTGTGAGCTGCCATGTAGGTTGTAGAAATTTGAACCCAGGTCCTTTGCATGAAGAAGTGCTTTTAACCAATGAACCATTTCTGTAGTTCTGATAAAAATATCTCTCTATATTGCTATTTCTTTACTAAATCAGTTGTGGTTCATTGCGACTGAATTTTCAAATTCTTTGGCACCGGTAACTGCTATGGTATTCTTTATCTGAATGTCAAGTAGTATTAAAAATAAATTATGAATTTTAAATAATATTCCATTTAGTTTTAAAACTATTTTCTATGTATTTGTTGATGAAATTTTACTACACTATAGGTGGTGAGCTTCATTTTCTCCAAATTGGAGGAACTTGTGATGATATTGATGAAGCTGATATTCTGGTAGATGGATCCCTTTCCAAAGGAATAGAACCATCTTTAGAAGGTTCTAGACCTTTATCAAATCCTTCAAGTCCTGGTATTTCAGGTAAGATACAACATTTTTAAATAAATAAAAATAATTTGTAATCTTTCTTTTTTTTAAATAATGAAGTCTTGATTACTCTGTTTTAGATAGACATTCTTTGACAAGGCTTGCTCATTTGTTTGTTTGTTTGTTTATGTTTATGGAAGTGTTTCCCTGTGTATAATTTTGGCTGTGCTAGAACTCAGTGTGTAGATCAGGCTAGCCTGGAAAGTCAGAGATCCACCTGTCTCTACTTCCCGAGTGCTGGATTTAAAGGTGTGTACCACCAACGCCCAGCAATAAGGCTTATTATTATAGGCTATTTATAATTGCTTATAATTCTGATAGATGAAAAATGTTACAAACTCATAAAGAAAAAAACTGATTTTCATAGATTACTCAGTATTGGTGATGTCAAAGAAGTAAAAATATTTTTCTTACGTTTTTGTAAATCACATTTTATTTAATTCATTTATTTTTGTGTGTATATGTGTGGACGTGTGCATGCACGTGAGTGCACGTGTCTGTATGCATGCCACATTAGCTGTGTGGAAGTTAACAACTTGTAGGTGTTGGCTATCTCTATCATGAGTCCAGATGGTTAGGTTTGGCAGTAGGCAGTTTTACCCACTGAGCCATTTTGCCTGCCCTTTTCTTTAAGTATATAGCTTTTATTTTAATTAAGGAGTGCAGTGTGAAAGAGAGGGACGTTGGGGCTGGAGAGAAGGTTAAGTGGTTAAGAGCACTAGCTGCTCTTCCAGAGGACCAGATTCAGTTACCAGCACTGATGCTGGACAGTTTGTTTTTAACAGTCTGTAATTCTGCCTCCAGTAGATCTGAGGCCTCTGGTCTCCACAGGCACCAGTATTCAAATGAACATGCTCACATAAAGAGGTGTGTGCCACCATGCCTGCCTATTTGCCCTTTTCTAACAAACTGGGTTTGGGAGTACTGAGTCTGAGCTGTCCCAGAGCCAGTGCTGGTTAGTGTAGAATAGAGATTCCTTACCTACTTTATTTGCTTTTCAGGCATTTGGCAGTGTTGTATTTTGAATAGATAAAAAGCATGAATTAAAATAATGTTTTTTCTTTTTCTTTTTAAATCTGTCTCAAATATTGCATTCACTACTGTTAAGGAGTTGATTTATTGGTGGACCAGCCTTTCACACTTGAAATCTTGACATCTCTAGTAGAACTAACTCGATTTGAGACACTGACTCCACGATTTTCAGCAACTGTTCCTCCATGTTGGGTAGAAGTTCAACAAGAACAGCAGCAAAGACGACACCCTCAGCATCTGCATCAGCAGCACCATGGCGACGCTGCTCAGCACACCCGGACTTGGAAATTGCAGACTGACAGGTATGGGGCTTCTCCAAGGAGCTTCACTTTAGACACTTTCTAGAGGTAACAGGGAGTTCCTAACTGTGTTACCATTTCTCTTAATATTGGAGTGTTACTAACTTTTCCCTTTCGTTTGCTGTTTGATTTTGGATATTCCTATATTGGTGTATTGTAGGATAATATAATGAGATGTTCTACTATTTGTTATTTGATAGTTTACAGATTTCTTTAGCAAATATTTAAATACTCATGTATTTAGAAACAATCGCCATTGCAGACAGTAGTACTGTGGTTCTTGTGAAAGTCATTTTAGTGAACATCAGACAGTGGACAGATATATCCTATGCTGTATAGTAGTAGTTCAAAAGTGGCTGTGGAGTGTGGAAAGGGAGAAGATATGTGAATAAATACTGGAGTGCATGTGCAAGAGTGAGCACCCTTAAAAAGCTCTGTAGAGATACTGATTCAGGGGCAATGCAAATATAAAGCCCCTGATGTAGTGTATTTTTATGACTTCTAGAGTAAGAAAACCATTGTTGTTGGAGGGTCATGAATGTAGTAGAGAGTGGTAGGAAGTAAGTCCCAACTTTTGCATTGTAGGAGATGAGGGTGTCAGAGGTTTTTGAGCATAGGAAAGCCTTGACAGCTGTTTATGCTTCAGGATTACTCCTGAGTGCTCTGTTGGGAATGGATAACAGGTGGCTCTAGTTGTGTATTGAGGGGATGGTATTGTACCAGTAGATGCAAATGCTTTAGTTTTATTGTTGAACTGCTGATGGGACATTGAATAATAATAATGATGATGATGATGGAGGCAGCGAAAGGATTAGTTGGTGTATGGATGTAATTTAAAGGTATAGGATAGAATTTTCTGATGCATTAACCTCTGATGTGAGAGGGGAGAATTTTTAGCAACAAAATAGATGAAGGAAGAAGTTCTTGTTTTACAGTGATGATTCTAGGATCTCATTTGTAGATCTAGGTTGGAGGGTCCAGAGGTCTTCAGGTAATTGATCATGACAGAAGCCCTCTTTGGTGGTCAAGGGCTTTGTTATGAACAAATCTCAAGGCAGGTACAGATTGTTATGATCATTGCCCTAAGTTTCATCCATTTAAAAACAAAAGGCCTTTGAGTTTATCCCTTGTGTGTGTATGACGGGGGACACACCAAAAGAGGTTATCAGATGCCCTGATATTGGAGTTAGTGACGGTTATGAATTCCCTAGTATGGGTGCTTATTAATGAGCTTGGGTCCTCTGGAAAAATGCTCTTTTGACCACTTAGCCATTTCTTCAGCCTCTATCCACCTCTTACCCCTCTTTTGCTTTTTGAGACAGGATTTCTTTCTGTAGTCTTGGCTGTCCTGGGACTCACTCTGTAGAGCCAGACTGGCCTTGAACTCAGAGATCCTCTGTCTGCCTCTGCCTCCCGAGTGCTCAGATTAAAGGCATGCACCACCACTGCCCAGTCCCCCTTTCTTCTTTCTTTCTTTCTTTCTTTCTTTCTTTCTTTCTTTCTTTCTTTCTTTCTTTCTTTCTTTCTTTCTTTCTTTCTTCCTTCCTTCCTTCCTTCCTTCCTTCCTTCCTTCCTTCCTTCCTT
>NW_026585644.1:38249122-38326970 GCF_907164565.1 Psammomys obesus
CTTCCTTCCTTCCTTCCTTCCTTCCTTCCTTCCTTCCTTCCTTCCTTCCTTCCTTCCTTCCTTCCTTCCTCCCCTTCCCCTTCCCCTTCCCCTTCCCCTTCCCTTTCTTTCCTTTCTTTCTTTCTTTTCTTTCTTTCTTTCTTTTCTTTCTTCAGTTTTGTCTAGAACTATTGCATCCCAGGGTGGCCTCTGATTTCTCCTGTTTCCCCATCATAAGTTCTGTATTTACAGATATATATCACCACACCCTGGTTGAGAAACATGAATATTTATTGTAATATGTAAATCAGGGGGTAGAAAAAGTGATGTGATGGTAATTGTATTATTATGTATGAAGGAAGGTTTCTGCTGTATTTAGTGTTTTTCACCTTATCTGACAGCAACAGCTGGGATGAACATGTATTTGAATTGGTTCTACCTAAAGCTTGTATGGTTGGACATGTGGACTTCAAATTCGTTCTGAACTCGAACATCACCAGTGTCCCCCAGATACAAGTGACACTGCTGAAGAACAAAGCTCCAGGCCTAGGGAAAGCCAATGGTAAGAGGAGTCAGAGTTATTATTAGGGCTTTGTCTGGTGGCTGGTGTCTTTACAGGAGCTAATTGTCAGCTTGACTATTGTTCTGGTTAACTCTTCTCTTCCCCAGTGCTGTGTTTTGTTTTGTTTTTTAAATCACTTAAGAGTCATCTAAAGGACATTTCAGATTTTTCCAGTAATTCAGTAATTTGGATTTATGATGTCGAATAGTTTAATCATGTCTTCTGTGAAGTGATACTAATTCCACTTCTGTGACTGCTAGTTTTATTTTTGTCTTTTTAAAGAAAGTCTTGATGGTAAGAAAAACTTGTTGGGAAATTATTACTTATGAGTAATCATTTAAGCTAGCCTTTCATGTAATGCTAGAAATAATACCAAATTTTCATGGGTTTACCATGGTAGGAATTAGATGTTTCTTTTTCGTATTTGAGTTCCCCCACCGCTTCCTTTTTTCCTTAAAAATTCATTTAAAAAAAAATGAGAATAAATTCAGTGTAAAATGGCAACCTAACATTAAGGGTACAAACATTCTAATCTGAAAATGTTCCTTTACCAAAATTTTTTTGTGTGTGTTTGTATACTTATGTGAGGGGTGTGTTGGTGTGTTTTTGTATTTGTGTCTGTATTTTCATTTAATGAATCTAGGACTTAGGCAGTTGGTATTTTTAAAACTTTGTTGGTATTTGTACTGTGCAGCTTAGGGAAGAACTTTTAATTTAATTGCCAACAAGTTACATCTTCAGGCAAATATTTTATTACCATTTGTAGAGGAGAAAGTATATAAAACCATAGAGTTTAATTCTTCTCTTGACAACAACTATTGTATAGGAAGTATGGTGAAAAATCTAGCAGAAAGTTTTAGTTTTTAGGCACAAAAGTTATTGCTACTAAGCGAAATTAAGTTTACTAATATTTTTATCCTCTAGAAACAGCAGTAGATAGGCAGATCACCTTTCCTTTGTCTCCAGCTCTTAACATTGAAGTGGAACAAAATGGGAACCCGTCCCTGGTTGATTTGAATGAAGAAATGCACCACATGGATGTAGAGGAGTCACAGTGTGAGTTCAACCACAGAGCTGTTGTCCCTGGCAGTAAAGGAGTAGTGATGGTCACGAATCCTCTTTGAAAAGTCTTCCTTGTGGCTTGCAAAAGCTCGGTTTTAAGAGTATGATTTGAAAGTAACCTATAATTTTGCTTTGGCGATGTGCTGTAACTTTCAGCTTTCCTTTGCAAATACTGCTGCACTAATACTTGCATTCTAGTCTTTAATGGCTTGCAGTTTGAAATCATGTTGTGATTCTATAGATCCTTTTTTCAAAATCAAGGTAAAATATAAAATGTGAATGAAAAACAACACATAACATAGATAATTGATTATACGTCCTTAGCATGGTGATGATTTGTTTGAACACATTCTATGTATTGTATTTTGTGTGGTGGTAAAATTTGTAAATGGGATGGATATCTCTTTCTTGGATTTCCAATAATACACTGAGAGAAAAATATGTATTTTTCTTTTTAGGTCTTAGGTTATGTCCATTTTTAGAGGATCATAAAGAAGACATTCTGTGTGGTCCAGTATGGCTTGCTAGTGGTCTTGATCTATCAGGTCATGCTGGGATGTTGACATTGACAAGCCCCAAACTTGTTAAAGGTGAAGTAACTTATTTTATAAAAGCAGAATAAATAATAGCAGCATATTAAAAACATGCTTTGAAAATTGATCACACAAAAAATACTGTTTTGTTTGGTTCTTTCATTAGAACTTACAGCAGCTTCCTATGTGTGTGGTTGTCACCTGTCATAAATACCTATTTATGTGAAACTGACTCTAAGTTTTTGAGGTCTTGTGTGTCTTTGAGGTAGGGTCATGTAGCTTCATCACAGTTTTGTGCTTTAGGAAAGTGCATGGTTTATACAGGGTTATACACCATCCAGTGGATGGTTTTGAAATATACACCCCTAGATAAAGGTAAATTTATTATAAGTTCCATTGTACTTCATGTCATTTGCTCATCAAAGATTTGAGATTCTATGATGTATTTGGGTTCATTCTGAGAAGCAGTAGTGCTGAAAACCAAATGTTTTATATTACTTAGAGTATAAATTCGTTTTATAAGGATGTGTCACATGGCATTTCTCAGGAAAAAGTATTTAGCAGTATTTTTTTTTTTTTAAAAAACACATTTCCCCCATGACCTCATGGTCTTTTTTTAGGAGATAGGGTCTCTATATAGCCCTGACTGTCCTGGTGTTCATTATGTAAATCAGGCTGGCCTGCAACTCCAGCTGAACTCTAGACATCCAGCTGCCTCTACCTCCTGAGTGCTAGGATTAAAGGCGTGCCCCACCATACCTGCCCCACTTGATCTTTAAAATGATAGAAGCAGTGATTACAGAATTCTAATGCAACAGTAAAAGTATGAATTGTGTCAAAGAAAAGCTTGAAACAGGGACTGGAGATAGGGATCAGAGGTTAAGAACACTGGCTGTTCTTCCAAAGGTCCTGAGTTCAATTCCCAGCAACCACATGGTGGCTCACAACCATCTATAATGAGATCTGGTGGCCTCTTCTAGTGTGTAAGCATTCGTGCAGGCAGAATGCTGCATAAATAAATAAATGAATGAATGAATGAATGAATGAATGAATGAATGAATAAATAAATAGGTAGATAGATAAATAAACAAACAAACAAACAAATCTTAAAAAAGATAAAAGTTTGAAATACAAGATTGTGATGGATAGTCATATCTGAACCTGTAACAGCATTGGAATTCCTGGGGCTAGCGAAAAACAATAAGGATAGTATAGTCCAACAATAGAGGCAGGCAGGGAAGTAGAAAATAACAGGTATAGTTAACAGCTACTAAAAAATTTAGTACCTGCTGCAGCAGTAGTCTGATGGTTTCTTAGTTAGTTGTATTTATTTAAGTATATTTTTGCAACATATTTTAGATTATAAATGGGGTCTGTGATCTCAATTTAGTTATAACACATTAGAAGACTACAGTATTGGACTATTAGCTGTTGAGTGCTTTCTTGTTGAAATACATATTTACAGGAGTTTTAGTTAACTCCAAGGTGTTGGTAATATATATGAGATGGAACTGAGCCACAAGAAAGTATTTGTCTCATGTCTGAAAGAGGCACATTTCTTACCCAAAACCTGTAGTTACATCAAAACTGATTTTTCTTCTTAATTCTTAAAAGTTTTTCTTAAATGAGGTAAAAACTTGCCTTTGATTTTTAAGTATAACTATTAATGTGCTTTGTGTATGTATTTACACATATATATGCATGGACATATATGAAGTTAGATAAGGTATGTAAAGATGGCTCAGTGGTTAAGAGACCTGGATTCAATTCCAGCACTATGTCAGGCAGCTCCTAACTGCCTGTAACTCCCATTCCAGAGCCTCGAACACCCTCTGTCCTCAAAACACTGAACACACATGCATAGGGACATACTCAGACACACACAAACACATATACATAATTAATAGATAAAAAAACAATCATTTAAAAAGGAAGGCTAGATAGATCATAGATCACATACATAACATAGTCATTTGTTGACAGTAGTCCCTTATACACAGTTTACTTTTTTGTGTGTTTTTCTGTTCTTTATAAAATTTTTGACATTTAAATAACATCACTGGAAAAGATATGTCAGATTAATTCTGTTGTCAGAATTTTCTGAGACTCTTACAAAGTTTTTTGCTATCATGTCAGTGTTGTTCCATTATGTAATCAGGTGGTATAAATTGGAATTTCTGCCCTAAGTGATGATGAAAATTGGCAGTAAGTTTTTCATCTCTTCACTCCTCCAGGTATGGCAGGAGGGAAGTACCGTTCGTTTTTAATCCATGTCAAAGCAGTGAATGAAAGAGGAGCAGATGAAATGTGCAGCAGTGGTATGCGTCCTGTTGTGAGACTTCCATCTCTGAAACACCAGGGTCACAAGGGCTACTCACTGGCTTCTCTCTTGGCAAAGGTGGCAGCAGGCAAGGTATGGACCTGATTTTGAACAGGACTTGACTGTGGCCAAGTTTTGTTGGAAGGTTTGCTTTTCTTGCTTAATAGTTTGCTGCTGAGTCTATTTCTGATTTTTCTTGTAGTCATTTCAGAATAGATATAGTTATAATTAAGAGAATTCTTTCAATTAACTTTGGGTTAAGAATTAGCTTTTATAAACTATGTTCAATAGGGAATATTTTTAGAAGGTATTTTTCTTTAAAATCAGGTCCTTTTTGTTCTTTTGACCAGTTTAGAAGGTTGCTGCGAAATAATTTTAGAGACAGCCTAGATCCTCATGGTTAATTTTTTTTCTTTCTTTTTCTATGAACAGCAAGCTTTGTTATTAATCTATCATTGATAGATGTAAAAACCCAATAGCCCCCTCCTCCAAATGTTTGTTGGAAAACATTTAACAAAAAGAGCTTACTCTAGAGGGTCAGAAATCCTGTGACATGCTGTCTCTTCTTTGGTAGCCAAAAGAGTGTGAGCCTTTCCAAGGCTTCCAAAGTTCTAGGGAGCTGGGGGTTGCTGTTAATGGGAGGATTCCTTGGGGTTCTGCCTGGTTGTCCACCTTGGTGAGCAGTAGAACTTGGCCATTTTGTTTTGGAGGATCAGGAGGATGAATCTGATATCAGGGTGATACATCAGTGGCACACAGTCTTCTCAGACGTGTATGTACTATTCCTCAGCTTTGCCCTGTTGGCCTTGGGCAACTGCTTGAGGTTCATCTTGTTCCTTCGAAAAAGGAACCAAATCTCAACATCTCCTTTTGTCAGTTTGAATCTGTCAGCCAGGACCTTGAGAGTCTCCTCATTGGAGTTGGGATCCATCTCAAGTGTTTTTTTTTTTTTAGTGCCTGGTGCCACTTACAGGTGAAGCCAGGTTGATAATAGCAAGACAAACTCGGAGTTGTCTGCATCGGAGTTACTCCATCTGGCTGCAGCTTGAGTTCAGTGTGCCAGTTCTTCATGGCTAATCTTTCACAGGTGTGCAGGTTCTTCATCCTTGTCTGAGAGGAAAATTTTTGAACTTGGGTTTTATTTCTTTATCATGATTATTCTTAAGAATAACAGTATCAGTAGCACCCATAACCTTGTGTTTGCATAGGTCTTCCAGTTGTTCAAGGAGATTATCAAAGTAATTTTGAGTTAGGTTAAGCAGGAGATGGTAAGCCAAGCAGATGCCTCTGTATTTGTTAGAGTTCTGTAGCTTGGGATTGGATTAAAAAATTGGCTGTATAATTTTTTATTATTGGGCTTTAAAAATGTTGCCTGTATATTTTTCCTATTAAAATTTTGTGAGAAAGTAGGCATTAAATTTAATCTGGTATTTGACATCTTATTTTTTTATTTATATTTTGTTTCTTTTGGTTTTCTTAAATTATTTAGGAAAAATCATCTAATGTGAAAAATGAAAATGCAGGAGGCACTCGCAAATCTGAAAATCTTCGGGGTTGTGACTTGCTTCAAGAGGTCTCTGTCACCATTCGGAGATTTAAGAAAACTTCAATTCCTAAGGAAAGGTAATCACATTTCATTAGTCTGTTCTGCCTTTTTTCTGTTTGTTGTTTTGAAACAGGTCTCAGGTACTTCCGGGCTGACATTGAATTGATTCTCCTGCCTCTAATTCCTACATCCTAGCATTTAAGGTGTGCCTCACCATATATGGCAATTCTGCTTTTTTTGACAATAAAAGGGTAAATAAAGACATGATTGAACTTTCATCTGGAAGTATTTGTTTGTCTTCTCATTCCCTATTCTCATTTTCCCGTTGCTAAGGATATTATTGATTTCCTTAATTGTTGTCTTCCTGGTTTTTATATATTACTTACTGTATGCTGAATAGGTGAGAAATGTAAGACAATTTAAGGACACAGTACTCTCTGTTAGAACACATTATTGTAAACTTTTTTTTTAAATGCGAATACAAATTCTGTGTAGCACGTAAGAATATATAAAAAACATTTTTATTTTCTTCTTTTGCATTGTTAGGGCCTAAATTTGCTGTAAGTCCTCTGCTACTGCACCACACCCCAGTTCTGAAAGATTTATTTATTTGTTTGTTTACTTATTTTGTTTTTTTTGACACAGGGTTTCTTTGTGTACTCATGGCTCTCTTGGACTTGTTTTGTAGACCAGACTGGCTTTTAACTCACAGAACCGTCCGCCTCTGCCTCCCCAAATGCTGAGATTACAGGCACATGCCACTGCACCTGGCTGAAAGCTTTATTTTTGATATTCATAATTTTAAATGAAACACTATATAACCCTCCATATTGCATAGCAGTAGTCTCTCCTGTTTTCACTCATGCAAATACATTGTAATGGATTTATTTTTTCTCTTTTTAGGGTTCAGCGTTGTGCCATGTTACAGTTTTCAGAATTTCACGAGAAGCTTCTTAACACTCTGTGTAGAAGATCAGATGACACTCAGGTCACAGAACATGCTCAGAGTCTTGTGTTAGATGCTCTCTGCTGGTTAGCTGGAGTTCATTCAAATGGACCTGGCAGGTTAATAATTAGGATTTTGCTTTCCTTAATGATTGTCCTTTGGCTGTTAGGATTCAGAGTCCAAACTGAGTCTGTCTGCTCTTATTTTGCAGCTCAAAGGAAGGAACTGAATGCCTACTTTCAAAAACACGAAAATGTCTCTCAGACATTGTACGTGTTTGCTTCTTTGAGGCAGGACGAAGTATTGCCCATAAATGTGCCAGATTTCTAGCCCTGTGCATTAGGTTGGTGTGTTTTTTATTTGAAAGCATACTTTGAAATTTTATCTGTGATTTGGTGCTCATAACTTGTCTGTGATGGGATTTGATTCTCATCAAATGCACGAATAACTTTTCAAAAGTTGATGTCTGTTAGGTCCTAAAGAAGTTTTTGGTGTTCTCAGGTTAAAATGCAATGTTATTTAAGTCTGATAATGTAATACAAGTCTGATAGGATTAATTGCTTTGTGAGGATTAATTAATTAATTAATTAATTCTTACTGCTTGATTGTCCATTGTTTGATCTTTGTTATTTAACAGTCTTGCTGAGTCTTCTAATATTATACAGCTGTAAAAACTGACACTTAACCATCAGGGACATATTTAAGAGTAGTGGCATCTGCTTATTTGGTCTAACCTGGGAGAAAACTCTTGGTGCCTTGGCCCTTTTTTTTTTTTTTTTTAAATAATATTTTTAACTACTATGCCAAGTTTAGGGTTGAATTTAATTTTAATGTATTTAAATTTTTTCTTTCTTAATAAACAATTTTTCAGTAATGGCAAATGTGACCCCTGTCAGCCTGGATTTGGATCAGTTCTATTGAAGGCTTTACTTGATAATATGTGCTTTTTACCAGCAGCAGCAACTGGTGGTATGTAAAATTACTTTACTAATGAATATTTATAGTGAATAATTTAACACTCAATTTGTTTTTATGCTATATTTTTCTGTAGTTTATCTATATTATTAGTACATTTTTTGTTCATTGGGTGTGTTTGTGTGTGTAGGTGCACCTGTCTGTGCAGGTGCATTTGGGGGAACATCAGAGAATCTTAGGTATAATTCCTCAAAACTGTTGTCGACTGCCCTGCATGGTGCATGCCTTTAATCCAAGTACTTGGGAGACAGAAAGAGGCACATCTCTGACAGATTGAGTTCCAGGCCAGCCAAGGCTACACGGGAAATCCTTCCTTCAGGGAAAAATATTGTCCACCATGCTTTTTTCTTTTTCTTTTTAACTTTTTAGTGATTCTTTCTGAATTTTACATCATGCACTGCAATCCCACTCATCTCCGAGTTCTGCCCTCTGCCCTTGCAACCTCACCTGAAAAAGGAGTAGGAGGAGAAAAAGGAGATGATGATGATGATCTCTATTTTTGAAGCTGTGTGTGTCATAATGTATCTTTTCTTGCAAATGAGTAATTTTTCTGATTTGAGTCCCCTGGCTTCTACAGAACTATTAAATCTGGGACATCACTGGGACTCCTCACATATCCTTTTGTTCCCCTGTCATGGAGATCCAGTGGTTTGGGAACTGTAGGACTGGGCCCCTGCATGTGCTCCAGCAGTTTATAGATGTGGTAGACGTTGGGGTGGGCCATCTCAAAGCCCTGGATCTGGGCCTGAGAGCTATTTATTTGAGCTGGTTAGCCCTCTGGCTCTCCTGACTCTCCTGTATCCACACCACCATTGAGTGGAGGGCCTCTCTGGTTCTACCCCAGCTAGGTCATCTAATGTTGCAACCAGCAAGCGGCAGAATTACCTCTCTTGAGTCCCAAGGATCCTCCTGTCTATATCTTCCTGACATGGCATCATGCCCTTTTAAAATTAGGTGTTCTTAGAGCTTGAATTCAGATCTCCCTGATTACATATTAGATACTATACTGACTGAGCCATTGCACTACCTTATCTGCATTTCTTGAGGGGTTAGTAACTTGTTGTACCCATACTTTTCTGTTTAACAATAGGACTAGGTGAGATGGCTCTGTAGGTCAGGGTGCTTGCTGCTGTGCCTAATGGCTTTTTGGAAGGAGGGAAGTAACTGAGGTTATGCCCTGATTTCCTCATGTGCCCAGAAACGCAACACACTCTCTCTCTCTCTCTCTCTCTCTCTCTCTCTCTTTCTCTCTCTCTCTCTCTCTCTCTCTCTCATCTCTGCACTTGTACTGTGTCACTTGCATCTACAAGCACATACATATAAACACACTAAATAAATGCAGCTTAAAAAATAATAATTACCAGCACTAACTAAGAGGCACAGTAAATTTTAGGTCATTTTCACATTTTTTATGCAACATTAATATTATTGAATTGTTCAGTTGATTACTGACTGTAGATCATATGTCAGAGGCTGTCATGCCAAAAATGCTAGGGAGATGTCATAGGTAATATGCACGTGCGTATATATTATGTGTTATTGAGTCTGACTATGGCAAGCTGAGTCCCATAAAGGGTCATATGAGGATTTCATAGAAATGCTTTTCAGGAATAATTGTAGTTAATCAAATAGGGATTTGCAAAGCTATCCCCCCCCAATAGTACATGTATAAGGTAATAGAGACTTTTGTCTTTTGCCGTTATTGTGAAGAAATATCAATTTAGCCTTTTAATCTGTATGTGAGCGTATGTATGTTTGTAGAGATATATCTGTTTTTATTTTATGTGAGTGTTTGCCTGCATTTAAGTAAAGTATATTGTCCTGTGACACCAGGAGGGGATAGAGTCATGCATGGATGTGGGCTGTCAAAAGGCTACTGGGAACCAAACCCAGGTTCTATGTAAGAGAAGCCAGTGTTTTTAACTATTGAGCTATATAGACATTTCTCGTGGTTTTTTGTAATGTTCTGGTTAATACATTTGTTTATTTGCTTATCTAAATTTGGGACAGTCTCTTGTAGCTCAGGCTTTTTGTGTAGTGGAGGCTCACCTTAAACTTTTAGCCTTAGTGCTCCCATTTCCCAGCTGCAAAAGATTACAGGAATACTCTTCTGTTTTAGAAGTAGTCAACTCATTCATATATTTCACAGGGATTTGAGTTTTGTAGTAAACCAGAGAAAAATTTCTCAAAGTTGCTTGGTTAATAATTCCGATTTTCATTATCTTAGACTGCTTATATTTACCCGGAATATAATTTGACTAAAAGTATTAATCTCAACATTCCTAAAAGCTTTTATTTTTTAATATAGTTCCTCGTGTTATGGCACCCCCCAACCATAAAACTATTTCATTACTACTTCATAGCTGCAATTTTTGCTACGGTTTGAATCGTAATGTAAATACTAGACTTGTAAGGCTTCTGATATGTGACCCCAAAGGGTTATAACTCGCAGGCTGAGAACTACGCATCTTACATTTTTTTGCTCACTGCAAAAACTTCTGCTCTGTCATACCAGGAGCTTTTAGCAGTAGGTTGCTTACCTTCTGGCATGTAATTAGTACTAAAATTTCTTTACTAAGGCATCTAATGTGCCTTGGTCTTCTTACTCATGCTGTATTGATTATATGTAACTGACAGTTTAGAGTGCTGCTCCCATTCATTTGCTGAAGTGTACTGCTTGACGTTCACTGCCATCGAGTGTTTAGAAAAATTTTGTGTAGAGGAGCAGTATTTTAGGGAGGTTGATTTGGCCCTTTCAGTCTCTGTTTTTGTGGCTATTCACAAATACTCTTTCTCACATTAATATACTGTTTTGTTTGTTTGTTTGTTTGTTTTTGAGAAGGTGTCTTTATGTGACCATTGTTATTCTAGAATTGCTCCGTATACCGGGCTGGTCCTGAGATCTGTCTGCCTTTATCTCCTGAGTGCTGGGATTAAATGCTTCATCTTGCCTGATACATTCTTATATTCTTTTTTTTTTTGCTTTTATTTTTTGAAACATGGTTTTTCTCTGTAGTTCTGGCTGTCCTGTAACTCACTCTGTAGATCAGCTTATCCTGTAACTCAGAGTTTCACTTGCCTCTGCCTCCTGAGTGCTGGGACTAAAGGATGCATGCACCACATGCATGGCTTGATAAACTTTTAACATCAAATTTGGTTAATGTACCTCCTGAAAAATTATACATTCTTTAGGAAAATATTTCTGTATTTGTGGATAGTAGGGCAGGCATGGTACAGTGAACATGTGGAGGTTAAGAAAACATAGTTTTGATCCTTTGAATTGAACTCACTTTGTTGGGCTTGCTGGCAAGTGCGCATTCCTGCTGTGTTATTTTACCAACCCTGAAATTCTTGGTTTAAGACTTTCTCAGGGTGCTGTTTATATTATTACTGTTCAGAACTCTTTGTGTTCTTTCTAAATTGTTAAAGTTTATCTTTCCAGAACAAGGAGATATCTTTCTGGCAAAGGTAGCTGTGTTTATAAATGTGTAAATTGAAGTTTTGCTTACTAGAAATAAAGGCGCTAAAGGCACAGTTTTGTTGTTGTTTCTAGGTTCTGTCTATTGGTATTTTGTACTGCTGAATTATGTTAAGGATGAAGACTTGGCTGGATGCAGTACGGCTTGTGCAGCTTTACTCACTGCTGTGTCCCGACAGTTGCAGGACAGGCTGACACCACTGGAGGCTTTGCTGCAAACAAGGTATGTTTAACATCTTAAAGTCTGAACAGTGATCGCAGAACTGTTGATTGCTAGGTATGCCTAAGACAGTTCTTTACCTTAAAAAGTATATTGAGTTTGTGCTAAATATTTGTCTAAATGTCACTAATGGCTCAAGGGAATAGTTCCAGAAAAAGCATGGGAAGGGAACCTTAGACTAGTGACATTCTATAAATGTTTATTCAGAGAGCTAATTATACTTTTTATTTTGTGTCTGTGTTGTTTTTTTTTCCTGTGTAATATGTCTGTGCACACATGCATGCAATGCTTGTAAAGGCTAGAAAAATGTTTTGGATCCCCTGGAACTGGAGTTACATACAGTTGTGAGCTGCCATTTGGGTGCTGGGCATTGAACCCACATCCCCTTGAAGTATTGCCAGAGCTCTTAACTGTTGAGCTGTTTTTCTGGCCCTCATTGTATTTAACATTTAAAGATACTTCTGTTTGCTAACGCAATAGGCATTTAATGTTATTTGTTCATGGTTTAACTTTATAAGTTTAACTATGTTAATCACTTGTTGCTTTTACCTGAAATTATTTTTTCTGCCAGTTGTCTTTTAAAAATCTCAACACAGTGAAAGAACAAAAGACTAGATTTTAAAAATTTTTGGATCTTCAGTTTTTTCTCCACCTTAAGACAGGTTTTTTCTGTGTAGACCAGTCTGGCCTGGAAACTCAGGCCTTGGCCTACCCCTTGCATGCTGGGATCAAAGGTGTGCACCACTATGCCTGGCTGGTCTTTAGCCTTTCATTTTTTTTTTTTAAGGATTTTATTTTATTTTACATGTATGAGGGTTTTGTCTACATGTACGTGTATGCACCACATGCATAACTGGTTCCTGTAGATGCCAGTAGAGGGTGGTAGCTAACTCGGACCTGGAATTATGAATGGTTAAGAGCTATCATGTGGTTCTGGGAGTGAAGCACTGGTATTCTGTAACAGCAACAAGTGCTCCTAACCGCTAAGCTATTTTTCCAGCCCTTAGTCTTCAGATTTTAAAGTTGGACATTCCTTTATTTAGAATAATGCTTTTCTGATATGTTTAGTAATAAATCCTAATTTTGATGAAATTTTCCTTAAAATGTTTATTCTCTCTGTTGTCATTGCAGTGATGGAGTGGGAGAAAGGAGTGCTTATTTTTTGTTTTGATTTTTCCCTTCCATACCTCATGCTGTTGATAACAGTGTCACTGCATTGTCTGCCAGCTTATTTGAATCTTTTTTATTAACTCTCTGGATAACATTTTGGAATGTAGTTTTTCTCTCATGTTCAGTGAATTTGATGCCCCTTTTAGTCAACCTGCTTTGGAAACTAAATGGCTAATTTTTTAATTAAATGTCTGACAAGTAAGTTCTTCTTATTTATTATTTCAGATATGGATTATACAGCTCCCCCTTTGATCCAGTCCTTTTTGACTTGGAGATGAGTGGTTCTTCTTGTAAAAATGTATACAATAGCAGCATTGGTGTCCAGTCAGATGAAATTGATTTATCTGATGTTCTTTCAGGTACTGACTATTTTTATTAAGTGAATAAAACACAATTAGTTCTTTATTCATAAGTTCATCTTTTTAAATGTTAGATACTAAGTTTAAGTTACAATCTCTGTTGTAGCTACTCACACTTTTGTCTTCAGAACACTAATGTTTTTTTTTGTTGTTGTTTTGTTTTGTTTAAGTACTTAACCATGATTCCTATGAACTGTTAAAACAATTTGATTTAGTATTTCAAATTTCTCTGTCTCTTTTCAAAAACAAAAACAAAAACAAAAAAAACTGTACAAGGACTACAGGTTGAATATACATAGTTTGAAAATCCAAAATATGAAATATATGTCCATCACATTAGTGGTCAAAAGTTTCAGAATTTTGAGTTTTTTGGAAGTGCAGAGTTACAGATCCTTTATAGTGAAGTGTACAAATATTAAAACAAAGAAGCTGTTTTCAAAATTTAAAACAAGTCATGATCCAGTTGAATAATAATTGGTGTTTTGTTGCAATCAATAAATTATTACTACAATTCAGGGTAGTTTCATTGCTCAAAAGATTTAGTTTGATACGTGCTGTAAGTTTCTTATTACTGTGAATCCTACCAACTTGCTTTCATTCAGCTCTGTTTTTGTATGAAGGAAGCTAGTTTCTCTGTTTATAGGTTTTCTGAATGTGCTCACTGTTGAAGTAGTGTATGAGGATTGTGCATTTTGTGGTAATTAAACTTGATATAATAGTCATGATTATTGCTACTTCATATCTTTTGTAGATTATTTTCATTAATTATGAGATTTTTCTTTCTGCACCAGGAAATGGAAAAGTCAGCAGCTGCACAGCTGCTGAGGGAAGTTTTACATCTCTCACTGGACTCTTAGAGGTTGAACCCCTGCACTTTACTTGTGTGTCTACTAGTGATGGAACCAGAATAGAAAGGGATGATGCAAGTACGTTTACTGGTATATACCTTCTTTTATTACATTTTTTTGTGCAGTAATATACAAAAATGATATGGAGTTATTTAAATTCAAGCATATAATATGTATGTAAATTTTAGACCTCTCTTGCATGGTAAATAAAAGACCTATGCTTGACAGGGATGTTTGGAGGCAATACAATGAGTAGTTTTTTATTCAAGGTAAGTTCATGTTTTTTTTTCCTATTACCCAGTAACGCACTCCCTTAAATCCTTTTGTTTTTATGTGAATGCATTTTAAGAAAAATTTATAATGGGAAATATCAACCAAAATGAAAATAGAAGGAAGAGTAAGGTAGAGTACATAGTTCCATAGCTATTTTCAACCATTAGAAGTTGGCCAGTTTCGTTTTTGATTTTGATATGCTGATGTTTCTTGTTACAGTTAAAGGCAGTAGTAGTTTTGTTTGGGTTTTACCTGCCCATAATCACTGGATACTGAATACAGGTTGGGCTCTATAACAAGAGCCTGTCTTAGTGAGGGCTTGCAAGTGTTGAAATGGGTGTAGTATATATTAGTATTGATTTAACAGCTTCACTTAACAAATCTGTAAGACATGCCAATGTTTATAATTCTTTAAAAACAATTCTGGGCCCTCCCCTTACATTTTAGGATTAGTGTATGTTAATAATTCTAATTTGGCACAAATATTTAAAGTTTTTATTGTAAAGAACATTTGTACTTTGGCCTAAGTCTGCATTTCCTTTGTAGGACTTGAATAGTATCTTGAACTGATTTTACTCACAAACTTATTTAAGCAGGTACCATTTCAGCCTCTTCATTAAATTAACAGTCCAAGGTTTAGCTCCATGGGAGAGCACTTGCTGAGTGTGCTCAAGAATCTAGAATAAGTCCAGTCTTGCCAAAGAATCAAAATTTTAAAACTTCATCAAAAATGTGGTTTCCAGGAGAAGTCATAGAAGTTTATAATTTTGGATTTTGCCTATAGAAGGGATAGAGTTTTAAAAGACTAGAAGTTCATTTTAGTGTATTGTCCTTCAAATTTTGTGTTGTACCTTTTCATTGTGGAGATAGCCACTAAATTAAGTTAAGTAATGTGAGGGATGAAACTTCAGATTTTAAAATACATATTAATGAATTGAGGTTCTAGTTAGGTCAGAATTGCTTGTTTTCTTACACTGTAGTCATTTCAAAAAGCTTACAACAACCTCTTAACTTAGAAACCATGGTCTTTTTTTTTGTAACCTGTCATGAGATTAGGTATGAATTTTTAAAAAGTTCATGTTTGAAGCCGGCCGCAGAGTCACACGCCTATAATCTCAGTACTCGGAGGCAAAGGCAGGTGGATCACTGTGAGTTCAAGGCCAGCCTGGTCTACAAAGTGAGTCTAGTACCACCAAGGGTACACAAAGAAATTCTGTCTCGAAAAACAAAACAAAGAAATAAAAGTTCATGTTTGAATTAGTAATGTTTTGAAGAGGTTAAAAATGTAAAATTATTGAGACATTGAGATGGCTCAGGAGTAAGAGATACTCCTGCATTGGAGGACCCCTTTTTGGTCTCCAGCACCTACCTGATGGCGCACTACTGTCTGGAACTATAAAGTTCTGGGGGATCTGACATTTTCTTTTAGCTTCCATTGACACTAGGAATACATATGGTAGGCGGACTTTATAGATATTAAGTCAAAATACTCATACAGCTCAAAAAAATTTAATGACAAAATATTGTCTGAAAAACTTTTTTCAATCTCTGGTTTATCCTCTCCTGCAAAGCATCAGTGGAACTATTTTTCTTCTTCATAGGTAGTCTCTGCATATAATTTGTTTATTCTTTACAAACATAGCTTTTGATAGATACTGCCAGATTATCTGAGTTTCCTCATTTTTTGGTGTAGACTAATGAGTAACTTTACTTTCTCACTTTATATTCATTATCTATAAATGAGAAGATAACAGTATCTTATACACATAAAAATACAGTCGCAACTAATAATCTGCTTAATTAACACGTACTGTTTTGAAGATTTAATAGTTTGTAGAAGTCACATGTTTATAGTGGTGCTGGTACCAAACCAGGTTCTACCACTGTAAGCTTAGCAACTCTATGTCATTGTTTCCTCAACTAAAGATTTGAATCAGGCCATTTGCCTCATGCAGTTAGTTTATGGTCAGTGTGATAATTTAACAAGAATGTTGTTTAGGTGCTAGGCTTGGCATGTCTTTACTCCAGCACTCAGGAGGCTGTGTTCAAAGTCAGTGCAGTCCGTGGACAGATTTCCAAGACTGCCCAGGCTATGCAGGAAAATCCTGCAATTAGGAAAACAAAAATATTAAATAGGTAGGTAGGTAGATTGATTGAGATAGATAGATAGATAGATAGATAGATAGATAGATAGAAAGAAAGAAGAGTATAATTTAGTAATGTATACAGAATGTGCTATCATTACAGTAGTTAACCTTTCCCCAATCAAACTTTTTTGTAAAGGCATGTAATAATACAAATATTAAAATATTAGTACTTTATTTGACTGGCCTTTTATTTAATGCTAGAATAAATTATAAAATTAAGTTTTTACATGAAAAATTTTAAATGTTTTATAAATATAAAATGGAAAAGCATTCATTTATAATGATTGATGAATTACTTTCAATAGTCAAAAAAATTTCTTTTACTGGTTTTAATGTTTATGAGTAAGCACTTTGGACTAGATTTGAGTATGTGTAAGACATACATTTCTCCATTTGTTCTAGTAAGCTAGAGGTAGAAAATAAGGTTTTATATATATATATTTTATTTTTATTTTTTTTTCCTCTGTGGTCCTCATCTCTGTCTATTCTGTAGATTAAAATAAAGAAATTAAGGCTGGAGAGGTGGCCCAGCCATTAAGAGTACATTTTGCTCTTCCAAAGGTCCACGGTTCAGTTCAGTATATGTATATGGTGTTTTATAACTGTATAAATTCATTTCTGGGGACTCTTCTGACCTCTGTACCACCAGGCATACACATGGTGCACAGACATACATGCAGGGAAAACACTTATTTACACAAGAAATAAAAAGAGTTTTCTTTAAAAGAACAATGAACCATCTTTTTTCTGTGTCATTAATATCCTTAAAATTTAACATAATTCTTGTGGGGAACTTTTCATTTTTCTTTTTTGAGACAGCATCTTACTATGTGACCCTGGCTGGCCCTGGCTCATAGAGACATTCATTTGAGACAGCATCTTACTATGTGACCCTGGCTCATAGAGATCCTTCTACTCTGAGTGATGGGCTTGAAGGCATGTGTACCATGCCCACTAAGTAGGGAAGCCCTTTTGAGGACTGAGAGTGCTCAATTTTTATATTATATAAGATTGAGGTTTTTTTTTGTTTTTTTTTTTTTTTTGATCATTTCTTCTATACCAGAAATACATATGAATTGAGAAGTAAACAACTCGAAATCTTTGATTTGGGATTCCTTCTAGGACCCACTCAGAACTTGAGTATCAATATTGATATCACCATGTTGTAATGTTCATATGTGTATGGTGATACGGTGATACGGTGATACTGGTGATTGAAACTAGGTCTTTGTGTCTGTCAGGCAAGTGCTCTGTCACTGAATGACATCCCAACCTTTTTTTTTTTTTTTTTTTTTTTTTTTGTTAGTTGTACACTGTATATAGTCTTAATGTTAAATATTGTACTTTGATCATGTACCTCTATGGGCCTTTTCTTCATCCTGGTGTCTTTGTTTTGTTTTTCCCTTGTCTTATGGCAGTGAGTTCCTTCGGGGTTACTCCTGCAGTAGGTGGACTATCATCTGGGACAGTTGGGGAAGCCTCGACAGCCCTGAGTTCAGCAGCCCAGGTAGCTTTGCAGTCTCTCTCTCATGCAATGGCTTCAGCCGAGCAACAGCTACAGGTGCTGCAAGAGAAACAGCAGCAGCTTTTGAAGCTTCAGCAACAGGTTGGAGACTATTTGGCTCTTTGTTCATGCTGTCTCTAAACTTCAAAAGCTGAAAAGTACTGTAAAAATGACCATTATTTTCTTAAAGGAAATAGGTTGTCCAGTCTGAGCTAATCTTTTTCAACAAAAAATTGAGGTAAAGTCTTTGTGATATGTTACAATGTATTGAAATTATGTGAATGCATTCTATTTAATGTGACTGAGAAAAAAAGGATACTTTTTGTTGAATTTTGAAGTGAATTTTATTTTATGTTTGAACACTCTTGTAGAAACATAGTTACCATTTACTATTTTCATGAAATGGAGAATGTAGAACAATATAAAATGTAGGGCATTCACTTGATTCTAAGTACAGCAGTAACGAATGTTGTTTATTGATTTAATTGCTGACTAAATGCAACCTGTGCAAATTTCCACTTAAATTGTATCAGGTCATTCAACATTGAATCCACTTTTGGTTTGTTTTGTTTTGAGCAGAACTTGGATTCATTATTTCATGTAATTGTTCTGCTTGCTTTTCATTTTTTGAACATCTTCTAGTTCCCTAATATTTAAGAAATTTTTGTATAGTATTTTAAGAAGTATTTCTAACAAGGCAGTGCTTCATGTGTTGAGTCTAGTTTTATCTCGTGTAACTAGCTAATCTCATTTAACATCATTATGTATAATCATTGAGTGTTCCTCACAAATTAGGTAAATCAAGATTCTTCTATAATTGTTGCTTTTACTTTTACAGAAGGCAAAGCTGGAAGCCAAGTTGCACCAGACAACGGCGGCTGCAGCTGCAGCAGCATCAGCAGCATCAGCAGCAGGTCCTGTTCACAACGCTGTGCCTTCCAACCCAGTGGCTGCTCCTGGATTTTTTATCCATCCTTCTGATGTTATTCCACCTACTCCAAAAACAACACCACTTTTTATGACTCCACCACTCACTCCGCCCAATGAGGCAGTTTCGGTTGTGATTAATGCTGAACTTGCACAGCTTTTTCCAGGCTCGGTCATTGATCCTCCAGCAGTGAATCTTGCTGCACAGAACAAAAATTCCAACAAGTCTAGAATGGTAAATGGTACTTTAATAAAATGTTAACTTAGATTCTAATATTTTTAAATAAATTCTAACTTTGTAAGTCAAATGATTAAAATATCAGCAAATAACAGGTCATTTTGCTTTCATAAAGCATTTACAAATTTATATGAGGAAATGAGACGTTAATCTAATGTTAATAGTTAGAAGGTTTCTTAGAGCAAGATTATCAGTACAGAGTTATATTGTTTTGTTTTCTAGAATCCACTTGGTTCTGGTCTGGCCCTTGCAATTTCTCATGCCTCACATTTTCTTCAGCCTCCACCTCACCAGTCCATTATTATAGAGCGAATGCATTCAGGTAATCTTTACATTTCTATTATTATTATTGTTGTTGTTGTTATTATTATTATTTTGCCTAGTCTGTTGTCCCTTTTCTGACTTACTGCAAATAAATCACATTTGCTATCAAGTAAGTACATTCTACCAAGAATAAGAAGTACAGAAGGTATAGATTGTATGGGTTGGCTAGTTCTGTGGAAACAGATTAGTCTGTAAGTCTTGCGTATTGAAATATGAATGATACAAATAGTCTGCTTAAATTGTAGTTGCTCAGTTACCATTATACTAGTAATTAGGTGATTAAGCATTATCCTAACACTAGCATACCTGCATTTGTGTCATGTAGTATTGCAGAAATCTACAATTGGGATGGCTGCATGCATACTTACAAATAAATTTTAGCCACTTTAAACTTTCTAATTCTCCTAGTGTTTAGGTCTATACTACAGCAACAGCAAAATTTTGAAATATATGTAGGAGGAAAATGGATATAGCTAAATCTGTGTTTTTCATTATAGGATCAATTGAATTTGCTTTAGAAGAGAGAGTTTAAAACTTAGAAAAGTCTCTGCACATTTAATTATGAATTGGTAGCAGTATTAGTGCTGATGGCATGTAAAGGGAAAATTTGTTGCTCTTTATGTGAATAGTTGTTTATATTGTAGTTTGGTTTTAACCCACGTAGACAATTGAATCATATGAGCCCCTGAGGAAGTGAACTGTGGTTTTATTTATCGTTTAGGAAAGTATTGGAAATTGCCTTGTTTTCTTCTATCATAGTTCTATTAAAAACAACACTTCTTAAAACATTTAGTTGTTTTTTTTCCTCTGCAAAGTGTAGATGGTAGAGTTTGCTAAACTGCCCCTCATACCAGTTTAATGAAAAAGAATTGTTATTATTAATGATTTTCATTTCACTAATAGATTTTTGTTATTGTTGTTGTGCAAACAAAAAACACCAAAAATGCAAGTCCGTTCTCAACTTTTCTGATAGGATGCTGTATTCCTTCTGGGGCAGCCACAGCCTCTGAAGACCTTTTTTGAAGCATTTTTAATTGATTTTTCATTTGTGTGTATGTGTATGTGCACATACGTGCGCATGCATAAGCTTGTGAATGGGTGTGTTTATGTATACCATAGGTGTGCTGGTGCTTGTGGGAACCAGAGGAAGTCCAGTCCCATGTAACTGGAGTTACAGGCAGTTGTGAGTCACTTGATATGGGTGTTTGGAACTGAACCTGCAATCTGTACAGAGCAGTACATACTCTGAACTGCTGAGCCAGCTCTAGCCCCTTGCACATTTAAGTTAATAAAAATAATTTTTTTTTAAGTATTTAAAAAGTGTGTGTCTGTCTGTGTTTCTGTATGCGTGCTTTTGTGTACCTGAGTGCAGGTGCCCACAGAGTACAAGAACTTTGGATTTTCTTGGAGCCAGGGTTATAGTTGATTGTGAGCCAGCAGCCTGATGCGGGTGCTGGGACTCACACCTGGTTTTGGGGAGAGCGGCATGAACTCTTAACTGCAGAGTCTTGCTTTTTAATGGTAGCATTACAGTGTAATTCCAGCCATGCTTTCCTGTATATACTAGACCCAATATATTAGACCTACCTTAGAAGTTAGCAAGACTTTTAGAAGTGAAGGTACATAACACATGTACATAACACATAACACATGTTGGTATGTCCAGTCTATCTAGTGGTGAAATTAAGACAAAAAATATTCAGTGTTGGAATAAAGGACAGATTGGTATTGTATAGGTTTACCTCCTAATTCATTTACTGATTTTGTAATATTTGAAATAATGACTTTCATTCTGTAGTTGATTGTTTTCATATTAAAAGTCTTAAAATTTTTTACTTTAGGCTTTTAAAACTAGTAGAGTTTTGGGCAAGGGATCAAATCTCAAGCCTTGACATACTAAGCAATTAGAAAATTTATTAATAAATTTTGATAAGGCTGCTTAGCTCGTTCTCTTATTTATAGTTTAATAACTTGATACTTTTTATTTTAAGAAGAATTCTTTATTGTTTTTGAATCTAATATATATTTGGTTATTTGATCCATTTTTGATCGAACGCTACTCTTTCCTTTACAGGAGCCAGAAGATTTGTGACCCTGGATTTTGGAAGACCTATCCTGTTGACAGATGTACTGATTCCCACTTGTGGAGACTTGGCCTCCTTATCAATTGACATATGGACACTAGGAGAAGAAGTGGATGGAAGGCGTTTGGTAGTGGCAACTGATATAAGCACCCATTCACTAATTCTTCATGACTTAATACCACCACCTGTGTGCAGATTCATGAAGGTAAAGAATATGTTTTCCATGTTTCTTAGTAATACTTCGACATATTGTTAAAGTGTTTATCTGTGTCTTTGAAAATACATAGCTCAGATTTTAAAATTTTATCACATGTGTATGCAAACTTTAATTTTTTCTTTTAGATAACTGTCATTGGACGTTATGGAAGCACAAATGCTAGAGCGAAAATCCCTTTAGGATTTTATTATGGCCATACCTATATCTTGCCTTGGGAAAGTGAACTGAAGCTGATGCATGATCCTTTAAGAGGCGAAGGAGAATCTGCCAGTCAGCCAGAAATTGACCAGCATTTAGCAATGATGGTTGCTCTACAAGAAGATATACAGTGCAGGTTAGTGGATTATTCCTCATGTTTTGTTAAATTATTTCTGCCACGGAGCAAAAAGGAGGATGGACATGTGCAGTAGGATTGAAAGCATGAGAATGTTGTTGGCTAATTGGTATTATTTATTAATATTTGTCAACAGTAGGTTTTCTTGTTCTTAAGGTAGGGTCTCTATTCATTCCTCTGGTTGGCCTGCAAGTGACTGTGTGGACCAGATTGTCTTCCAACTCAATGGCTGTCCACCTATGCTTTTAGAGTACTGGGATTGAAGGTGGTTGCCATAGTACCTGGCCCAACAATAATTATTCATACTAGTTGTGCTTTAATATATTTTAAGAGATGTGCTTTTTAGTGTGTAGATATCAAAGAAGACTGAAGGAGTGACTTCAGACTTTATTTTTACCCATAGATATAACTTAGCCTGTCATCGTCTGGAAGCTCTTTTGCAGAGTATTGATCTTCCTCCTCTCAACAGTGCGAATAATGCACAGTACTTTTTGCGAAAACCAGACAAAGCAGTTGAGGAAGATAGTAGAGTCTTTTCTGCTTATCAAGATTGTATTCAGCTACAGCTTCAACTAAATCTGGCTCATAATGCAGTACAGAGGCTCAAAGTAGCCATAGGTGCAAGTCGGAAGACATTGAGTGAAATAGCAGTTCCAGAGGACTTGATTCAGACGTCGTCCACAGAGCAGTTACGCACCATTGTCAGATACTTACTGGACACCCTGCTCAGCCTTCTTCACTCTTCTAATGGTTTGTATTTGGCTCTGTGTTTTGGGTACATGATATTACTTTCTGGGATTTTTTTTTTTTTTTAATGAATATATGGTACTAGAGATTGAATCGCTAGATTATACGTTATAGGCAAGTGTCTAGACATATAGGCAAGTGTCTAGACATATAGGCAAGTATCTGTCTAGACATTTTAATTTGATACCCTGTTTAATGTATTTATGAAATTTTTGTAGATTGACTCATTCATTTTCTCCTTGAAGATTTTTGTTGTTGTTACTATTTTTCTGTATTGAATATAGGGCTTGGCACATGGTAAATGGATGTTTTTTCTACTGACTGCGTCCTGATGCCCTTTATTCTAATGTTTCAAGTCTTTTTTTTTCCCCCATTTTCTTTTTGGTTCTTTTGAGATCAGGTTTCTCTTTGTAGCTCTGGCTGTAACTTTTTAGACCAGGTTGGTGTCAAACTCAGAAATCTACCTATCTTTTATTCTAATGTTTCTTAAATTAATTTTAATTAATTTCCCAGCTTTGTTACATTATTGTGTATCAGTGTTTGAGTGACAAAGTATTAAGCATTACATGAAAGTAGAATAGTGAAAATATGCTGCTCTCATAAATGAGTGGTTTTCTAGCCATGAACTATTTTTTAGTTACTCATTCATGTTATTACTCCCTCTCCTAAGATATCTGATCTTTAGCTGAGTGCAGTGGCACATGCCTTTATTCCCAGCACTCAGTCAGAGGCATGTGTATCTCTGTGAGTTTGAGGCTAGCCTGGACTACAAAGTGAGTCCAGGACAGCAAAGGCTACACAGGAAAACCCTGTCTCATAAAACAAAAAAGACCTATATTCACTTGTAAGGGAATTTTGTTAAACCTGATCCAGAAATAAAAAACAACAATGTATGTGCTATCTCTTCCTACTGCTAAGAATTTTACAGTTAAATTCTATATGAAAGGATAATTCACTAAATATCCTATTGTTAGTGGTTGTTTGGGAGGTTAGTGGTTGTGTATATATGTGTACTGGTATTGGTCTGACACTGAGCGCTAAGATAAGTCATTTATTTGTTTCTTTCTTGTACCAGGGCATTCTGTTCCTGCAGTTTTACAGAGTACCTTTCATGCCCAGGCCTGTGAAGAACTCTTTAAGCACTTGTGTATCAGTGGAACCCCAAAGATACGGCTGCATACTGGCCTTCTCCTTGTTCAGCTGTGTGGTGGTGAGAGATGGTGGGGCCAGTTTCTTTCTAATGTTCTTCAAGAACTGTATAATTCAGAGCAGCTTCTCATCTTCCCACAAGATCGGTATGTTGGAGATATCGGTGGTGTTTATTATAAATGATTTTTAATTCTGGTGTCATTGTCAGAGTTTGAAATTTTGTTTATGTGGATAGTAAACATGGAGGAAATGTAAAATAGTTATTCTCATGGTTTGTGGAGTACTAAATGAAGAATGTGAGCTCTAATGTGTAAAATATAATATATATGCTATAGTTTGTTCACCCTCTTTGAATTTTTGGATCACTCTGTGATTTTATAAGTCTTACTATGATTTTTCTTTTAAGACTGTGCTATGTCTTATGTATTAAATGTGATTCTTCAGGCTCTTACAGAGTTTGTTTTCTGCTAAGGGGTAGCATTAGGAAATATAACCAATAACTAGAATAGAACCTGATTTTATATCACTGCTCCTGATAGAACTCTTTCTTACTAACTTACTAATGAATGGTTTTTAAGAAGCACACAGTTTATAATAATTCCTATGTGAACCTATTTTAAAGTAGAACAATTTAAGTTGATTCTCAGTGATCATTTTCTGTGTGTCCGTTTTTAGGGTCTTTATGTTACTTTCCTGCATTGGTCAGCGATCCCTTAGTAACAGTGGAGTATTAGAAAGCTTACTTAACCTCTTGGATAATTTATTGTCACCTCTTCAACCAGAATTAACCATGCACAGAAGGACAGAAGGTATTACATAAAGTGACTGTTTTTAGTAACTCTTAAGTACTGTTTGTATGAAATATTTCTGATATACTTACTGTAATATACAGTAAATATTATCATATTTGATGTAGGCTTTTTAGAATGAATAGCTTTCTTGTGGTTGACTGCCAAATAATCTTTTTAACTCATTATTTGAGGTGTGAATTTGCATGTTTTGTTTTTTATTTGCCTATCTTGTGGTTTGTTTGTTTTTGAGACAGGGTCTTTATAGGCCTGTCTGCCCTGAAAATTGATATGTAGGCAGGATTGCCTTCAAGTCAGAGATTCTATTTCTGCTTCTCGAGGGCTGTGATTCAAGTTGAGCACCATCATGCACAACTTTTTTTTTTTTTTTTGTATTTTTGAGACAGGATTGCTCAGTGGAGCCTTGGCTGTCAGACTCTTGCAGACAGGTTTCCTTCTCCTTCCCTCCCCTCCCCATCCCTCCTCTACTCTGTCCTCCCTCCTCTCTTCTCTCTGTTATTATGTAGATCTGGCTTGTGTGGAACTCATTATGCATCCCAGGATGCTTTGAACTTACAGAGATCCACCTACCTCTGCCTCCTGAATGGTGAATGTAGACATTTTTGTAATCTTTTACCCTCATCATGTGTTTGAGAATTAAAGCACATTTCTCTTCTGGCCAATGATAGGGTTCATTTGAGTATGAAATAAGCAGTAGAACATAGTTTGTTAGTGTGAATTATATGGTGTGGTATTCATTTTATTTTAGTTTCTATACCTTGTGTCCTATACCTTGTTTTGTATTCTGTTCTTTATTATCATTGTTTTGTATCCTAAACTAGACCATGAGTGTCTAGTTTTAAGATATGTTATTTTGGTGTTGGTCATAATACAATGTGTTCTTTATTTGTAAGATGTTTTCTCAGTTTTCCTTAGGAGTCACATTTGCTTGAATTTTCACCTCTCTTTTTCCTCTAGGAGTCCTGGACATTCCCATGATCAGTTGGGTTGTTATGCTGGTGTCCAGGTTACTGGATTATGTTGCCACTGTTGAAGATGAAGCAGCAGCTGCAAAGAAACCTTTGAATGGTAAAGACAGGGAGAGGTTTCTGACAGGTATCAGAAGTTTATAATAATGTGTTGGTGGGGATTTTCAATGACTCTACATTTGTTCCTGATCTGGCTAGTATCCTGGAGATAACAGATGTATGTACTTTATGTAAAATATGAGTTAATCTGCTGAAAGATAGAATTTATATTTAATGGACAAACTCCTTTTTCTGGATGTGTATTTTTTTTCCCCCAAGACAGGGTTTCTCTGTGTAGCTCTAGCTGTCCTAGGAATTGCTCTATATACCAGGCTGGCCTTGAACTCAAAGATCCACCTGCCTCTGTCTACTAAGTTCTGCCACCACCGCCTATCCTTTTTTTATGAGGTTGTTTTGTTTTGTTGGGGGGATGTGAATTTTAATTAGTCAGTGTATCTGTATTTTTCACATTCTGCACCCATACTACTTTATAAGAAGTAGAAACGAGTTTATATGGAAAGGGAAATTGTGGAGGATTATAATTTTTGTTTATTATTATTATTATTATTATTATTATTATTATTATTATTATTATTATTTTTCTCACAGAGATCCACATGCTTCCCTATGCCTTCATGGGTGCTGGGATTACCAGCATGTGCTATCATGTGTGTGTTTTTGTTTATTTTTGAGATTGTATTTTAATTATAATTCTCCGTTTCTTTCCCCTCTCCATTAAAAGTTTATTCTAATGTAGTATGCCATTTTTCTTAATCACAATTCAGTTCAGTTCTTTTAATTAGCTAAAATTGTTCTTTATACTTACATTTGGATATTCCTATGGTTATTATTTTTTAATTTTTAGTAGGTTTGGAGGACAAAGCAGTTTACAATTGGAAGAAAATCAGACATCTAAAATCAAGTGAATTTTGCATGTATTACAATTTAAAATTTTTATAATAAAATAGTTGAGGCAGTTGAACCGAATGTCAAAACCTAAACAGAAAAAGTACATATTAGTAGCTTTTGGACGATGAATGAGAATTTTCAGATGCAGCGAGTTTGTCTTATTTGGTGTTTAAAAAAAAAAATGTCTGTGCATGATTCTGTTTCTTCAGTTACAGGATAAAGTGTTAAACAATAGCATTGAGTTAAATGTAACTACAATTTAAAGTTGTATGCAATAAGTTGTATTGGAAGTCTTAATGTTAATTTTTATTGTTTGGTGTTAGAGAGGAAGATTGATGAGAGGACATTTTCAGTAATTGATGATTTTGAACTAAGTCTTGATTAATAAGTGTCAAAAATAGAAAAACATTTTAAAATTATAAATAAATTAATCAGAAGAGGGGATTTGTATCGGGGTACACCTGTAATTCTGGGTGTTGGGAAGGCACTGATTGCCTTCTGAGTTACAGCTAGCTAGAGCTGTATACATAGTGAGACCCTATCTCAAAAATAACAGCAACAAAAAGGATCAGAGGAAAACAATGTGTGCTTTTAGGCGAGACTAAATGAAAGAGCAATGCAGAATAGTATGGACATGTTATGAAACTTGTTATGAAAGAGCAATGCAGAATAGTATGGACATGTTATGAAACACAAGGTAAATGTGGTTATGCAGCCTGGCTTTTGAATGCTTAAACCCATTTCGTCAGTTATTAATCTGAACAGCCTTTTTTGCGACAGTGTTTCTCTGTGTAGCCCTCGCTGTTCTGGCTTTGTAGACCAGCCTGTGCTTGAACTCAGAGAGCTGCCTGCCTCTGCTGTGATTAAAGGTATGGGCTACTGTTGCCCAGGAATCTTTTTTTTTTTTTTTTTTTCCCTTGAGACAGGGTTTCTCTGTGTAGCTTTCATTGTCCTGGACTAACTTTGTGGACCAGGCTGTCCTCAAACTCAAAGAGATCCGCCTGCCTCTGCCTGGCTTCAGATGAATCTTAAGCATTATGACAAAGTGTTTGGGAGGCTCAAGAAGAGACTGGTTGCAAAGCTCGTCTTTAAAGATAAAACTTTGTCTTGGTTGGACTTTTGTCTTGTTTGGCATATTGTTGTTTTGTTATTATTGTATGGAAGTTTCTTCAAAGTCATGTTAAACAGAAATACTAATAAAAGCTTTTCTTTTCAGGTAACCAGTGGAGTTTTATTAACAATAATCTGCATACTCAGAGCTTAAATCGAGCCTCCAAGGGAGGCAGTAGCCTTGATAGATTATATTCCAGAAAAATCAGAAAGCAGCTCGTTCATCATAAGCAGGTAATGGTCAGTAACTCTGTTTTAGTTTTGAGACTGTCATTTGGTATTACCCATTGACCTTAGACATTTAGCACGCTGCCTGTATTGTTGGTTTACCCATTTGTAAAATGACAAAAATACCGACTTTACTTAGTTTTTATATTCTTTAAACTTCTGGGTTTTCTGTTACTACTATTGAAGGGAATTATTTCACTTGTTTAAAGGGTTTTTTGAGTTAGTTTTCCTTACTCTGGCTTTCTTTCTATGCTGTTCCTTACCATGTGTTTTTTCATACACACCCAGTAGCAGTTACCCCTAAATTCCTATTGGCTTCCATTTGACTTTTGGCTGAAGTTGTTATCTGTCCCTCTAACTTTTAGATTTTAATTTCTTGAATATTAGATAGTATTGAATTTAATATTGCGGGACAACTTGTACTCATTTTCTCCTCCAGGAGAAAATGTGCTAAGTTAATTTTTTTCTTTTTTAAATTGCTAATTACATATTTTCGTCTTTTGCTTAGATAAACAGACATATTTTTCTGACATTTGTACATTACCACTTTTTCAAAGAGGCCTACTATGGTTAAACTGCATGTCAATGCAAGAGTTCCCAGAGTGTTCAGATTCTTTGTTTCGTTAATTTCTTCTGTTTTTTCATACATAATGTTGTATTTTGATGCTTTTAGGTTTGTACAGTGTAGTGTGTTTAACGATTTAAGGAAAATATTGGCAGGGAAGTATATAGTATATTTTATATTTCATCTAGCCTCTTTTCCTCTTAACTAAGTGGAATATATCAGTACTTTGCTTTGTAGATTTTGCTTTTTACTTTTTCTGTATTCATGTATTTTGCCTAAATAATGAGTGTCTGGTAACCAAGAGAGGCCAGAAGATACTGATATCATGTCTCCTAGAACTGCATTACAGATGGTTGTGAGCTGCCATGTGGGCGCTGGGAACTGAACCCAGGTCCTGTGAAAGAGCAGCAAACTGCTGAGCCAACTTTCTACCCATAGTACATTATTATTATTATTGTTATTGTTATTACTATTATCATTAGTAGCTAGCTTCCGGTTCAATCTTTATTCTAAAATCCATTTAAACATTTTCAAGATGATTAACCTTGTACTTTTTATAGATTAATTTTTCAGTTTTTTTAAAAATATAAACAATGCACAGACACACATATTTTTGTTCTTTTCTCCTTTTTGTGCTCACTTGTACATAAAAACTTTTTTTCATAGGTAGTCAGATATTAAGAGTATGATTCTATTATGTGAAATCTTATGTGTGAATCTGATATTTACAAACAGGCTACATAATCCCTCCAGAGTCAGCATGTGAACATTGTTTACCATATCATTTTTATCTGAAGATTTGCGCTTATAGCTAGGTCACCTTTTTTTGATACAGTAGGTATTTATAATAAGTTTTTTGAAAAATGTTTCCTCCTTCTTGGTGCGGTTCAGTAGTGGAGTATATGCACAAGATATTCTAGGTATTACACTTGATTTCCAAAAAGGAAATACTTCTTTCTCTTTCTCCCAGAGAAAGTTAGTTTTCTCAAAGTATAAAGTATGTCTTTGATTGTTGGTTAGAATATATTTTGTTGTATCTAGTATTCTAGTTTGTATATACTGCATATGTGCCTGAGAGTCAAGAAGAAGGCGTTGGATTCCTTGGAACTTCATTGTGAGTAGCTATGTGGGTGCTGGGAACTGAACTTGGACTCTCTGAAAGAGCAGGAAGTGATCCTAACACTGAGCTATTTCTTAATTCAGTTTACTATTCAAAAAAATTTTTATTCTGGATGCTTGGCTTGGCAGTTCAAAGGAGTACTTGCTGCTTTTGCAGAGGACCTTGGTTTTATTGGTGAACAATTCAAAACTCCAATTCCTAGGTACCCACACCCTTTCACCCCCAAGATTGGGTTTCTCTGTACAACAGTCTTGAGTGTCCTGGAACTCACTCTGTAGAGCAGGCTGGCTCTGAACCCTCAAGAGATCCACCTGCCTCTGCCTCCTGAGTGCCGGAGAGCTCCTCTTCTGACTCATTACAACCCCATACACTCTTGTAAGGAAAATATTCATACATATATAAAATAAAGTTTAAAAAAATGTGTGGTTTTAGTTCAACTGAGATTTAGTTTGGAAATCCATGGATCTGTGGTATGGAAAGCATTGGGACCTGTTGTTAATAGGTATTTTTGGCACTAACTTGTTTGTTTTTTTCATGTTTTAACCACTCCTTCCTCTGTTCCCTCAGTTATGAGCTGATTTGATAATTTCCAGGCAACAATGTGCCTTTCTCTTTTTCTTCTGAAGATTTATTTATTTAGCCCTTCTTTGTGCTTGTGCTAGGTTTTAGAACCTGGAATTTGCACGTTGGGCAACTGTTGTCTCAGTATGACAATTTTAAATTTGTCAATTCCTGCCAGGTGTGGTGGCTCACACCTGTAATCCTGGCATTCAGGGTGGCAGTGGCAGGTGGATCTCTATAAGTTTGAGGTCAGCCTGCTCTACAAAGCAAATCCAGGACAGCCCAGGGCTACACAGAGAAACCCTGTCTTGAAAAACAAAACAAGTCATTCCTTCTGCCTCTGCTTCTTGAGTAGCTGGGATTACAAGCTAGTGCCACCACCCATCTTGTGTTTAAGAGCTCCAGTTAGCTTAACTACGTCTAATTTGTATCATCACAAGTTTAGCTCTCATTTAAAGTTTCCATGTAAAACTCACTTGACACTGTGAAATGCCGTCATTTGCTTGTTGTTTATGAAGGTGAATATTTGGTTGTCAAAACTGAAAACTTGTATAAGTGGTTGGTGTGGGCCATTAGCATTGCTTCTGCATCTCATAACTGTAGCTCTGCAACAGTTTTTTTAAGGTTGTGCTGTGATTTGTCAGGGGGTATTTTTTGTAGGAAATAAACTTTTAAAAGTACGTGTGGTGACTAGACATCAGGTTGTCACTTTAGTCACAAATACTTTGGAAGCAACATGTATTTCAGTAAGAATTAAATTGTAATTGAAAATAAATTAATAGTTCTGTTTTCTTTTTGTTATATTTACTATATTAGTTGTAAACATTTTGAGATCATTTTCTGAAACTATGAATTGTAATTATTATGTTATGATATATCAGTATGATAGCTATGTTTTATCACTTACGATAAGCTATATTTTGAAGAATGTCATCACGTGGGGAACTTGAATAAAATGTACAAAATATCCCTATTATTTCTTAGAGCTGTAGATAAGTCTGAATTAAAATAGAAAACATTGTGGATCCTATGAAATGCCATAGGGGTAAAAGCACTTGCTGCAAAAGCATGATTTCTTTGGTTCAGAACCTGGACCTCAGTGTAAAGGGTTGGCAGAGAACTGACTCCACTACATTGTCCTCTGACCTCTGCACAGGTGACACACACACACACATTAAAAGAAATATTTAAAGAGGCTATAAAAAACTATTAAGAAAGACATACTGAGACATACTAAAAATATTTACTACTATAAAATGAAATGCCCATAAAAGCAAAGCTAAAAATTCTTCAGCAAAAAAATATTTTCCCTTCATTTAAAATAAATAGTTATGTTCTACTATTGGAAAAAGAAATCAGCTTGTTTTCTGAGAACCTCTTTTTTCTCATGGGTAAGTAACAAGTTTTAGTAATGAATGGAAAGATATTTTATTTAATAAAAAATTAAATTTTATTGCTAAATTATTTGAAATGTGAATTCTGAGAGATATATAGTAATTTAATTTTTGTTCTTAATGTTGATATTTTTAAGATTAAGTTGTTTATTTGTATTTTAAGCAACTTAACATACTAAAGGCAAAACAGAAGGCTTTGGTGGAACAAATGGAAAAAGAAAAAATACAGAGTAACAAAGGCTCATCATATAAACTACTAGTAGAGCAAGCAAAACTAAAGCAGGCAACCTCCAAGGTAAGATCTGTACCTTTCAGTGTAATCATAGATTTTTAATAATGATTGTGAAACCAAATAACATGTTGTTCTCATCAACATTCAAAATCAAAGTACTCAGCATTATTGAAGAAAAAGTTTTGTTGCCTCCACTGCCTAGTACATAATCTTCAAAGTGGATTTGAGTCATTAAGTTGTAGATGAATTAATGTGCACTTTTATGGATTGGTCATTTGACATTGATAGTTCTGTTATTTTTATGGTAAAATAAAAGGAATTATAAGTACGCTGTCATTATTTTAAAGAGGAGTGATATGTAAGATACTTGTCATTTCTTTTTTCTTCAGTGATGTTATGTAAAGATTTAGATTTGGAATTAAAATTTCTTTATATCCAGTGGTACAAATGACTCAAAAACTTCCATGTCTGAATTAAGTTCTAGTGATTTTTTTAAAAATATAATTAATTTTTTTTCTCATGGTAGTGTTTGCCTATAATCTCAATATTTATATTTAGTAGGCTGTAGGATTACAAGATGCAAGAGTATTCTCTCAAAAGTAGAGAAAACGAAAACACCCATTAAATTTGTATTCATTATTCCATATTTACATAGCACCTAAGTGACAATTGAATTTTAAGTTCTGAATTTTGTATTTATAAATTATACTTTTCTAGATTTTGAAGTAATTTGAAGTGACTATTTCTATTCATTTTGTATAAGTTCATTGTATGTTTTCGTAATATTTGTATTAAATATTAGATTTAATCTCTTTTACATCCTCTATGCAATTCTGTTGTATATCATGTACTTTAAATAGGAGATAACTCATGCCATTCAATATAGCTTTTAATTTTAACTTTTAGCCAAATGTGATATCTCATGCTTATAATCCCAACATCTGGGAGATAAAGGCAGAAAGATCAAAAGTTCAGGGTAACTTTAGAGTTAGCCTGGTCCCAAGAGACAGTTGTTTTAAAGAACACACTCCCCTCTCCCATTTTTTTCTTGGAAGTTTATGGTATAAATGAAAATTTTGTGCATTAAAAATTGTATGTAGCCGGGCTTGGTGGTGCACACCTTTAATCCCAGCACTAGGCAGAGGCAGGTAGATCTTTGTGAGTTTGAGACCAGCCTGGTCTACAAAGCAAGTCTAGGACAGCCAAGTCAACACAGAGAAAACCTGTCTTGAAAAAGAAAATTGTATGTTAGATATTTCATCTTACAAGAGTGTATGTGTGTGTGTGTGTATATATATATATATATATACCAAGATGTTTCCATTAAATAAACATTGTTCTAAGTCATGTATATTTCTGTGTGCAGCATTTTAAGGATTTGATTCGTTTGCGCCGGACGGCAGAATGGTCTCGTTCCAGTTTAGACACTGAAGTTACGACAACAAAAGAAAGCCCCGAGATAGAACCTCTTCCATTCACTCTGGCCCATGAGCGTTGTATCTCAGTAGTGCAAAAGCTTGTACTGTTTCTTCTCTCCATGGATTTCACATGCCATGCAGACCTCTTATTATTTGTCTGCAAGGTAAGTAAACTGTTTTGGTTTGATAATTGACTAAGAAGGAGTAGTTTTCTTTTTTCTGCTTTGTGTTTATTTTTCTTGTCTTTTGTGCCTTGAAAGATTTAAAAAGTTCATTTTACTCATTTTCTGATAAAACCAGATGCAATTTTTTCTTTAAAATTTGAGGGTTTGGTGCTAGCTGTAGTGATATACACCTATAATCCTGTCACTCAGAGAAGCAGAGGAAGGTGGAATTCTCTGTGTCCAAGGCCAGCTTGGTCTACAAAGTGAGTCCAGGACAGCCAAGGCTACACAGAGACACCCTGTCTCATAATACCAAAAAAAAAAAAAAAAAAAAAATGAGGGTTTGAAATGTAGATAATTTGGGAAGTGCCTGTCATTAATGTTTTATAAATTTATTTAGGAAATATATAAACATAAATGAGATTAATGAATAACTTTGAATGCCATGATTACTTTCTTGCAACACATTGCTTAATTGTAAATATTCACCCATATTTAAAACCAGCCACAAAATATGGCCCTGGTGGCTCAATCTTTTAATCTCACCACTCAACATGTCAGAGACAAGGATACAATATGTAATGCATAAGTTTTGTTGTTTTTATTTGATTTTAAGTAGTTTGATAGAAAAGGTTAACACCTGCTTTGAAAATATCTCGTCAGTGTTTGTTCTTATTTATTAATTTAAATGGTATTTAAGCACATGATTTCATAATGTGTTTCAGGTTCTTGCACGAATTGCAAATGCAACAAGGCCAACTATTCATCTGTGTGAGATTGTGAATGAGCCACAGCTGGAAAGACTGCTGTTGCTGTTGGTTGGCACTGACTTCAATAGAGGAGACATCTCTTGGGGTGGTGCTTGGGCTCAGTACTCCTTAACCTGTATGCTGCAGGACATTCTAGCAGGTTTGTCAGATGTAGCTTTTCCTATGTGTCAGGATTAGCTCATCATTGCTCAAGTCATGTCTAAATAAAATTGTAAGAGAATCCCTAAATGCATAAATGTTGCAGTAGCAACCATTTAAATTACTTTGTTTGACAGTGGGAACAGTGGTTTTAGAAGGTTGCTCAGAGACTACAGTGCACAGGTAGATAAGCCCCTGTTTGATTATTACCACCAATGGTATGCTTCCTAGTTCTTCTGTGACCTAGAAAACCACTGTGTTAGCTTCTTCATATGTTGCATACAGGTAATAAAAACATATAAATTATTAAAGTGGTTAGGACTGTGTCCTCCAATACAGGAGAATTGTTGGCTCCGGTAGCTGTAGAAGCAATGGAAGAAGGCACAGTGAGTGATGATGTAGGAGCAACAGCTGGTGACTCTGATGACTCCCTTCCACAGTCTTCTGTTCAGTTGCTGGAAACCATAGATGAACCTTTAACACATGATATAGCAGGTGAATTTTAAAATTATATTTAAAATAGCCTTTTCTCAGTCTTTTAAATGAAAATAGATTTCCTGTTGAGGAATATTAAAGTCATATAATTGTGTTTTGTGTTTTTCTGTTAGGTCTTTGAAAATAGGACCTTTTTAAAATAAACATGTTTTTCTATTAATTTCATAATATACTAAGCCTTTTAATGTAGTATAATTTATATATTTGCTTTCATTTCATAGCATTTCAAATATTCTCATATGTCACTTTAATTTCTTTTCTGTTGCTGTGGAAAAGCAATACCCAGACTAAAGCAACTTGGAAGGAAGTGTTTGGGACTAACTAGTGAGTTGGCTCACTAGTTAGGAGCACTTGTTTTGTTCCCATTACATAGTGCCTCACAACTGCCAAATGCAGGGAATCTGACTCCCTCTTCTTACTTATGATGGCACCAGGGACACACATGGTGTGGTACATACATGTAGGCAAAACACTCCTCTTAAAATATTTAAAAATAATAGAAAGGTATATTTTGCCTTATAAGTTGAAATTTGATCTCATCACTCAGGAAGTTATAGTGACAAGAGCTTGTTATAAGCCAATCACGTCACATCTGTAATCTGAAAGCAGAGGCGAGTGAATCCCTGTGCGCAGTTCACGTCATCCTTCTCATGCATTCTAGATCTTCGTACACTAAGGGTGGGTGGGTCTTTACGTCTCAGTTAAATCAACAAGAAAATCTCCCACAGGAAAGCCCAGATAATTCTAGATCTCAGGTTGACAGAAGAACATGTAAGTAGAAAACATATAGAAACTCAGTGTTGAAGACCTCATTGAGCGCTCCTGTTCTCTAATATCCAAACACTGTGTACTTTATGTATTTTTAAAATACACCCTCTTGTCACTTTCAAATAATTGTTCTTTAGTCATAGGTTCCCTCATAATGTAGTCCTTTTAGCTCATTCCTTCTTCATGTTTCCTACCAAGAGGCTTGTTCTGGACCTGATAGTAGAGTAGGGCTTTGCCATCAGTGTACTCTATTCGCTGCTCATGTTGAATTTTGTAATAACTATGCACCTCTGTTTCTAACCCTTTCTTAATCTAGTAAGGATAGATAAATGAAACATCTTTATGTACATATGCGGAAACTGGTAAAGGCTTAGGTTTACTGTATATTCTGTAAATATGTATTCAGTGAAAAGAAGGGATGAAAAAGTAATCACTGCCAGCTATAGAAAACTACTTAAAGATGGAGAAATCTGGGATCAACATAATTTCTAATATATAGTAGATATTTTATAAGTAAATAGTCTTACCTGCATGCTCAATGATACTGTGTAGTAAGTGCAACAAAAATATTAATCTATTTTAGGTATCCTAATTACTTTTGAATAGGAAAATTTATGACACTTTAAGAAGAGTAGATAATGTGTTCTTTTCATTATCTGCCATTGAATGTTTTTATAGTGTTGTAGAGTGATAAATTTGCATCGTGATTAATACTTAAATGTGAATGTTAGATATTTTAAGGTGTATATGTGTATATTCTATGTAAATTGTTTAGTTCTATAACTTAAAATAGTGTTTCATTTGAATTTCATGTAATATTATCTACCAGTGAAATCTCTTTTACTCATTTGAAGGTACACCTCCTCTGTCTTCTTTGGAAAAAGATAAGGAAATTGACCTTGAACTACTTCAAGATCTAATGGAAGTTGACATCGATCCTTTAGATATTGATTTAGAAAAGGATCCTCTTGCAGCCAAAGTTTTTAAGGTATTTTGTGTTAGAATGATTTTATCTTACTTTTTTTTCCTAGTAATTACGTGGAAGAGCAAAGATATCTTAGATGTTTTAAACTAAAGCAAGTAAAGAAACTTCTAAGATAGCTTCTGTAAACTTCTAGTTTTAGTAGGATAAAACTAAAAATCAGTAATAAGAGAAACTATAAAAGCTACCAAAATGCTTGGAGGCTAAACACAGTGTTGAATAAACAGTCATCCAAGAAATCATAGCAGAAATAAATAATAATAAATCAGAGACAAATGATAGTAACAGTGTGCCCTCTAAAAACCTCTGCGATATAGCCAAGGCCGTCCTAAGAAGAAAGTTTATAGCAGTAAGTGATCATGATAAAAATGGTATAGCCAGGCATTGTTGGCACACTCCTTTAATCCCAGTGCTTAAGAGGCAGAGGCAGGTGGATCTCTGTTGAGTTCTGAGTCCAGCCTAGTCTAAAAAGTGAGCCTAGGACAGCCAAGGCTACATAGAGAAACCCTGTATCAAAAAACAAAATGATAGCAAAAAAAATTGTAGCTATCAAATAAGTAACATAATGACGTATCTCAAGGCTCTCAAAACATGAGTAGCCAATCCTAAACACAGATGGCAAGAGATTAATGACAGACACTAAAGAACAATATACAGAATCAACACGTGTGAGTTCTATAAAAAGGTTAGTAAGCTGCCAAACTCTCAGCTATTCTAACAGAAAGAAAGGGTGAAAGGAAAATTATGCACATTTGCTCCAAAATGTACCTCATTGTTTGGCATAAACATTGAATTGAAGCTGTAGTAAGTACTTTGTTGTTCTTAAAAGACAAGCAAACAAACAATGGTAAAAGGGCTGGAAAACTGACTCGCAGTTAAGAGCATTGGTTGTTCTTACAGAGAATCTGGGCTTGATATCCTGTGTCCAATGTACAACCATTTGTAATTCCAGTTCTACAGTCCTTTTGCTTTCTTCTGGCCTCTGCAGGCACCAGGTGCAAGTGGTACACAGACATGTGCCCTGATACACATAATAAATAAAGTTTTATAATATATTCATTTTAATATAATTAAGCATAATAAAAGTTTTAAAAGTACTAATAACAGGAGTGTTTTGATCCTTAGCATCTACATAGTGGATATAGAGAACCAATTTGTTTATGTTGTCTCACACCAAATAAACAAATTTCTAAAAACTGAAGTAAAAATAAAATAATGACAATTTCCTATGTAGTACATCTTTTTAAAATTTATATAGAGCCATGAACAGTTATGGTAATAAGAATTCCTAGAAGCCAGCAGATATTAGTTACGGATTACCGGCATTGCACCAGCCACTTGGTGCCTTACCTAATATAATATTCTTGCTGTTGTAATTTCTGTTGTTTTCCCTCCAGTTTTAATGGAGATGCACCTGCAATACTTTATATAATTATTGCTCTTTGGCTACATTTTATTATTGATAATAGTTACCTTTCAGGTTATGATCTTACAAGTTATTTTCATACTACTTACCTTTCAGGTTCTAATCTTACAAGTTATTTTTAAGTTCTTTCAAAAACATGAATAGGTCATTACTGAACCATTTTGTAAATTAATAAAATTCCAACAACTTGAGAATTTAAAAGAATGTTTATTTTGTAGACTTATACTGGTTAAAATACTACAAATATGTATAACTTAATAAATACTGTTTTGTTTTCTATAAATACTGTTTTGTTTTCTTAAGCCTATAAGCAGTACATGGTATGACTATTGGGGTGCTGATTATGGTACCTATAATTATAACCCGTACATTGGAGGCCTGGGGATGCCTGTAGCAAAGCCAGCATCAAACTCAGAGAAGAACGGATCCCAGACTGTCAGTGTTTCAGTGTCTCAGGGTAAGCTTGCATAGGAATATTTTAAGGCATATGCTAAAAATGTTATGAATTTGTGTTTTCTTTTGAGTAGTTGAGTTCTGAAAATACAACACCTGAACTTGGGCTCACCGGTGTACTATCTTTACCATTCAAAGCTGTTTCTGTCAGCTTGTTTAAAGAGCTTATATTTATTGATGATCTACCCGGATTTCTCTCTCAGTGTAAGACTAACCCTAAGCTATTTGATGGTTGTTTAATATGTAAAATGACTATATCATTTTACTTTGTTGTAATTTCTTTTATTTTGAGATTATAATTACATCATTTACTCTTTCCTTCTTCCAAATCCTCCCATAAATCCCTCTTGCTCTCTTCAAATTGATGGCTCTGTGTTCATTCATTGTTAACTAAATACGTATGCATGTATGTATGTATGTATGTATGTATGTATGTATGTATGTGTTCTTATACCACAGGAATATACATGTATATACACATACATACATACATACATACATACATACATACATACATATACACACACTCCTAAATAGATAAATATAATGTGCTCAAACTGTAGAATGTTACTTGTATGCATGTTTTCAGGCTGTTTCGGCAATCATATTATTGAGACTTTTTGGGTGTAGCCTATTACATTACTAGGAGACCTTTGGCTCTTACAGTTTTCCTTCCCACTTTTCCATAATGTATGAGAATATTTTCTTGGTGAATCCATTGGGATTGGGCTTCATAGCTCTGCATTTTGATTGATTGCTTTTTTTCTGTAATGTATCTGTTGTAAAGGGAAGTTTTCTTGATTGGATGAAGACTACACTTATCTGTGGTTATAAGAGCTAATGTTTAGATTGTTGTTATGGATTATGCTAGTTTAGAAAAGTGCTGGTTGTAGGTTCTTCTCCAAGATCCATGACTTCACTAGCACATTGCTGGCTAGGTTTCTAGTACCAGGCATGGTTTCTCTGTTGTTGAGCAGGTCTTAAGTTCAGTTAGAAAGCTGCTCATTCTTAGGGAGGAATCATTCAGGTCAGTTCCAGCTCAGGGGCCTCAAAGCCCTGTTTCTGAAGTGCATAGTGTCTTTAGCAGTAGGGACTAACTTTCCACATTTTTGGGCCACTAAAGGCAATAATAAGTTTTTTTTTTTTTTAAACTATGTGCATTTGTGTTGTGTGCTGTGTAGACACATTTTGTGTGTGTGTGTGTGTGTGTGTGTGTGTGTGTGTGTGTTAGAGACTAACACTGAGAATATTTCCAGAGATGTTTTCATCAAATTTCAACTTTTCTATTTTAATCAGGTGCTTATAATTTTTTAATGCCATTTGTTTTCTTTGTAAGCTATAGACATTTTTCATTTTGATAATTTCATGTATAGTTATTAAATATATACACTAAGTTACTTTCATTTAACTGAATTTATAAATTATCTCTGATATGAATACTATGACTAACTGGCTTCAGACTCTATGGGGAATATTCGTGATTCTTTGAGCCTTTTCTAATTCTTGGGCAAAGTATGATGCCTCAGGTTCATCACTTCCTGCTTTTGCCTCTATTTAGGGTTAGTCTTTTCTCTAATTAGTACTGTGTTTTAAAATTTATCTAAAGAAACCAAGATTTGGGTGGTTGTTATCACTGTGTTAGTGAAAGTTACTGTGTGAGTATGTGTCTGTACACATTTATCTGTGTCCTATGTGATAAACTAAAACTTATTTCTGTATCTGATAGGTCTCTGTTGAGTTGCTTTTGGTTTTCTCCTCTTTTTGTCATGGTAAAGCCATCTCCCATTCTTTAATTTATTTCCTTCCGTTGTCATTTTGTCACTTATTTATTTTTCATATCCCTATACCATTCATTTCCCATCTTTATTCCACTTGCTCAGATATCCTCCCTGGTTTAGTGCTGATAGCGCATGCCAGGATTTCTTTTTGTGAAGGCAAAGCCTCATCTGCTTCTTGTGGGGTCAGGTGCTGACACATTCCTGTAGCACATGAGTAACTGATCAGGTGTCTCCTCTTTCATCTTGTAGCTTTGGATGCTCGCCTAGAAGTTGGCCTTGAACAGCAAGCAGAACTTATGTTGAAAATGATGTCTACTCTGGAAGCAGATTCCATTTTACAAGCATTGACAAATACATCTTCTACTTGTGAGTTTGATTAAATTTCAGATTATTGTAGTGCATTGTTTGTTTCTGTAGTCATCTAGGACAAGTTTAAAATTCTTCATCTGTGGTAAATTTACAGCCTTTGTAACTTAGTAGTTTGTTGTGAGATGAGACAGTGTATTCACAAGTGGACATTTTAGGGTGCCAAATGTAGTTCCATGTAGAGTAAGTCCAGGAACAAGCATGTTGCTGTTTTTGTGTTATTGCGAGGTTAATAGTATTCTAGGAAATACTATTTAACTCCTTACTTGTATTGTACATCATGACACAGCAAACTTTTTAAATCTTAGCATCTTTATTCTGAAATACTGGGTTGGATGGTATAAGTGAAATGTTAGCCAAAACGCCTCCAAACTGTATCCCAGAATTGAGCAGCATTACATATTAATTACAGCAAAAGAAAGGTAAGTTTTTGTCTAATAGTCTGAACAGAAACTGGTGCTCTGCCAGATTTGGGCATTGCTGATGCTGATGTAACGGCTGGATTCTTTCCTGTCAGGCAAGTACAGTTGGAGGAGTGAGTGCCCTGCATACCAAAGACAGACAGTAAGCAGTGGTGCTGTGGAGGAGGAAGGGATAACAGTGACGGTTTTCCTTAGGTATATATGCCACATCGTTTTCTCCTAGGCTGAGTGAGTAAATTAGAGGTGTGGATGATCACAAGCTATGAGGAGAACTCAAGATGCATTTTAGCTCGTGAATTTGGGATTACATAAAAAGTTTACAATCTGCATTCATTTCTTGCTATAGAAGGAATAAAAGAAAACCCCTACAGTATTAGAAAAATATCGTGCAGTATCTCCCATCTTATATAAAAAGGACCCTTTTTTATTGAGCCCAGTCCCTCATGACATGAGACAGTGCAATATGCCTCCAAGATCCCATTTTGTTATTTGATACTGCTTATTTTTAATTTATTGGAAGCCTCTTGAAAATAATACCTACTTCTATTACTTTTCTGCACTTGACCACTGCCTTGAACTAGGTGTGTCCCATTTTAGTGGGTATAAGTCAGTGGCTGAGCACTTTTCTAGAATGCTGTGCCTTAAGTTGAACAGCACAGTAAGACAAGAACTGATGTACTTTACATATTGCAGTATTCTAAAAAGCCTTCTTAATAATTAGTCAAGATTTTTGTTTCATTAACTTTGGAAAAGTGGTAAAGGTTGCTGCTGTGCTTTTGGGAACCTCTTTTTCTTGTCTTCTTCAGTTTATAGTAATTCATTTAAAAAAAAAGAAAAAAAAAGCCCTTTTCCCAAATACTATTATAGAACCATTGTACAGAATTTAACTTTAATAAAAAGTTTTTAGCCTATTCTTGACTGTTAGTTAATTCATGTGTGTTCTGAAACTTGCTTATAAAATTCTAATGTGTTTTTGATTTTCAGTTTCACAATCTCCAACTGGAACAGATGATTCACTTCTAGGGAGTTTACAAGCAGCAAATCAGAATAGCCAGCTCATTATTCAGTTATCATCTGTCCCAATGTTAAATGTTTGTTTCAATAAACTTTTTTCCATGCTTCAAGTCCATCATGTTCAGGTAGGACTTTAAAGGAAAAGTAATGTATTTTGACATATTTTCTATTACTGGATGGAAAGGTCGTACATCATCTCTACCATGATGGTTTCTTTGTTATATTCAGTTGAGAAAAATCATAGTAATACTTAAGAATGCTTCCTCCTTAGTGATTCGCCATTTTTTATTTTAATGAGTTTAACATTGGCAGTTTTGTTTCTGCTTTATATTGTATATAATCCTGTGATTGAAAAGAATTGACTTACCCATTTTTCATTGAGGAAACCATGCATTGTGAGGGGAATTATTTATATATTTTAATTAAATTACAATTTATCAATTTTAAGATCTATTTGCTTGTGAACCAATTAAAATAGCTAGGAGGCAATGTAAAAAATTATTTATAATTTTTATTTGAATGCTACTTGGTAATGTAAGTATGTTTTCCCCTTCATAGTTTTCTTTTATTTTTTTTAAAGTTGGAATCACTTCTTCAGTTGTGGCTCACATTGAGCCTTAATTCTAGTTCATCAGGGAACAAAGAGAATGGAGCAGATATTTTTTTATATAATGCTAATCGGATACCTGTCATCTCATTAAATCAAGGTAAGTTTTTGTTTTTGCTGGAAAACCATTAATGTAATATAAATAGCAGATTCTTAAATGGTCATAGTTAAGGTTAAAATGTACACTATGTTTATTGTTACAGTTGTTTTATTTTGATAAAGGAAGTGCTCTGTAGCTGGGTGTGGTGGCATATGTCTTTAATCCTAGCATTTGAGAGGTAGAGGCAAGTGGAGTGATTTGATGCCAGCTTGGTCTGCTAGTGAGTTACAGGCCAACTAGAACTACATAGTGAACCCCTACCTCAAAAAATGTTTTTAAATAAGTAATTTCTTTGTTTTTTTATTTGAGAGCTCAGTATCTGGAACTGGTTAATGGATGGGTGAATGGATGGATGGTTGGTTGGTTGGTTGGTTGGTTGGTTGGTTGGTTGGTTGGTTAGTTGGTGGTTTTTTTTGAGACGGGGGTTCTCTGTGTAGCCTTGGCTATCCTGGCTTCCCTTTGTAGACCAGGCTGGCCTCAAATTCGCAGAGATCTGCCTGCCTAGTGCTGGGATTACAGCTGTACACCACCTTGCTCAGCTCTGGCTAATGTTTTAAGTCTGGTGTTTTGTCATGTGTTTTAGGGCTGCCTGAGTCTAAACAGTGGTGTTCAAGACAACAATGGTTGCATAATGAGAACCTGTCTCAAAAAGAAAATAAAACAAAAACACCTAAGAGCTTAGATTCACCTTTTCCTCCCTCAGCCTCTTTCCTTTTCTCTTCCTTTCCCTTTTCCATTCTCCTCCCCTCCTCCATCCATAGGGATGTGTGTGTGTGTGTGCGTGTGTGTGTGTAGACAAGGGCACAAAGTGCCCTGCTCTATCACTTTTCTTTCTTGTTCCCTTGAGTCAGAGTCACTTATTTAACCTGGATGTAGGCTGGCAGTCAACAAGCCATACTAATTCTGTCTCTGCTACAATACTAGGGTTATAGGTACTGTACCTTCAGCTTTTTATATAGGTTCTGGGGATTTGAACGTGAATCCTTAGATTTGTACAACAATTGCTTTTACATGCTGAGCTGCCTGTCCAATTTGCATTAATTTTTTTGTGTTCTTTTTCATGCTGTAAGGTTTTGCTTCTTCATTCTTTGCTACTCTTTTTTTCTTTTGCTGTTGGAACACTTTTTTTCCTTTTTAGTAAAGATCTTCTCTGTGGCAGAAGAAACTCATGTTTAGGTTAATTCTACCATGAAGTCTGTAAATATAGAATGTGTCTTGGTTATTTGTTCACTTTGATATGTTCAATATCCTGGCACAGTTGCATCTTTTGTATACTTGTTGATGTGTGGGTAGGTATTTATTTGCCTTGGCCTGTACAGTATCCTGGGTACTCTGAATATAAACATGAAGATTTCAGCTTTTGATTTACATGACTATTTTGAGAGACTAGACAGATATTTTGTAGATCGCTTTTAGGCTGACTTGTGGGTGCTGGAGAGAATGCTCAGCAGAACATTTGTTCTTGTAGAGGACCTAGGTATAGTTCCTAGCCTTCTATATGGGAGGTTATAACCAACAATTTCTAATTATGGTTCTTGGGCATCCACCACACCTCTTTTGACACACGGCATATATATAATGTACAGTACATGTACGGGAAAACGCTCATACACATAAAATAAAATAGATCTCAAAAACATAAAAGCTGAGCTGGTTGGATTTTCCCTTCATCCTTCTTACCCCCTTACTTTATTTTTTCCTCCCCCTCTCTTTTTCTTCATTCCCTTCCTCCCTTTCTTCTTTCCTTTATTCCTGACAGGCTTTGTAGCCTAGAAATAAGAAGCACATGTTACTTCAAGTGTATATGGGGTTTTTTGGTAAGACAATTTTCTAGAGGTAACAAAATGAAAATTTCCTATGGTTCTAATTGTTGAACTTGGAAATTGTTCCATTTGGGGCCGTTAAGATGGTCTTTTGTTTTTGGATTTTAAAATGCATCTGGTTTTGTTGTAGTTTTAAGCTTTTGTTATTCTAGGTCTTCCAAACTTCCATTGTTTCCTAACTTAGAACTATTAACAAGCATCTTTGCAGCATGTTTGCCACATGTTTTAAATGCAGAGTTGGGCCCTGGTTCTGTATACAATCTTGTATTTGTTGGGCACTGTGCACTTTGAACAGTTTCGTAGACTTCTCCAGCTGTTGTTATTACTTCTTTCTGTCTTTGTCTCCCAACTGATTAGTTTGAGTTGTTTGTTCTTTTATTCTGAAGTTTTATTGGTTTTGATTGGTCTACTGTCTCCCAGGTTTTTCAGGGTGCCTTTTAGAAGATTTTTGTTCCAAAGAATGTAACCTAGAAATCACATTGAATAAAAAGGACAGCAGATTTGTAATGATAGTATTTCATTATGTGTCAGAAGCTGAGCTTTCAACTTGTCTTGTTGACTTTGTAAACTGTGTGTATTCCTGAGTGTATGTATGTGCACATGTTGGCAACCAGAGAGGTCAGAGGAGGCATCAGGTCCCATGGAACTTCACTTTTATGCAGTTGTGATCTTACGGGAATCTTATGCAGAGCAGTGAACTCTCTTACCCACTGAGTCATCTCTCCAGCCCCCTTTTTACCAATTCTTACAGTTTTATTTGTAGTTAGTGGGGAATATTTTTATGTATTTTGAAGATAATAGTTATTCAGGTAATTGTGAAGAAATAATTTTTCTCTTGTTTTTAATCATTAATAAACAATCGGTTATCCTAAATCAATTTTCTCTTCCTCTTTTCTATGTAGCATCAATAACTAGCTTTCTCACAGTGCTAGCGTGGTATCCCAATACTTTGCTGCGGACGTGGTGCCTTGTGCTTCATAGCCTAACACTCATGACAAACATGCAGCTTAACTGTAAGTTCAAAATTTTATTTGTATTGGTCTCTGGCATGTACTTTAATGTTTCTAATATTGAAGTTGTTGATGTCTGTCATTCCAGAAAGTGAATATTAACTTAAGGATTCATTGCTTTTTATTTTATTCTTCATATGTAGCTTATATGTTATAACAATACTTAGATGGATTTCATCTTTATTTAAACATAACTTCATTCACTAGGAAATCTTTTACAGTGATATTTAAAGTATTGTTTCACATAGTGATTTGAATTATATTTCTCAAATATCATACTGAAGATTAAGTTAGTGCAAAAGCTATTACTTATCCATATTTCACAGAATATAATCTATTAATGACAAAAGGGAATAGCTTTTGCCTCAATTTATGGTAGAGAACTTAGTTAAAAAGATAACTGAGTTAAAAGATACTTACTCGATTAAGTGTCTCTTTTTCTGGATTGGAAAGGGAAGGTTGTTAATCTCATATAGAACACTTGAGCATTTGGTCCTTTCTGCTTGTCTGTGCATTAATAAAGTTGTACTCAATATTTCTCACAGTCTGAAGGGAAGTAAAAGTAGACATGGGGTAGGTGAGAATAGAGAATGAAATCAGGTCAGTCTTCTGAGGAGAGACTATTGAACCTGGGTTTCCTGCCTGTGAAACAGACACTCTACTGTAGTGCTCTTAACTTTTGCCCTGGGTGACTGCTAACTCCAGCTCTAACAGTCCTACAAACCTTGCCCTTGCTCCAGCACCCTCAGAAACTCAAATTAATTACCTGTAACCAAGCCTATGTGCTTGAACTCTGTTCTAACGTGGGATATTTCTTCGTAATGAAAATTGTGTATAAATACTACATTTCATTATTGCTTAGTGATTGTTTACTCCTTTTCTTTGCCTTTTTATTTTATTTTATTTTTAATAGCTGGTTCCAGCAGTTCTATTGGAACTCAGGAGACTACAGCTCATTTGTTGGTTTCAGATCCAAACCTTATTCATGTGTTAGTGAAATTTCTTTCTGGTACCAGTCCACACGGGACAAATCAACACAGCCCACAGGTAATACAGTCTTTAGCTAGTTATGTTTAAACCTCTCGGTAAACAGATAAAGTATAATTTTTTAAAAATAGCTTTTGTAAAAGACTAATAATAAGCTTTTGTCTACACAGATTTTTGTTTGATTTGTTTGGATTTTTTTTAGGGAGTTTTTTTTGAGATGGGGTTTCACTATGTAGCTCTGGTGTTCTGGAACTCACTCTGTAGACCAGCCTGGCCTTGAATACACAGAGATCCACCTGCCTCTGCCTCCTGAATGCTAGGATTAAAGGTGTGCACCACTGCGCCCAGCTATTGTTATTTTTTGAATAATTTAATAAACAACATTAAATTGGGGGTATTAAAGTTTTCTTGTAATTTCTCATTTAATGAGAGCTATTATTAAGATTGACAGTTTTAATCATTTTATGATATTTTTCCTAATAACAACAAAAAAATAAAACCCTAAAAATATTGCTCAGGAATGAGCCTAATGCATCCCACTATAGATTTCCTTCATATCAGTTTTATTTATATTGTAATGTACTGCTTCTACTTAAGGGATTCCTTAAATTGGTTTTTTTTTGGCGAAATACTTCTAGTGGTCAAATGAATTTTTTAACTAAATACAGTAAAAGTTATTTTTTTAAATTAAGGTTTTTATATATCTTTGGTTTGTATCAGAAATATGACTAAGAGTGCTATGATACATATTTTTTGGTATTAGCAATTTTATGTAATTCTAAAATAACTTAGTGGGTTTTGTTATATTTTACTTTTCATAAATTCTTCTAGAACTGTAATTTTTTTATCAAAGCAAATTATCCTAATTAAAGAACAAAAAACACCATGTAGAAATTTGGCAAAGGTGCTCCTAAACTGAAGTGTGATCTGCTTGTTGAATGCTGGTTACCATCACTTTTATTGATAAGAAAGAAGTTTGCAAAGTAGGATATTGGGACTTGACTTGGCATAGGTGTTTTAACTTTGGGGTTCATTGATTTTTTGTTTGTTTGTTTTTTAGCTCTGATAACATGACCTTTGGTTAGTCAGTTAACCTGAATCCAAACTCTGCTTTTTTTCTTTTAGCAAAATTTTACTTTATGTGCATAAATGTTTTATCTGCATGTATGTCTGTACACCAGATACATGCCTGGTGCCCCTGGAGGTCAGAAGAGGGTGTCTGATCCCTTGGGACCACAGTAACATAGACAGATGTAAAGCACCATGTGGATTCTAGAAATTGAACCTGGGTCCTCAGGAAGAGCAGCTTGTGCTTTAGTCAGTGAGCTTTCTTTTTAGCCCCAAATTATTTTCTTTAGATACCACATTTTAGATAAGATTGCTCATAAAAATCAGTGCAAAATGTTCTTGTAGTTTGGGAAGTATTACGAAGGTCATTACTGGGTCATTGGAAAAAAAATCATCATTGTTAGTTATATAATCATGAAGAATTAAGATTAATAATAGAATCCATTTTTAACTTACAGTAAATATATGAAAACATAAAACGTGAATTTGCTTTCTCCTTTCCCTGTTAATGTCTTGTTCTTCCTCAAATAAAGCATTCTAATGCTATAGCTCCTCACTTTACACTTTCAGAATGCCATTGGTATCACTCAGTAGTTTTCAGTAGATATGTATTTCTCTTTAGGTTGGCCCAACAGCTACACAAGCTATGCAGGAATTTCTCACCCGATTACAAGTACATCTGTCTTCAACATGTCCTCAGATATTCAGTGAACTTTTGCTCAAGCTAATTCATATACTGTCCACAGAAAGGTAAATTACAGCATGTGCTCCCATACATGTCCTGATATAAAAATGAATTTGCAATTATACAAATACACTTTCTTTCAACATTAATTGGGGATTTATTTGGCAATAAATAGGCCAAAGGGTAATTGGGTTGAGGGGCTGTGGAGGAAGGGCTGATTGGGTGTTGTTAGGCGTTTTCATTTCATTTCCTTGTAGGTTTTCTGTTACATTAGAAACATGGTTTTACCAATGTTTTAATGGTCTTACAAAGTTTTATACAGTTTTAGGTGTGAAAGTTATTTGAAATTACTTAAATTCAGTCAGGTGGCAGTGGCCCACACCTTTAATCCCAGCACTAGAGAGGCAGAAGAATGTAGATTTACAGAGTTTCAATACCAGCCTGGTTTACAGAGCTATTTCCAGGAGAGCCAGGGCTATACAAAGAAACCCTGTTTCAAAAAACAAAAATAAAGAAGCAAAGAAAAAAAGAAATTACTTAAATTCTTCTGAATCAGAGAGAAATAAGGCGATTAAAAAAATAAGTAATAGTAATATGCCAAAGATAGATAACTCAAAAAAGAAAATAACAGTTTAATTCATATAGAAACCATAAGGAAAGAAAATTACCCAGCATGTTAAAAGAATGAAGTGTGGCCATGCTGTGTTAATTCTTAAAATAGTTGAAATGTTTCAGTGGCATAGGTTGTCATGTGACAGTGAGTGTCATCATTAGATGATACTTTGGAACCTGCCTTACACAGGGAAGGCAGGCACTGTACCTCAGAGCTATAGTCCCAGCCTGAGAAAAACTTTTAATGAATTATAAACAGTATTGTCATTTATGTAGAGGTCAAAGACGCTGCCTGCTTAGCCAGTATCCTCATAATGATACATAATATATCAGAAATGACTATTATAGAAATTGCCTTGTAACCTAAAATCTTTTAGTTTGTTTTTTTAAGGTAATTTAGAATGCCTGTGTTATTCCTTTCATTTTCAATTTAGAAGGAAAGCTATTTTTACTTTCATATAATAAAGTGGAGACAAGGCAGAAAACTTGTGGAAATTTGAAAACCTGCCAAATGAAGAAACAGAGTAGTTAATTTAGTCAGAGCTGCTTAAACTGATTTAATTTTTAATCCTGTTTCTTTCCTTTCTACAGGGGGGCCTTCCAGACAGGCCAAGGACCTCTTGATGCACAAGTAAAGCTCTTAGAATTTACACTGGAGCAGAACTTTGAAGTTGTCTCTGTTAGTACTATTTCTGCTGTGATAGAGTCTGTCACCTTTTTGGTGCATCACTATATCACTTGCTCAGACAAAGTAATGTCTCGAAGTGGATCAGATAGCTCTGTTGGTGCTCGAGCTTGCTTTGGGGGACTCTTTGCCAACCTCATTCGTCCAGGTGATGCAAAAGCTGTTTGTGGTGAAATGACAAGAGATCAACTCATGTTTGATTTGTTAAAACTTGTTAACATTTTAGTACAGCTGCCTCTTTCAAGCAATAGGGAATACAGCGCAAGAGTGTCTGTGACGACCAATACAACAGATAGCGTTTCAGATGAAGAAAAAGTCTCAGGAGGCAAAGATGTCAATGGAAGCAATACCAGTATTCCAGGATCTCCTGCATATGTTGCTGACTTAGTCTTAGCCAACCAGCAGATTATGAGCCAGATTTTGTCTGCTCTAGGCCTGTGTAATAGCAGTGCCATGGCAATGATAATTGGTATGTATTTGGAATTTGAATCTTAATCTTTTCTTGGTACTATTCTTATTCTTACTTTTTTATAAGATTTTTCATAACAACTAATGTTATTTGTGAATACTCTCATAGAGTGGCTTTAGAGGGAATAGACTATCAAAAGATTGCTTCAAAGATTCTTAGAAATACTAAGAAAGTAACTTGATTAAGACATCAATATTAGGGGCTGGAAAAGATGGCTCAGTGGTTAAGAGCACCGGCTGCTGATCCTGAGGTCCTAAGTTCAGTTTCCAGCAACCACATGGTGGCTTCGAACCATCTATAATAAGATCTGGTGCCTTCTTCTGGTATGCAAGTGTATATGCAGACAGAACACTGTATACATAATAAATAACTGAATAAATCTTAAAGAAAGAAAGAGGGAAATCAAGACTAACTATGCACGGTGGCAAAATTCCTTTAATTCTAGCACTCAGAAGGGAAAGGGAAACTCTCTGTAAGTTTGAAATCAGCATAGTTTACATAGTGAGTTTCAGGTTAGCTTGGAAGAGCCTGTCTCCAAAAATAGAAGAAAGAAAAAACAAAATTAAAACATCAAATTTAAAGTACCATGATTTATATCTAATTCCCTGCAATGATTTTATTATATTAGACACCAGTAGGTTTTATCCTCTGTTTCTGCTTGCTTTTATGGCACGTTTCATTGTACTATTACATGCCGTTATTTAACTTTTCTACCATTTAAAACTAATATATTACTTAAAATAAATTAAAAATACTTTAACAAAGTTACATCTGATACTTTTTCTTCCTATTAGTATTTCTCTCCTATTTTATTTCATGTTTATGTTTTACCTGGATGTATGTCTGCATGCATCACCTGCATTGCCCTGCCCTTAGAATGCTAGAAGAAGGCATCAGATCCCCTAGGACTGCAGTTATAGGCAGTTGTGAGCTAGCTGCCATGTGGTGGTGCTGTGAATAAAAACTGGGTCCCCTGGAAGAGTAGATAATGCTCTTAATCTGGATCCTTTATTTTATTTTATTTTATTTTTTTTGATTCAGTGCTAGCATTTAGAGCTACATTCTCTTAGTCATATAATTGGACATGTTTTTATATTAATCTGTACTGGGAGACCTGATGTAATACGGTACACCCACCAAATCATAGTTTATTGAATACCACTATACATACTTTGATCTTTATAGGGATGTGTGTGTGTGAGATAGACAGAGAGACAGAGACAAAGAGAAACCGAGAGAGAGAAAAAGAGAGAGAGAGAAACTATCTGTGTTCCTGGTTCTGTGTGAGAAAGAGAAAAGACTTACGTGCCTTGAGTGTTTCTTTTTGTGTGTGTGTATGAAAGTCTGGCTTTTAAAACTGTTACAATTTTTACTGGTTTTTATATTTGTACCTTAAAACCAATATGTAATCTTTTATTAAACTAGGTGCAAGTGGCTTACATCTCACAAAACATGAAAACTTTCATGGTGGGTTAGATGCCATATCAGTTGGAGATGGATTATTTACCATATTGACAACACTTAGTAAGAAAGCCTCCACAGTCCACATGATGTTACAGCCAATCTTGACCTACATGGCCTGTGGATACATGGGCAGACAAGTAAGTTCAATCCAGGTCCTCCTGCAATAATATAAGTGTAATAAAATGCAAGTAGAGAATTACATATCACAGAAATGAAGAGAGCCCATTTAATATATTGGAAAATAAAACAAAAGTACATGAGCAAAGCAATTTTTTTTCAGTTTTAATAGAAAGTGAGGAATAAAATTCTGTGCTATGCTATTTTCAAAAACGACTGCTGGGCTAGAAAAAAAAATATTTATATTCTTGGAAATCGCACTGCTACTTCCATGAGATAGAGTAGTTGACAACTACTTAAGATAGACAGCTCTTCAAAACTTATCTTTGCTTTTTCTTAGTTAAAGGAGGTTGGGGTAAATTTGTATTTTATTGTAGTGTTTAAAAATTCATTGATAATTTCATACATTGTATTTTGATCATATTAAGAAATGTCCAAATTCACAGGAACTTATAAAATCATGTTGTGTTTACTGACTTTTTAGGGTTCTCTTGCTACTTGCCAGTTATCAGAACCCTTGTTGTGGTTTATTTTGAGAGTGTTGGATACTAGTGATGCCTTGAAAGCATTCCATGATATGGGTAAGAGAAAAATTTTCATATGCTATAATTTTAGCATGATTTTTTTTCAGCATGTTCATTTTTGTGGCCTGTATGTTCACTTTTGGTGTCCAGTTGTATTCCTAGGATTGTTTTCACTTAGTATTCTTTGTGAATTTAGGTGGAGTTCAGCTTATTTGCAACAATATGGTGACCAGTACAAGGGCTATTGTGAATACTGCAAGAAGTATGGTATCAACTATTATGAAATTTCTTGATTCTGGTCCAAATAAAGCTGTTGATAGCACTTTAAAAACAAGAATCCTCGCCTCTGAGCCTGATAATGCAGAAGGAATCCATAACTTTGCACCTCTTGGTAAGAAAAGTGGTCCTACCTCTTACCATTATGACTCAGTTTGTTTCTAGCATGATGTGAAATAGTGATGTCAGTTGCTGACATAGGTTGGTACTAGATTAGTACAATTTTAAGTATAAACAGTTGCTTTTATAGGCTGTTGGCACGAAAACATTCTGTTAATTGAAAGATAAAAATTTTTTTTTAAGCAAAAGAATTTTCTTCAACTTCTAATTGATACAAATATATAGTATATGCACCCATGACATTTTTAGGTCAGTTTTCTCTTTAAATCAGTCACCTTGAAAGGACTCAAGCATTAGTATGTTTTATAGAATTAATTTAGGTATATGTTTTTTATGCTGAATTTCTTTTTATGCTTTTCTTATTGACTGCTACATGAACATGAATATCTGAGAAATGAAGAACCTTATTTTCATGGTAAAAATAATAGTGGTCAGAGTTTTCTACTTAATTTAAAAAGTGAACTAGACTTGTGGCCAGTTATAATCATTTGTCACCTGAATAATGAACTTGTAGTCTTGCCTGTTGACTGGCTGTCTTACTGTTTTGGGAATACATGGTTAATCATGCTCTGTACTGAAAGTGTAGTGATTCCACCAGGTGTTTATTTTCTGCTCATTTTTAAAGTTTAATATCCATACTATCGTTTGACTATTTCTCAGTGTCTTGCTGCACCTTTTCACAAGTTTGTCTGCTATTTAAAATGTCTTTCTGTAGGTACAATCACATCTAGTAGTCCTACTGCCCAGCCAGCTGAGGTGCTCTTGCAGGCCACACCACCCCATCGGAGAGCTCGTTCAGCTGCTTGGTCGTATATCTTTCTGCCAGAGGAGGCTTGGTGTGACCTTACCATCCATCTTCCATCAGCAGTGTTGCTGAAGGAAATACATATCCAACCGCACCTTGCATCTCTTGCAAGTGAGTATTGTTAGACATCATGAGAGTAACACTAATTTAAAGACAGGTAAAAATGAGAGGTGAGGCAAGCCCAGATGTATTCCCTTTGATTTTAGAGCATGCGTGCATGTATGAGAGAGAGAGAGAGAGAGAGAGAGAGTGTGTGTGTGTGTGTGTGTGTGAGAGAGAGAGAGAGAGAGAGAGAGAGAGAGAGATCAGTTTTGAATGTGGATTTTTTTGTTTTTTGTTTTTTTTTTTTACAGTATTTTATAATTCAGTTGGTTGTTAATTGGATACAGTTTATCAGGACATTTTAAGGTAAATTCCTTAAAATATCTGGAAAGGCAGTTCCTGATTAAGTAGAGACAGAACTTTGATAATGTATTAACTATGCTTGATGCTATTTTTTACTTTGAAGTCAATTGGATTCCTTCAGTATACTTAATAGTTTATATTGCGACTATTATATTCATTTGTGTTCATTGTTTATTATTATCCATTGTCATTCGATTGAATGAAAATCTCTGGGAGGTTTCATAGATTCTTGGAGTATTTGGAAGAATTTTTTTAAATATATTTATTTATTTATGTATATGAGCGCTTTATCTGTGTGTACACATGCATGACAGAACAGATCCCATTGTAGTTGGTTGTGAGCCACCATGTGGTTGCTGGGAATTGAACCCAGGAACTCTGGAAGAGCAGCCGGTGCTCTTAACCGCTGAGCCATCTCTCCAGCCCTGGAAGAATATTTTTATTTGAAGGATAGACTATTATTTAGTTCTGTTATTTAAACTGTTACTAATTATATACAATTAATATAAGGTGAAAGTCAGGCATAATGTCATATACCTATAATTTCATCTCCTGGGAAAGTGATATTTTTAAGCTTAAGATCATCCTGTGTTACTGGATGAAATAAAACAAAGTTGAAAGAATAACATATACTAAAAAATTTATTTTGGCAGGAAAGGCATATTCCACAAGTTTAAGAAGTATTCTAAAAGACAAAGTACTTCCTGGCAGGGTAGCAGAGGCTTGTATCGCCAGTTACTTAGGCTTAGGCAGGAGAATTTAAAGATGAGGGTCTGCATGGGTGTCGCAGTGAATGAGCCCTTAGAAGGACCTTGTTTTACGATAAAAACATGAAACGATCTAGAGAGAAAGCTCTTCGATTGGCACTTTCCTATTAAGTCTTGGCATCAATCTCTATGATTCTCTCTCACCCTCTCTTCTTCCACAGCAGAGTAAAGTTCAGTCTAGTGGGTCTGGAATGAGAGTGCTTTTATTTGGAAGGAGAATGTTTCATGTAAATGTGAATAGATTTTACATTTGGGAGTCAGTAAGGCAAGTAGAATGTAGGTGGAGAAAGCTGGTATTTCTGAATTTTTAACAGATACATTGCTGGTGGATTAAGGCAGAGATTCAATATGTGATGTTCCAGTGAAAATTGAATAGAATTATTAAATAGTGGGAAGAATTTGAACTGTTCGATGGCTTACTGTCTGATGGCTTACATGGCATTGCTCATGTAAAATATAGCTATTAGTTTTTAAAGATACGATACACCGTTTTAAAAATTTCTTTAACCCTTAGTGGAAAATTGGCATTAGATTCACAGATAATAAAGTTGTACTTAGTATGTTTATCACTGAAATTAAAAATAAACCAATTTTCAAAACTTCTTGTTGGTAGATACATTTGCTCCATTGGTTTCTGTTCTGTGTTGAGAGCAGTAAGGTCCCTCAGGGAGTTGCCAGTTGTTACCTCACTGTCACTCCTTAAGTAACAAGAATTATTTTACTTTCAAAATTTGAGACTGTTTGGTTCGGGATTAGAATGCAAACAAAACTAAAAGTAAAATCAGTTTTAAAATGAGCTGTGAGTTTAAACAAATTAAATACTGCAAATTAGTAGCATGAAGTCTTGAACCAGTTGCTATTACTATTCTGTGCTTCTCAAATTATTTTAAACAGGTAATCTCAATGTAACCCTTACTGTTCATGACAGTTTTTTTTTGTTGTTGTTGTTTAAATTATTTTTAATTTATTTTATTTAATTTATTTATTTTTTATTTTATGTGCATTGATGGGAGGATTTCAAATCCCTTAGAACTGGAGTTACAGACAGTTGTGAGCTGCCATGTGGGTGCTGGGAATTGAACCCGGGTCCTTTGGAAGAGCAGACAGTGCTCTTAACCACTGAGCATCTCTCTAGCCCCTCATGACAGTTTTAATAGAACATGAATAATAATTAGTTGCCTGAAAGTTGGTTTATTTTGCCTTTTGGGAGTATCAGTTGTGTATGTGTTGAAATCTGTGGTTACTGTTTACTTAGGTGAATATTTCAATATTTATGATTATTTTAATAATTGACCCGTATTTTTTTTTTAATTTCCAAAATAATGAATGCTAGTGACAGGTATTGTTATATATATAGTACTTTCAATAAGTTAAGAGTGTATTCGCCTGAAAGCTGCCAAATGAGTGGAATTTGTATTAGAGTGCAGCATCTATTTCACTATATCTTTTTAATTTTCCATTTTCTCTTTCTGCAGCCTGCCCATCGTCAGTGTCTGTTGAAGTGAGTGCAGATGGCGTCAACATGCTTCCTTTGTCTACTCCTGTTATCACAAGTGGTCTCACCTATATAAAAATTCAGCTTGTCAGAGCTGAGGTTGCTTCTGCTGTCTGCCTCAGACTTCATCGTCCTCGGGATGCTAGCACACTAGGGCTTTCGCAGATTAAATTATTAGGCCTTACTGCTTTTGGTACCACTTCCTCAGCCACAGTTAATAATCCCTTTCTTCCATCTGAAGATCAAGTATCAAAAACAAGGTATGTTTTTTTGTTGTTTTGTTTTGTTTTAATTTCTTACTCTTAAATACTTTCTGTGCTTGCTTTGAAATTATTCATCCTAGCCAGGGGTGATGGTATATCCTTTTAATCCAGCACTTGGAAGGCAGAGTCAGGTGGATCTCTGAGTTCTGGGCCACCCTAGTCTACATAGTAAGTTCCCAGAATACCAGAGTTAAAAAGGGATAGGATACCTGTCTCTGTTGAAAGAAAGAGGGGGAGGAAGGAAAGTTATTTTTCAGTTTTAGATCTTACTAAGTTGTTCTGTAGGTGCATATGTAGTTCTGTTAGATGTAATACAGTAATTTGGAGGAGATATAGTGGTGAAGCTATAAGTTGAGATTTGTTTGTGTTTAGTCTGTGACTTGTGTTATGTAAGTTTTTATATGGGTTTTGAGATTATAGTTTTGCTATAGTGATTTCCAAGTACTTAGCAACAGGAATATGTGAACCATACAAACTGAACCAAAGAAACAGTGAAACAATCTTCATGGCATTTCTTCATTGTTGTTTAGTAAGGGTTTATTTCACACAAGCAAAGGACAGAAGGTCGCCTCTAATTCACATTTTTCTGATAAATTTTATGTTTGAACATTATAGATTGGTTTCATTAACATTGTTGAGCAATCAAGCATTGACAATTTCTTTAATGAAGCCTTTAGTGTTACTATATATACATAAAAGAACAAAGTGCATTGCTGATTTTTTTTTCAAAGCTAGTCTGCAGTTCTTATGTGTTGTGAGCATTATCGTACAGGGCAAGCTTACTGTGTGTGTATGGCTTTCTGAAGATGCCCTCTGCTCCGCCCTGCGATAGTCTGAGCTGTCAGCATACACACACTTTGTATTTCAGCATTGGATGGCTACGGCTGTTGCACCATTGCCTGACACACATAAGTGAGCTGGAAGGGATGATGGCCAGTGCAGCTGCCCCTACTGCCAATCTGCTGCAGACTTGCGCTGCCCTACTCATGTCCCCATACTGTGGAATGCACTCCCCAAACATCGAGGTTGTGCTCGTAAAGATTGGACTGCAGTCGACTAGAATTGGCCTGAAGCTTATCGACATTCTTCTAAGAAATTGTGCCGCGTCAGGCAGTGATCCTACAGGTGACTGTTAACTTTGCCCTTATAATTTTTACATGTCTGCACAGTAATCATACTTGAACTACATGTTTGTCATTAACACTTTTTGAAATGAATTTCTCCTTAAAGCTTTGTTACCTCTAAACTGTTTTTCTCATAATTTATAGCTGGTATTTAGTGAATAGTTTTAAAAGAATATCTTTCCATTTTAAATTGGCTACTTTAACAACTTTTCTCTTTCTTTCTTGGCTAAGATTTAAATAGTCCTTTACTTTTTGGAAGACTGAATGGCCTTTCCTCTGATTCTACAATAGATATTCTTTACCAGCTTGGTACAACTCAAGATCCTGGGACTAAGGACAGGTATGTGTTGGTACTGTTTTTCATTTGTTCACAAACATGGTATAGTGAATTGAACTTTCCCTTTGGAAAGCCTCATAAAAGTTAAAACAAGTGTATAGCCACATCTATTTATGTGCTTTACATAGTCCTAAATGTACATTTAGACATTTTTTTAATGTTTTTGAGCTAAAATAGAGTTCTTAGTCAGTGTTGCATTTTTAGGAATGTATAAAGATATTATTTCTGTCAAATGTCAGATGTGGCATTACTGGACTTTATTTTCTTTTAAGAATTCAGGCTTTGCTAAAGTGGGTCAGTGACTCTGCAAAAATGGCTGCTTTGAAAAGAAGTGGCAGAATGAACTATATGTGCCCGAGCTCATCAGCTGTTGAGTATGGTCTTCTCATGCCATCCCCCTCTCATCTGCACTGTGTAGCTGCGATTCTTTGGCACAGTTACGAATTGCTTGTAGAGTATGATTTACCTGCACTGCTAGACCGAGAGCTCTTTGAGTAAGTATGAGTGAAATCCTACCTTCTTTCCTTGGGTGCTAGATTACTGTAGGTTTTCATTTGGTCGGTAGAGTATTTGTCTCTTTCAATAGCTGTTTACTGCTTTAAATGTGGTAGGACCTGGGAGAATGGAGCCTACAAATGAGGTGACTAAAGTCTCATGCAAGAGCCAACTTTTTCAGAGCAATAGATAATTTATTCTCTGAGGGTTATGAAAAGTCACCTGAGTAAAGTATACAATCACAAGTACAAGCCACATGTGGCAAAAACATGTTGGGCCATAGAAAAGCACATGAATATCAACAGCTGAAATAAACTAACTCTTGTCCACTACACTTGGGAGTGGGAAGAAACTCATTCCAAGAGCAATACTGTTTTTTAAGAAACTAAGGACACAAACCCCCCCCCCCCACCCCAGATATTTCTCATAAGCACTCAGAATTTTCACACAACTCCATTCTTGGAATGTGTTCCAACAAATAGCAGTAATTTTTTTCTTGATAATAAGAGTAGTTTGAAAATAATCAATACAAAAGTAGTACTTTTGAAATTACATTATCACACGTATCATTTTTCCCATGCTGGGGATTGAGATGTTCCACTACTGAGCTGTGCTCCCAGCCTTTCTTGTTTTAAGATCAGTTAGCAATATTGCCAGCTTTTCTTCAAGTCATAAACCTTTTTTTTAAAGATTTACTTATTTATTTATTATGTACACAATGTTCTGCCTGCATGTGCACCTGCACACTAGAAGAGGGCACCGGAGCTCATTATAGATGGTTATGAGCCACCATGTGGTTGCTGGGATTTGAATTCAGGACCTCTGGAAGAGCAGACAGTGCTCTTAGCCTCTGAGCATTCTCTCCAGCCCCCAGAAATCTTTGTGTAGGTGGTATAAAGTGCTTTTGTTGTTCTCACTTGCAGACCTTTCTATCAGCCAATTTTTTCTTCAATGTACAACAGGGGAAGGATAGTATAAGTAGACAGTTTGAGATTGGGAGGGATGTCCCACCTCTAATCCTAGCTCTAAGAGACAGAGAAACTTGGTGTACCTAGTGAGTTCCAGGATAGTCAAGGATAAACAGACCTTATCTTCAAAAAGAAAAGGAGTGGAGTGGGAGGAAAATTTGAAATATCAAGTAAACTCGTATGTTTTTGACATTGTACTTACTCTCCAGTAGGAGTATTTCAAATAATGAATGTTTTACTAATTTTTTTTCCTCTAGGTTACTTTTTAATTGGTCCATGTCACTTCCATGCAACATGGTATTGAAGAAAGCTGTTGACAGTCTACTTTGCTCCATGTGCCATATACACCCAAATTATTTTTCCTTGCTTATGGGCTGGATGGGAATTATCCCTCCTCCAGTACAGTGTCATCATAGACTGTCAATGACGGATGATAGCAAGAAGCAAGATCTTAGTTCGTCACTGACAGATGACTCCAAAAATGCACAAGCGCCTCTTGCACTAACTGAATCCCACTTGGCAACTCTTGCTTCTTCTTCTCAGTCCCCAGAAGCTATTAAACAGTTGCTAGACTCAGGGCTACCCTCCCTTCTTGTGAGGAGTCTGGCTAGTTTTTGTTTTAGCCACATTTCTTACTCAGAAAGCATTGCTCAGTCAATAGATAATTCCCAGGACAAACTCAGGCGGCATCATGTTCCACAGCATTGTAATAAGATGCCAATCACAGCAGACCTAGTTGCTCCTATTCTTAGATTTTTGACCGAAGTTGGCAATAGCCATATTATGAAAGATTGGCTTGGTGGTTCTGAAGTCAATCCATTGTGGACAGCACTTCTATTTTTATTGTGTCACTCTGGGTCCACTGCTGGAGGACATAATTTAGGGGCACAGCAGAGCAACACAAAATCAGCTGCTCATTCTTCAGCTGCTACAACAGGACTGACTACTCAGCAGCGGACAGCCATTGAGAATGCAACTGTTGCCTTCTTTCTACAGTGTATTTCCTGTCACCCTAATAATCAAAAGCTGATGGCACAGGTAAGAGACAAAGCCCATCTTAGAGCTTGTGTGTGGTCTTATTAATGGAAGAAAAGTATTGCATTTTTTTGAATTAGTTAAGTGAGGGCCGTGTGATAATAAAGATTGGGATTAAGTATATACATGTATCTGAATTTAGGCCACTACTATAGTATCAGTGTCTTTTCCCTCTCCTTGAAACATGCAGTCTGAAAATCCATTACATGTTAGGGTGAGATGGGATGAAATGACTAGAAATTCATGAGCATTCTAGCTACAATCTGACACTCTTCCAAAAGTTCCCTAGTTAAAGAACAAGCCTAAGTGAATGTACTTTTGCTGCTAGAACTGGATTGACTGTTTGAACTGTTCGGTTTGCCTCTCATTACACAGACATTAAGAGTAGGTTTCAGGAAGAGGCTCTAGACATTTTAGATAATTTATTGTAGGAAGTCTGCATGGTCAAAAAAATTTGTAACCTGGAATTGTTCAGAGTAAGGATATTTGCAGGTGATTTGGTTTGGTTTGTTGCTAAGTTCTACAGCTTTTTGGCTTTTGTAAGCTTGCTTACTATATACATCAGGGCTACTAATACCTGTATCAGAGACCTATATCAGATCTCTGTGTATAAACACCTTATTGTGTATAAACACATAAAGCCTCTCTCACATAAAGTAGTGAGCATGATGAACAGGAAAAAGCCTCCCTTTTTTTTTTTTTTTTTTTTTTCCTGTTAATGGGGATTGCTTATTCCTGTCATTCTATTAATACAGGAGAGTGATCCAAATGTTTATAAATATAGATAAATAAGTATAAATACTGAGGGGAAAAGCAAGGTACATTAGTGCTCATAGTAGTAGTTATTAGAAAAAGACCTCTCTGCTTAATATAACTAGTTAAAAGCAAATGCTTGAATTACAAGCTTGAACCAAGGGCATAATTATTAATATTTAAAAGTTAGATTTGTACTTTGAGTAGACTGAGTTGCTGTGTTTCTTTGACTTCCACCCTCATTATAAACTGTTTTTCATTAAGACTTTGTTTTCGCGCTGGAAAGATGTTTCAGAGGTTAAGAGCACTGGCTGCTCTTCCAAAGGTCCTGAGTTCAATTCCCAGCAACCACATGGTGGCTCACAGCCATCTCTAATGAGATCTGGTCCCCTCACACAGGCATGCATGCAGAACACTGTATACATAATAAATGAATGAATGAATAAAGCATGCATGCAGGTAGAACACTGTATACATAATAAATAAATGAATGAATGAATCAATCAATCAATCTTGAAAAAAAAAGGCTTTGTTTTCAATGCAAAAACCAGCTCTCCTTACCCCATACCCAGCCTCCCAGTTCCCATTGTATAACCCAGGCTGGCCTCAGATTTACAAAGAATTAACTGCCTCATAGTTCTGTCACCACACCTGGCAAAAGACCTTGAGTTTATGAGACCTACCTTCCTCCTTCTAAGTGCTAGGATTAAAGTTTTTTATGCTTTTAATTGTTCATCTGCTTCTGTTTTCCCATATTTTAGGATTTAGGTTTGTTTTTTTTTTTTTTTTTCAGACTTGATACATTAAAATACATTTGTTAATCCATATTCTTAATTTCTTGTTTAAATTTTAATATAAAACTCACAAGTCTTCAAATTTAACTTTTGAAATTTCTTGCCTTCCTAGGTTCTCTGTGAACTATTTCAGACAGCTCCCCAAAGGGGTAACCTTCCAACATCTGGAAATATTTCAGGGTTTGTACGAAGACTGTTTCTACAGTTGATGCTGGAGGATGAGAAGGTGACAATGTTTCTTCAGTCACCTTGTCCTGTGAGTAGGCTTAATGATTACCTGCTTGTCCTTATAACTTTTTAGTGGAACTTGCAGTAAGTTCTGGTTTTTTTGTCTCTCTCTCTTTTTTTTTTTTTCTCCATTTTAATTTTACTTTGATTGTCTTGCTCAAATATTTATCTGTCTACCATATGTGTGTCTGGTGCCCAAAGATGAGATGAGAGGAGGGCTTTGAATTCCTTGGTACTGGTGTTCTGGGTATTGTGAGCTGCCATGTAGGTGCTGGGAATCAAACCCAGGTCCTCTGTAGGAACAAGTGCTCTTGGCTATAGAGCCATTTCTCTAGCCCCATCTTCTCTTTAGTAATGCAGCAGACTGGAACAAGAACAGTTCATATTCAATGAGAAAACATAAGTTTCATTTAGGATGACTTGACATATCCCCTTTATTAGAATAACAACTAGACTGTGTTTTGTTTTGGGGACACATAGAATATTTGATACACTATACTACCAATCTAAAAAGGTAATAATATGCAATTATTTTGTATGCTTTATTGAACTTTTTATTCTTCTGTATCTTTGAAGTGATAGTATGAATCCTATAACACTCATTTCTAAATTAATTTTCTCTGCAGCTGTACAAAGGGAGAATTAATGCAACTAGCCACGTCATCCAACACCCAATGTATGGAGCAGGCCATAAGTTTCGAACTCTTCATTTGCCAGTCTCAACAACATTATCGGATGTTCTTGATAGAGTTTCAGGTAAGTTAGATTTAAGCTTTAATTTTTTATAATCCTTTTTCATGCATTTGAACTTAATGAAAAATATTTTTTTTATGTGTATGGTTGTTTTGCTTGCTATAGGTCTGGCACACATGCATGCAGTGCCTGTAGGGTCTGGAAGGGTATGTGTCAGATCCTCTTGAACTGGAGTTAGAAACATTTCTAAATGACACTATGTGAGTCCTGAGGACTGAACCTGGATCCTCTGTAAGAGCAGTAAGTGCTCTTAGCCACTGAGCCATCTCTCCAGTCCCCTAAAACTTTATTATTTCCACCCACTCAAAAACTATTTTACAACCAGGAAAATCTAAATATCTTCACAGCTCAAGGATAGAATACAATACTGGTTAAGTAAACAATAACGAATATTACCTTCAGGCAATAATAATCTTAGGTATGATGTCAGCTATATTTTATGATAACAGGACAGGAGTTGGAAAAGCAAACAGTCCACTGGAAAACCTTAAATTTTTCCCCACATGTAACCATCTGATCATCTACTCTATTGTAATTGTTTTAGTATATTAGTATATGGGGTGGCAGGTTTCAAATTAATAAGTATTTTCTGAATCTAGAAGTAAAATGGTCAAAACTGAAAATAAAAGGAGTAGAATTACCCAGTTACCACCTTGTTTGTAATTTTTAGTGAAACAAGCAGAGTTAACATTCTTCCCTAGGTACTTGTAAAATATTTAACAGTATATTAAGGAAAAAGCTGCTTTTTTGTTGTTTTATTTTTCAAGATGGGGTTTCTCTGTGTAAAAGAGCCCTGGCTGTCCTGGAACTCACTTTGTAAACCAAGCTGTCCTTGAGTTTTCAAAGATCTCCCTCTGCCTCCTGAGTGCTGGGATTAAAGACATTTACCACCACCCCATGCTGGAAAAAGCTCCTTTTAATGGCATTGTGAACATCAACTTTAGATAGAGTTTATTGCCTCTTATAAGTTCTAGTTCCTGAGCAAATAAAATGCTTACTTTATCTATTTTTTGTTAATAAGAACTGTAATTTAAGGGCTGGGTGTGTGGCATACACCTTTAATCCTGTGAGTTTGAGGTCAGCCTGGTCTACAAAGTCCAGGAGAGCCAGGGCTGTTACAGAAAAAAAATCTTTGCCTCAAAAACCAAAACAAAAAACCCTGTAATTTAGGTGGGCACAGGGGTGCACACCTGTAATCCCAGGCCGAGAGATGCATATCTCTGGTAGTTCAAGGCCAGCCTTATCTACAAAGGGAGTCTAGGAAAGCCAAGGCTACACAGAGAAACCCTGTCTCTAAAGAAGTATAATTTTCACTAGTGAGAAGGACACCTTCTGTCCCTAAAGTCAATCATAATTATGTCTACATTAGATTTATAAATTAAGCTGGTAATGTATATGTAAAAACACATAAAAAAATAGTATGTACGTATCTATCTTAAGAGGGAGATCGGTGTTTTCCAGGGAATTAGTGAAAGAAAATGTGGGAGCTGTTCATTATCACTTGAAAACCCAGAGCTCACAATTAAAGACAGCTTGAAAAGACTGGGAAGGTGCTCACGTTCAGCACATAGAAGAGTTAGAATGACACAGATATTAGCATCACTCCTGCACAAGGATGACACTCTAATAAGTGAACTGTTTCATTTTTAAAGAAAAAGGCAACATTGGGAAGCATTTGTAAGTAGTAAGTCAAACCATTTGGGTGAAAGTGCTCACTATTATAAAATAACGCAAAAGGGTTTTTTCCCAAGCTAGTTATGGTGGCTCATACCTGTAAAACAAAGTTTCTGACTGCTAAGACAGGAGGAATTAGGTTTTAGTATAAGAGTGAGGCCCTGTGTCATAGCAAGAAAAGATTGATTTTTAGTGCATATTCCTTATAGGTAACGCAATTATTTATACAAAATTGCAGTTCTTCCCTGCAGCTATTCAAAGAATACAATAGAATTTGAATCTTATGACAACTGTATTTTAAAGCTAGTTTGTATGTTTGTTTGGTTTTAGTTTTAGTTTTTTAATTTGGAAATGGCAGCTTATCTACTAAAACAAAACTAATACTGTTGCTTTCCTTCTGGATGATGTAGAAAAACACTGTGTTTTAGACAGTATTTTCTTACAGATACTCCAAGTATCACAGCTAAACTAATTAGTGAGCAAAAGGATGATAAAGAGAAGAAGAACCATGAAGAGAAAGAAAAGGTTAAGGCGGAAAATGGATTTCAGGATAACTACAGCGTTGTTGTTGCTTCTGGTATGCTTTCTACTTTCTGTCATCTTCATTTTTGCTTGGGTTTCAATATATACAGTATCTGTATTTACAGAAACATACAATAAAATAATGTACTAACGGGCAATTGGACTTGTAACAGAAGTCTCTAATTGTAGAATTAGTTAACCTGTTTATTGCCCAAAAGTTGCTTACTGTACTCCAGCAGAAACTGAACATCATATATGAATAGCATATATACTGAACTTGAATTTGTAAACTGACCTTACCACAATATGAATTGTATCTGAAAAGGTCCATTGTTATAAGAAGTTTTGTGTAACATTCTTCTGTAATCACGTGCTAAAACTAAAGTAAAAAGAATTTCCTGGTTTTCATTTATACTGTTTTCATTATATTAAAGATTTAAGTGTTTTAAGAGTAAGTTTCTATTATTGGATTTAGAAACATAAAATATTATCAAGGGTAACTGTTAGTTTTGTAGGGTTAAATCTTTCACAGAATTGAGATGCTTTTATTTTAAGTGATAAGGCTGTACTTTAAAAAAAAAAAAAAAAAGAGGTGTGGGCTGGAGAGATGGCTCAGTAGTTAAGAACACTGTCTGTTCTTTCAAAGGTCCTGAGTTCAATTCCCAGCAACCACATGGTGGCTCACAACCATCTATAATGAGATCTGGTGCCCTCTTCTGGCCTTCAGGCATACATGCAGGCAGAACACTGTAAACATAATAAATAAATAAATCTTAAAAAAAAAATTTAAAAAAATGAGGTGGACAAAGGATGGAAGAGAATATAAATTTAGATTGCTCCTTAATCAGGATATTGGTATATTTTCCCTCTTTATCATAAATCAATATGACGTCTTTTATACCTATTTTCCAAAACTGTTATTTTTGGTAGATTAGCCAAATGTATCTAATAGTTGATGGCAGCTCACAGTATTCTTATTTTCTTTGCAATTATAAGTGGAAAGCCAAAATTTATTTATGCCATATCATAAAAGTCAAATAGAATTGGGAGTGTAGATACTATATTAATAATTTGGTGTTAGTTAGAAATGCCTATTTTATTAAAATTTTTTAGAAACTTTTTTTTTGTGTGTGTGTAGCCCCGACTGTTCTAGAATTTACTGTGTGGACCAGCTGGCCTCAAAGTCAGAGATCTGCCTGCCTCTGCCTCCCAATTGCTGGGATTAAAGGAGTGTGCCACCACTGCCTGGCTGTTTCAGAAACTTTTACTTCATATCTTAACTACAAAAAGTAAAAAAAAAAAAAAAACCTAACCAAATTATTGTCTTTAAGGGCTGAAATCTCAGTCTAAACGTGCTGTGTCAGCTACGCCACCTCGCCCACCATCCAGGAGGGGAAGAGCAATTCCTGATAAAATAGGAAGTACTTCCTCAAGTGCAGACGCTGCTAACAAAATAATCACTGTTCCTGTGTTTCATCTGTTTCACAGGCTCTTGGCAGGTAAGATTCATTCATACTGAGAAAACATCAGAGCAGATTCGAGACTTAAAACTGCATAAATCATGTGTTTGATCTTTTGGTTTTGTGAGATAAATGAGATACTGAGGATTTTTCCACATAGTTCCTTTTAGATAGAAAGAAGTACATAAAGACATGTAAATCTTTGTTTCAATAGCACAGTTATTTTTTTTCCTGCATTTATGTCTTCTTTACCTGTGTTTTGAGCACAGAGGGTGAGATGAAGTAGTAGCAGATAGGTTTTATGGGTAGTAGTTTCAAGGTAGAGTATTGGTAATTAACATTTCTTTCTAGATAAAATTCTTTGACCAATGTTTTGCATCTGATAATGTGATAATCATTTTTGTGCTGTGTCGTACTCTTTACTGCTAATTAATGCTGAATGATATCCTTTCTTAATTTCATATCCTCAGTTTATAGCAAAGGTCAAGAAACTATGACTGGTAGGTTATTTACTGTGTCTCTTTGTAAATAAAATTTTATTGTAATATTTCTGTCCATGATATGTTATTCTTAGCTAGAGGTAGTAATTGCAGTCACGTAGGTCTCATATCTTAATATACTTGTTACCTAAGCCCACTGTGAGGTTATTTGCAGATGTTAGATTTTCGAATATCTGCTCTTTGATTTGTTTGACCTTGATATTCAACAGATTTTTTTTTTTCCTCCTGGGTATTATGTATATATATGTTGGAAACACTTTGAGTTTTGTAGACTCTCTGATGAATAGTTTTAAACTTTTTCGAAGTAAGTATATTTATCAAACTCTTGTCTATAATTTAGTAAAAATAATGGGTTAATTAATAAAGTCATACCAAGTAAAAATGTCTACCTCTTTGATTTTATTTTAACTTATTTAATGTCTTTTTTTTAGGTCAGCCATTGCCAGCAGAAATGACTCTTGCCCAGCTTTTAACTCTCCTCTATGACCGAAAACTTCCTCAAGGTTACCGTTCAATAGATCTTACTGTTAAACTGGGATCAAAAGTCATTACAGATCCAAGTTTATCAAAAACAGATTCATTTAAAAGACTGCACCCTGAAAAAGGTATGTACATGATACTCCTTTAAAATTTGCAGTCCAGAGGCGGTAAGATGGCTTAGTCAGTAAAGTACTTGCTATGCAAAAAGATCCAAGTTTAGTCTCAGCATTTACGTAATAAAGCTGAATGTGATGGGTTCCTGCTTGTATTCCCAGTGCTGAGAGGTAGAGACAGGATCAGCCCTAACTTTCACCAGCTAGCCCACTAACTATAATTGGTTGAGCTCCAGGTTTTTGAAGAGAATTCCTTTCCTCAAGAATATAAGGTCACTGGCGTCTAAGAAGGGCAACCAAGACAACCTCTTTTAATACTCATTTGCATGCTCCTCCTCTTCCATATCATATGCTTACATAACAATTAGTCTGTTAGGTCAAAGGCAGTGTTTTCACTGTCATCAAACTAATGACCCCATTTAAAATTGACCAGTTAATTTCATATATCAACTTAATACTATTTGTCAGTGATTTGGCTTATTTGCAACTACTGAAAACCAACTATTTCATTTGGAAACTGTTAATTCATCTTAGATCATCACTTCAGATCCATACATATGATTTTCTTTCTAACATTTTTTGAGAGTTACCTGGTTGATATTTTATATTCACGTTATAATCCTGATTTATAATTTACTGGTCATTTATGTTGAACTGCTTGCAAAGCTAATAGGTTTTCCACAGCTATAAAGAGGATCACACTTTTTTATCCAGTTTTACTTGTATGCTTTAAATGTGTTACTTCTTTATGGATGAGTAGGACAGAGTGTATACTGGCTTAATGAGTATGCTGATTCTCTGTTTTCACTGCGTATATGCTGAATAAATAGTTCATTTCATGGTATGAGCATTTGATCACATTTAAAGTTTCTGGGGTTTTTTTATGATTAAATTTCAGTTCTTTGTTACAGGCAATTTGTTTTCTTTAGTAAATTTTTGTATGTTTTCTTTCATCAAATTTTCAGTAGGATTATTTGTAACTTTCTTAACTCTTTCCTATAAATTTTCTTTAACTTTTATTTTATGTGTATGAATTTTTTGCTTACCTGTATGTATGTGTACCGTGTGTGTGCCTGGCACCTGAGGATGTCAGAGAAGGGAGTCCATTGCTCTGGAGCAGCAGTTACAGGTGGCTGTAGGCCATCATGAGGGAGCTTGGAACGGGACTCAGGTCCTCCATGGGAGCAGCAAGTGCCCTTAATCCCTGAACTACTGTCCCTCCAGCCTTCTCCCTCCCTCTCTCTCTCTCTCTCTCTCTCTCTCTCTCTCTCTCTCTCTCTCAGTTTTATAAGGTCTTGTTATTGGTTGAACATACTTTCTTTGTTTACCTCATAAGTAATTTAAATGTAAATCACCATTGTATGATTTTCAGTTTTTAGTAAGAAGTCAGTCATCATTTACTTTTCCTAATTGTATTGGGTATAGTTTAAATAAATATTTATGCTAAGAATCTTTTGCATGGTCTTTTAGAAAACAGTACGTGCTATAGGAAAGTGTTCCTCAAATTTCAGTGTACTCATAAATCACCTACAGAATCAAGTTAAAACGTAGGTTTCTTTTTATTTAGAGGATCTTAGGTGGAACTTGAGATTCTGTGTTTCACATATGTGCCACAAGTGATTCCTGGGCTGTTGATCTGCGAACCATGCTTTGAGGAAGGCAGTATCAGAAGCCAGTTAAAGTTATTCGAGTTTAATGACTTTAACACAGCAGATTCTTTAGTTCTTTACTGCAGCAGAACCCAAATACTGATGGCATTTAAGCTTTTTTGTTGTTGTTTTTACTTAAAAATATACTTATCATTGTGTGTGTGGGGGGGGTATGTGTGTGCCACAACAAGCATGTGGTAGTCAGAGACAACTTTTTAGGGCCAAATCTCCTACCACTGTAACTTCCTGGGGTTAAACTCAAGTTAAGCTTACATAGCAAGCACTCCTTTTACCCACTGAGCACCTTGCCATTCTTGCTCTTTCTTTTTGTACGGTAAATGTTTTTATGAACGAAAGCATATTGTGAACATATGTAGGTTGTTGCTTACTTACTGAGTTTTTGTATAATGTATTATATAGACCATGGAGACTTAATTGGTAGCTGTCCAGAAGATGAAGCTCTTACTCCAAGTGATGAGTGCATGGATGGAGTATTGGATGAATCTTTGCTAGAAACCTGTCCCATTCAGTCACCACTACAAGTTTTTGCAGGAATGGGTGGGCTGGCTCTTATTGCAGAGAGACTGCCCATGCTCTATCCAGAAGTGATTCAGCAGGTAAGCTAAGCCTCCTACCATGGTGCATCATGACATAGTGTAAGGTTCTCTGTTCTTTAAATTGGTTGCATTAACCAAGGAATATTCTTGGTTCTATAATCTTTGATAACCGGATATGTCATAGATTGGCGTATATAGAACATATGAAGATCAGCTGGGAATAAAGAACTTGATTACAGTATGATCTCTCTCTTGATTTTAATGGTATGGTCATCACACTATTCTCTTTTCTGTATGTTGTTTAGGTGTGGTATTAGTTGTGGTGTTGGAAATCAGACAGTAAAATATAGTAAAAATACCACTCATTTGTGCCTTATTTAACTTTTGCTCTTATCTTAGATGCCACTTCCAATTTAGATAGTTTTAAATCATTAATTCAGCCCACAACAGTGTTTATTCTTGTTGTCGGTATGTTTGCGCTTTTTATGTTCTTTCATATTAATGGACAGTTTTGCATTACAGTTGTCTCTATAATGTTCTTTAGGAACAGAGGGGAAAATCTGGTGGGTGTCCTGGCAAATACCTGTAATTTTAGCACCTGAGAGCCATGGAAAGAATTGCCAGTTTGAGGTCATTTTGAGCTACAAATAACAAGATGCCACGGACCGGCTCAGTCGGGCTCCCGTCGTCTGCGGGAGAACAAGGCTTTGGACAGGAAGACACGGTTTCGGCGAAGAATTGACAGACAGAGACACCTTGATGGTTTTGACTCTGCTGCAACTTTACTGAAATCAAGCTAGTATTTTTATACAAAAGGCACCTTAAAATTGGCATACTTCCCAGAACATTCAGACTTTTTACCAAGAATACAAAGTTTACATTCTAACTCAAAATGCAGTCAAACATAAAGCAGTGCCCACAAGTAATCTTGGCCTAAAAACTTTTTGATCAGAGCAAACAAAGGAAAAGAAACCTCAAATATAGTTTCATTATTGCTAACCAGTGAAGAGGAAAGTCAGGAGCTAAGTCAGATGCCTGCCAAAGTCCCTCTCTATATCAAAATCTAACTACACCTTTGTTAACCCTCCTCCCATATGTCCAGCCCAAGATTTATGATCTTCCTTAGGAACAAGGCACTGAAGGGAGGGGAGGAGACTCTCGCCAGCTGCACCTCTCATGCTATTATTTCTTAAGAAGGAGCCTATTATTTTTTCACTATTCTTAATGCCTATTAATACCAAATCTAATTCATTACTTTTTTTAAAACTTATTATTTTTATTAAAGCCTTTAACAATCTATTAATAATAAATTTCTTTATAAAATTAGTTGTGTTGTTTCAGGAGTCACAGAAAGATCAAAGAATTCATTATTCCAGCCCCAGAGTCACAACTGAAAAAGTGTAGAAATCTCAGAACACGTCTCTTTTCCAAGTGGGATGACTTTGCCAGGGACCTTCCAGGGGGCAAATTTCCGGAGAAAGCATATCCCCCGCCCTGTAGCTTATGCTACTATGGTGACACTGACGTAGGTGTAGCAGCAAGAACTTTTATCAAAAAAGAAACAAATAAAACCCACTACATTTTCTTTCCGCGTGGTTTGAAATATGGTCTAGGACAATGGTTCTCAACCTGTGGGGTCGCAATACAATTGGGAGTCACATATCAGGTATCCTGCACATCAGATATTTACATTGTAATTCATAAAAGTGGCAAAATTACAGTTATGAAGTAGCAAATTTTATGGTTGGGGCTCACTACAACATGAGGAATATATTAAAATGTCAAAGAATTAGGAAGATTTAGAACCACTGGTCTAGGGTCTAGATCTAAAATGAATGTTGCATTGTAGTCTCTGTAGTCAACTTCATAATAGTTATTTTCCCCCCATGGGTATGATGTTTTAAAGGGGAAGAATAGATGTTGTATCAATATGGAGACACATTTACATATACATACATGTGTATACGTGGATTTGTTATATTTATTCGCAGATTGTGCCTGTAATGTAGACTGTACCTAGCAATATTGTGTCTTCACTATAAGAAATTTTGGCTCTATGAAATTCAGGGTCAGGACCAATAAGTGTTCTGGAATATTATGTTGTACTAGAAAATGGGGGAAATTCTCAAAAGAGTGATGCAAACAATGTTAAAAGGATGTAGAAGACTGCTTGAAGGGGATGTCGTTACCAAACCTGATTGCACTAGATCATCAAAATAAACACACAGGGTAACTTGTAGGATAGAAGGCAGCTGCTATCCCATGAGTAGGTGGGAAGAGAGGATGTTTTCCTAATATTTGAGATAACATGGAAGAATGACAGGGTTACACCCTTGCTAACTACTGTAGCTGTAGTTTCAAGGAAGCGGTTTTGTTTTTTCAGCCCTTCCTTTTTCTTCCTTCAAGCCCTCCATATACCCCTCCTTGCTGTCTTTCAAATTCATGGCCTTTTTCATTTATTATTATTATGTACATACATATATTATATACATATATATGTATTCCTAAATACACAAATATAACTTGCTTTGTCTGTAGAATGTTACCTGTTTGCTTTGTTTTTAGGGAATAGCCATTTAGTGTTGGATAACTAATTGATGTGCTCTTCCCTGGGAAAGACTATTTTTCCTGCTATTAGTATTCTTTAGTATTTTGTGTAGGGTTGAGACCTTATCTGCCTTCCCCTGTCCATTTTGTCATAACTATTGCTGTTGTCCTTATTCAGCTCTTGTTTGGGCAGTCATATTTTGATATTTTATGGATGTAGCTTCTGACATTACTAGGAGACACATCCTTGCAACAAACTCCGTGACCCTCTGGCTCTTACAGTCTTTCTGCCCACTTTTCCAGTGTTTCCTGAGACTTAGGTACGAGAGTGTTTTCTAGGTGTGTCCATTGGGATTGGGCTTCACACGCGGCATTTTGGTAGCTTGCCGTTTTCTGTGATGCTCTCCATCTGTTACAGAGAGAAGTATGGGGGCTGAAAAGATTGTTCAGTAGTCAGTAGATCTTACTGCTTTTTAGAGGGTTTGAGTCGAGTTCTTGGCAACCATATGAGGTGACTCACAAAATGCCTCTGACTCTACCTCCAAGGGAGATGACATATTCTTCTGGCCTCTAAGGGCACCCATACACACAGCATTCACTCACATAGTCACACATAAATAAATTTTTTAAAAGGCTCTGGATCTGATAGTATATGCCTTTAATACCAGCTATCTGGAAGGAGAGATGGGTGATTCTCCTGAGTTCTAGGCCACCAAGAGCTACAAATAAAAATAAACAAATTCATTAACAAAATAAAACACTAGTATGAGTGAGTGAATTAGCTTGGTAAAGTACAAGTTGTTTCCATGGTTTTGAAGAATCTTTAGCTATTTCACTATAACTAGGAAAATTCAGTTACAACATAGATGCAATTGGAAGATATTGCTGTACTCATGATGTTATGTTCTTCTTGGTATTTGTTACCTCCTTTTTAAAGCATAAAGAATTTATTTATTTAAAGTCTTTTGTTTGAGCCCAAAATTGAAACAGAGAATAGCTAACCATTTCTCTCGCTCTTTAGGTGAGTGCGCCAGTGGTAACATCTACCACTCAAGAAAAACCAAAGGATAGTGATCAGTTTGAATGGGTGACCATAGAGCAATCAGGTGAACTAGTTTATGAAGCTCCAGAGACTATTGCAGCTGAGCCTCCACCTGTTAAGTCAGCGGTGCAAGCCACTTCTCCCATACCTGCCCATTCTTTGGCTGCTTTTGGATTATTTCTTCGTCTTCCGGGCTATGCTGAAGTGCTCCTGAAAGAGAGAAAACATGCCCAGTGCCTTCTTCGATTGGTATTGGGAGTTACAGATGATGGAGAAGGCAGTAAGTGTTTAGAGTTTATCAACACATACACAAATAGGTTGGATAAATTTGTTCAGATTATTTTCTTATTTGTTTTATATTAAAGCTGTTTACGTGGTTTATTGTTGTTTTCAGTATTAAACATGATAAATTCTAATGAGCTTCATATTCAGTTTATAAATTGCATGCTGAGTACTCACAGACCCACTAAATGACATTGGAATAATATAATCAAGAAGTAGGACCATCTTCAGGTCACTGTAGTAGGAAGTATGAGAACATACTGACCCTAACAAGTTAGAGGAGGATTTGAGCTGAGTATCATTGGAGCCTTGGAAGTGTGAGGCCATTTCTTTACAGATGTGTTAGTATGAAGCTATATAGCAGTTTTTGGTAGTGCTCTGAAGGATAGGCAAATTTTAGTTTGGGGTGAATGTTTCAGAATGAAAGAGTTGAAAGCAGTGTTTGGAGGTTCAGTATCTGAGAAGTGAAGAGTTAGGTTTTAAAATCTCCATGAAAGGCCCTTCTTAAAAGTTGTGATTTTGGCACATGCTTGTAATAGTTCTGTGGCAGAAGGATCAGTATTTCAAAGCTGCCCTTGGCTTTGTACTGAGTTCAGTGACAGTCTGGACTACGTGATATTCTATGTGACGAAACAATGAAAGTGCTTCCTTTAAGAAAAATTGTTATAGGAAACAGGTTTGGGGAAAGTATAGACTTTGAGTATCAAAGATGTATTGAACTTTATTATAAGCATTGGCATTATAAAAAACACCCCTCGCCTTCTAAAGAAAATTAATCTGGTGAAGTGTTAGATTAATGTTTGCAACAAGCCCAAAGTCCAAATCCTAGTACTACAGAAACAAAAGGAAAGGAAATTGAGAAAAACAGAAGACATAACTCTGTAGCAGTATTTTGAATCGAAGTGAAGAGAATTAAGAAAAGAAGATAATATTATATCATAAAGCTATATTAAACACAATTAAAGCATAATGATTGTTCGTATTTGTTATTGTATTTAATGTAATAAAAGATTGGTTGCTTGCAATTGAGGTAGCATAGCAAAGTAGATTTTTTTTTTGGGTTTCTTTTGGGTTAATTGTTCATTCAATAACCATTCTACTGCTGTTCATAAATAGCAAAGGGAAAGTAATGAACTTTATGCTACCTTGGAATGCACACAGGAAGTGCAAGGAATGTTTGTTGTAATGCATAATTATGACACCCTTTCGCCAGTACTCATGTCTGTCTTGCTTGTGTTTATCACTTCTTTTTGATTAAAGCGGCACAAAATTATTATACAAATGAAAGTGTTTTTGCTTAATTCATTGTTCATATGGAAACCACTTGAAAGGATAGCAGTTAACTTTTTTTTGGTTTGTTTGTTTGTTTGTTTGTTTTTCTAGGCCTTGCCTGCCCTGGATCTCCCTTTGTAGACCAGGATGGTCATGAACTCACAGAGATCCACCTGCCCCTGCCTCCTGAGTGCTGGGATTAAAGGCATATTCCACCACCGCCATGCGGCAGTTACTTTCTAATGGTTTTAAGAAATTTGTTCTTCCATACTTTTAACCCAGTATTGGGGAGGTAGAGGCAGAAATAGGGCAGCTCTTTTTGAGTAGGAGGCCAGCCTGAGCTGTATAGAGAACCCAATCTTAGAATTATATTTCATTTCATAGTCTAGTTCATAATATTTTTGTTGTCGTTGATGGCTGTTAACACATCTGTAAACTTTCAGAGTTTGTGTGTGCTGTCCTACAGAGACTTCCTTGACACTTTAATAAAGATAATATTTGCTCTCAGTCAGCCTGCTTTTAATAAATTTAGTGGTAAAGCCTTATTTGTCGTTATTACTTGTGACCCTGTGTGTAACTACTTGTTATTTTCAAGTATTTTTAATTTTAGTTCTCTTCTCTTTCCAAGGCCACATTCTGCAATCTCCATCAGCCAATGTGCTTCCAACCCTTCCTTTCCACGTTCTTCGCAGCTTGTTTAGTGCTACCCCCTTGACAACTGATGATGGTGTTCTTCTTCGGCGGATGGCATTGGAAATTGGAGCTCTGCACCTGATTCTTGTCTGTCTCTCAGCCCTGAGCCATCATGCGCCACGAGTTCCAAACTCTAGCCTTAACCAAGCTGAGGTAGGTTTCATCCAAATTCTTTAAGTCAGTGGTTCTCAACTTTCCTAATGCTGTGACCCTTTAATAGAGTTCCTCATGCTGTGGTGACCCCCATCTGGAAAGTTATTTTTGTTGCTACTTCGTAACTGTAGTTTTGCTACTGTTATGAATTTAAATGTGTGTGTGTGTGTGTGTGTTGTATGTGTGTGTGTTTTCCGATGCTCTTAGGTGACCCCTGTGAAAGGGTTGTTCAACCCTCAAAGGGGTTGTGACTCCCAGCTTGAGAACCACTCCTTTAAATTATGAAAAACATTGTTAAAAGTATCAAGTACAAAATAAAAATACCAACTCCAAATTTCAGAATTGAAAATTCCATTTTATGATTATTGTTGGACATCTGAAAAAGAAACTATCACTTTTTTTCTCTGCCATCCTTCTCAAAAAAATCAGATTAATCTACCAGTTTAAGAAATGGATAATGTAGCTGTGGAGATGGCTTAGTGGTTAAGAGCACTTTGTTGCTCTTGCAGAGGACTCAGGTTCCATTCTTAGCACCCACATGGTGGTTCATAGTCATCCATAGCTTTGCTTCTAGGGGGTCTGATGGCCTCTTTAGACTTCTGAGGGCACTAAGCATGTCCATGGTACCCATACATGCAGGCAAAATACCCACATGTAAAACAAAAACCAAATACATTTAAAAAAAAATAGAAAGAAAGAAAAGGATAGTTAGTCTTCCTAGTTATCAGGACATGTTGATGTCCCTTTCTTTTCTTTCTTTCTTTCTTTCTTTCTTTCTTTCTTTCTTTCTTTCTTTCTCTCTCTCTCTCTTTCTTTCTCACTCTCAACTTTAGAGAATCACATGGAGTAATAAATTACATAGTCTAGTAAGGACCCCCCCCCCACACACACACACAGTTGGGGGGCCCTTATTTCAAATTCATTTGGTTGTGTCTATATACAAATCTGATAATGTTTTTAAATACAACATAAGAGATCAGTATACTGTTTACAGTATTGGGAATAGCTTACCTTTGAAGTCTTTGCAAACTTAGAGACCTGAGTTTTTCATCTCCAGAACCCACATAAAAAGCTGGATGAGTTGGCATTCACCTTTAATCCCAATGCTCAGGGAGCCAGCCATTCTAGCCAATTTGAGCCCCATGCTCAGTGAGAGACCTTGTCTCTAAATTAAGATGGAAAGCAATTGAGACTGTCTCATGTTCACTTCTGAGCTCCTTGTGCAAAAGTATTTGTATTATGGAGTTCAGTGTACTGTTCTAATTCATAGTCCACATGCTATAATCAGATCATATTTACCATCTTAAACAGTTAACATTTCTTCATGATATTATTCAAAACCCTCTTGGCTTTTTTAAATATACATTATGTGCTAACTTAGTCTTTCTGTCCCACTGTAAAATCACACTTCACCTTTCTGTGTTCACCCTCTCAGTTAAGAGATTTTTTTTTTAATCTAAACATTATTAAATAGAGGTTAGCCTGCATTATTAAATAGAGGTTTATGCCTGTAATACAGAGGTTAGGAGGCTGAAGCAGAGGGCTGTTGTATGTTCAAGGACAGCCTGAGCTACACTGAGAGCCTTTCTCAAAAATATTGCAAAACAAAAAGCACCCCATAAACAAATTTTAAAAAGCAATAGCAAAGAAAAGCCTAACAAAGAAAATGACCAAGTGAGATGGCTAGGGGATAGAGGAGCTCTCCATCTTGGTGTGAGTTTGTTCCGCAGACCCCGTACAGTGGAAGGAGAAAAGACACCCCAGAAGGTTTTTATCTGATCTCCATAGCATGTGTGCACCCATGTTTATTCAAAAGGAATGAATTACTGAGTGGGTAAATATAAAAATTAAAAAGAAAACAATCAGGGGCTGGAGAGATGGCTCAGGAGTTAAGAGCACTATTTGCTCTTCCAAAGGACCTGGGTTCAATTCCCAGCACCCACATGGCAGCTCACAACTGTCTGTAACCCCAATTTCAAGGGATCTGACACCTTCACAGTAATGCACATCGGATGAAAATAATAATAATAATAATAATAATAATAATAATAATAATAATAATAA
>NW_026585644.1:38326980-38335750 GCF_907164565.1 Psammomys obesus
AATAATAATAATAATAATAATAATAATAATAATAATAATAATAATAATAATAAAAGAAACAACCAAAAATTCCAAAGAAATGTTACAGTGAAAGTGAAAACTCTTACTGGATAGATCTGTCTGCATGTGCACCAGCACGCCAGAAGAGGGCACCAGATCTCATTATAAATGGTTTTGAGCCACCATGTGATTGCTGGGAACTGAACTCAGGACCTTTGGAAAAGCAGCCAGTGCTCTTATCCATCACTGGATGGATCTGTAAAGAATCAAAATCTACATTTAAAGACTTCTCAAAGGCAATGTCAGACATTCATTAGGAAAGTGATTATTAATAAGTGAGCACCTCATTGAAAGCTATGTGTCTGATCATTCTAAAACAGTCACATCTGTTGTTATTAAAGTAAAACTTGGAATCAGGCCTAGCTTTGAGTAGAATTCAGCTGGGCAATATCTGTAATGCTGAAGTCTAAGTCTTATTTTTTTCTTTATCTTTTCTGTTTCTTTGTTTCTGAGACACGGTTTCTCTGTACAGCCCTGGCTATGCTAGAACTTGCTCTGGCCTCAAACTCACAGATAGCCCTGCCACTGCTGGGTGTAAAGTCATGTGCCACCAACCCAGCTTGTGATCTCATTCTTGATTTGCATTATTAGACAGTGTTTGCATTGTAGTTTGTCTAATTTATTTGTTCTGTGTTATGTATGCATATTACAGATCACATTAAGTATTTCTTTATTTAGGTTTTATCTTCATTTGTTTATGAGGTGGGGTCTTGCTCTTTTGCCCATCCTAGCCCAAAACTCCTGGGTTCAATTGTTCCTGCTGTTAGCGTCCCATGTGCTAGCAATACAGGTGTGTGTTACAGCTCCTGCTTAGACATCTGAGTGTGTGTGTGTGTGTTTATGTGTATGAGTGTTTTTCTGTATATGTGTATGCACCATGTGTGTGCCTGGTTCCCATGAGGTTAGAAGATGGCACTGGGTCCTCTGGAACTGCTGTTAATGGATAGTCGTGAGCCACCATGTGTGTGCCAGAATTTGAACCTGGGTCCTCTGTTATAATAGTACATTCCTTTAACCATTGAACCATCTCTTTAGTCCTTATTTTGTTTCTTAGTATTAAATATCTAGCTTTATTTATACATAAATGATTATTCTATTAATTGTTTATAAAGCAACAAAATTTAATGGCCTGTTTAATTGCCTTTCTTAAAAGAAGTGAAAGAATGTTTGTTATCGATACAGTCGTATCGATAACAAATGATAGAAACAGCATTTCTACCTAATATTTTCTCCTAGAAAATATTTCCATTGAAAGCAACAAAAAATCTATATGCTCTGTATGAATCGCCTTTGAATGTTACTTGTAAATACTTTTAGGTTATAGCTATGTTTAATTTAAACAAAGTTGTTACAGCATACATAAATAAACAATTAACCTTTATGGTTAAGGCTATGTTGTTAAATTAGTCATTATTCTTTTCCTTCTTTCTTTCTTCCTTCCTTCTTTCCTTTCCCTTTCCTTTCCTTTTCTTTCTTGGTTTTTCAAGACAGAGTTTCTTTGTGTGGCCTTGGCTGTCCTGAACTCACTTTGTAGACCAGGCTGACCTCAAGTCACAGAGATCTGCCTGCCTCTGCCTCCCAAGTGCTGAGATTACAGGCCTGTGTCACCGTGCCCACCGTCATTTTTCTGTTTTTATACAATTCTCATTTTTAATACTTTAAAATTTTTTAAATTTATTATTTATTACAATTTATTCACCTGTGGCTGTGGCCTCCTCCCAATCCTACGCTCCCTCCCTCTTCTCCCCCCTCTGCCCCTAATCCACTGATAGGGGAGGTCCTCCTCCCCTTCTATCTGACACTAGCCTATCAGGTCTCATCAGGACTGGCTGCATTGTCTTCTGTGGCCTGCCAAGGCTGCCCCCCCCCCAGGGGGGGGTGATTAGAGAGCCTGCCACTGAGTTCATGCCAGAGACAGCCCCTTCTCCCCTTGCTAGGGAGCCCAATTGGAGACTGAGTATATAGCCTACATTTGAGCAGGGGTCTTCTCAGTGCTTGGTCCTTAGTTGGGTTATCAGTCTCTGCAGGACCCCCAGGGCCCAGGATGTTTGTTTGTTTGTTTTTGTTTTTGTTTTTTTTTTCACTGTTGGTCTCTTTTTGGAGCTTCTGTGCCTTCCAGGTTTTTCTTTCTTTCCCTTCTTTCATAAAATTCCATGTACTCTGCCCAAAGTTTGGCTATGAGTCTCAGCCTCTGTTTCGATACCTTGATCAGTAGAGTCTTTCAGAGCCCCTCTGTGGTAGCCTACAGATTGGGAAAGGATCTTCACCAACCCTATATCTGACAAAAGACTAATATCCAGAATATATATAGAACTTAAGAAGTTAAACACCAACAAACCAAGTAATCTGATTAAAAAATGGGGTGTAGAGCTAAACGGAGAATTCTCAATAGAGGAATATTGAATGGCAGGGAAATGTCCTTAGTCATCAGGGAGATGCAAATCTAAACAACACCAAGATTTCACCTTAACACCCATCAGAATTGGTAAGATCAAAAACTCAAGTGGAAACACATGCTGGAGAGGATATATATATAGAGAAAGGGGAACCCTTCTCTATTGGTGGTGGGAATGTAAACTTGTACAGCCACTTTGGAAATCATTTTTAATACTTGAGATACATATTTTCATATTTTTTAATTTCCAAAATCGTGTGTTGTTAGGTAACAGCTAGAGATCAAACTTAAATAGTCAGGTTTCTCAGTAAGTGTCTTTAGCCACTGAGTTATCTCATTCTCTCTTTTAGGTTTTATATATATATATATATATATATATATATATATATATATATATATATATATATATATATATATCAGTTTTTTGTAAAAAAAAAAAATCTAAACAGCTAGATTAATACAGTCCTTCAGACAAATACTCCCCCAGTCCAAACCCTGTACCTCTTAGTGAACCTCTATTCTGTTAGAATGGTCATTCTGAGCCATGCAGCTTTGTTTAGTTTTTACACTTTTACCCTCAGTTACGTTTTTATGCACTTATTCACTTAGCCGATTGTGATGGCATATGCCCCCACTCTGGGAGGCAGAGGCAGGCAGATCTCTGTGATTTCCTGGACAGCCTGGTCCACAAAAAACGAGTCTAGGACAGCCAAGGCTACATAGAGAAGCCTTGTCTATAAAAACAAAGAGAGAGATGGATGGAAGGGAGGGAGGGAGAGAGAGAGAGAGAGAGAGAGAGAGAGAGAGAGAGAAAGACAGAAAGAAAGAAAGGAAAGAAAGAAAGAAAGAAAGAATCCATGACAGGATTAAAACTTTGTGGGGTTTTTGTTTGTTTGTTTTATGACTTAAGTGTCTTACCTACATTCCATTGTTCCTTCTCACCTAATATTACCTTTTCTTGGTCTCTTTTCTAAGTATTACACTGTAGTTATAGCCTCCTTTTTAATATAAATAAATGCATGCATTATAAACTAGACTATTTAGGGAGGAGAGCATGTAGGATTTCTTTTTCTTCCTAGAGTTGAGTCTTCTTATTCTACCTGTTCCAATCCTGTTTTGAACAACAAAAAAATTGAGATTTGTTCCTTCTAGAAATAGAAATAGTCTGCCTCTCTTGATTGAGAACATCGTTTTAGAGTTTAGATGAATCTCCTCGAGCTCTAAAATGGTCTGACTTACAATCTTTTACCTTTCTTTGGTTTCTGTTTGGTTTCAAGACCTTTTTTCTTTTTCTTTCTTTTTTTTTGAGCCTTAGGTAGTTTAGTTTGTCCTTTCTTTTCCTAACTTTCTCTCTGGTCTTGTTTCACTGGCATTTAATATTTATTAATTTAGCAAGCATTAGTATGCCTTTTTGCAGCTAATTAGTATTCCCTTGATTAGTTCATGTCTTCATTCATTGGTAGGCATTTGGGATCTTTCTGTCCTTGAATAGTGGTGAACAGTGCTGCTGTGAACATGTGTGCACAAATATTTATTTTAGCACCAATTTTCATTTCATTGGATATATGACTAGGAATATTACAGTAATTAGTTTTCAATTTTTTGATGAATGGCCAAATTGATTTTTATATTGTAAATCTGTTAGACAGTCCCACTGATAAAATTTTTTTGAAACAAAACTAAACAGTAGTAATTTTCTTTTTCTTCAAAGCCGCAGGTTTCAAGTTCTCATAACCCTACATCAACAGAAGAACAGCAGCTGTATTGGGCCAAAGGGACTGGCTTTGGCACAGGCTCCACAGCATCAGGATGGGACGTGGAACAAGCTTTAACCAAACAGAGGCTAGAAGAGGAGCATGTGACCTGTCTTTTGCAGGTGAGTTTATTATTAGTGGTAAATTTTTAAAAATTTGATCTCCTTTTTAAATATTGATGACTTACTCAATTCATTTTTGTTATGTTTTATCTTTTTTGAGACAGGGTTTCTCTGTGCAGCCTTGGCTGTCCTAGACTCTGTAGACCAAGCTGGCCTTTAACTCATTGCCTCTGCCTCCTGGGGTGCTGGGATCACGGGTGCTGGCTCTCAATTCATTCTTAATTCTTTTTTCGTGTATTCTTGTTTCGTGTATTCTAGACTGGCCTTTAACTCCCATCCTCCTTTTTTTCACCTTTGGAATGCAGTCATGACAAGTGTGCACCAGCATTCTTATCTATTTCATGCTCACTTTTGTTTTCTTCCCCAAATACATTATAAAAACCATAGGTTAAAGAATGGTTTTCCATGCTTGTAATTCTAAATATTTTCCCTCTCAATTAGCTTCTCGCCTGACGGGAAAGTGAGGGAATATATATCCTTTGATTTCAAGATGGTATCTACCCTCAAGTCTCTTCTTTGTCTTAACATAAGAGCCTCTGTGCTCCTATGTTGAAATAGCATTCACAGTTCATTCTGTTCTGGGACTTCATACCTTCTAAGCATATACTTAGCCACTGAGCTGTACCTGTAGTTCACATTTAGTTCTCTTTTTCAAACTGTACTATAGTATTTCCAGAATCAAGCAAGTTGAAAATATGAGAGACCATCTTTATATTATAGAAACAAAAAGCAACTAACGCAAATTACTGCCATTTTGAAATGTTATTTTCCACAGCTCTAGGGTAGTATGCTCATTGTAGTTTAGAATTTTAAGATTCCAACACTCTGAAACGAAGTCCATTCAACAAAACTCAGCAGCGAATACTTGGGATGTAACTTAGTAGAGTGTCTGCCTAGCATGGAATCCCTTGATTCCGTCTTCAGTACTGCATACAATTGAGAATGGTGGCAAATGCCTGTAATCCCAGCCCTGAGGAGTTGGAGACAGGAAGATCAGAAGTTTAAGGTCATACTCAATTCCATAGTAAAGTGGAGGCCAGAAGAGCTACTTGAGTCTCTCAGAAAGGGAAAGAAAGCCAAAGGAAAAAGTAATGTTTGATTTCTGGTCTAGTCAACCAGCTCTAGTGTTTGTCCTTAGACAGGTTGCTTCTCTTGTGGTTACATAGCGCACCAGTCCTGGGTAAGAGACACTTAGCAAAAGTTTCCTTCTCTTCTGGAAAGCTACGTGTAAATGTGTTGTGCTCGTTTTGAAACTCCATTTTATTGGGGTTCCTTAAAGCCTCTCCCTTCCAGCCCCCAACTCTAGGTAGGAGACAGAAGGTTAGTGGGGAGAAGGGGAGTAGACCTCTTTACTTCTCCTGACTGTTTAGGGCGATGGTTTTAAGGGCTATACCTGCTCACTGTCCATAGCAGAAGCAGCAAGCAGTGTCCTCTAAGCAGCTCCGTCTGTCTGCTCCAACCCCCCACATCATCTGTCTCTGCTCACTCCAAACTGCCACCCACCACACGCGAACCCCACACGCCACCCCTCTCTCTGGGCTCTTAAATGTATATCCTCAGAGCCCTGGTGCACACCCCTCTCTGTGTGGCAGGCTGTTTTATGTGGCAATGACCATGCCCCGCACAAGACAATTATCAGCTTTGGACAAACTCGTAGCCCAAACTAAAATCCCATACTTGGGATTAAAACAAAAACTTATTTTCATAGCATGAGTTTTTAAAGAAACAGAAAGTTCTATTACAGAAATGTCCTTTTTTTAGCTAGGTTTGATGTCTCAAGCCTACAATCGCAGTACATAAAGTTGAAAGACATGAAGATCACTGAAAAATCAAAGTTCACCCTGTTGGAAAACCCATCTTCAAGGGTTGCCAGGACCTTGTAGGGAAAAGCTGTCTCCAAATAAAAAGTACACAATCAGAATATATTACATGAAAAAAAAATCTATTTTCGGTTTTAAAAAGTCTTCTATTTAAACATTGGTTAAGTAGAAAGTACATATTCTTAAGTGTGCTGAGATCACACTCAAGTGTCTAATTATGAAATACATCTTTGAAGTAAGCGAGTTATTTTCTATAATTTAGGTTCTTGCGAGTTACATTAACCCCATGAGTGGTGCTGTAAATGGCGAAGCCCAGTCATCTCATGAGAGCCGAGGACAGAATAGCAGTGCTCTGCCCTCTGTGCTTCTGGAGCTTCTCAGTCAGTCCTGCCTCATCCCAGCCATGTCCTCTTACCTACGAAATGACTCTGGTAAGTCACTGTGTGACGGACTTCAATCTTTGTGATGATATTCTGGCTTAAATATGGTGGCATTTTGTGTGTTTCATTTTTAGGAAGGTATAAAATGTACACAATGGTAACTTTAAAATAGGTTAATGAGGGGCTGGAGAAGTGGCTCAGAGGTTAAGAACACTGGCTGCTTTTCCAGGGTTCCTGAGTTCAATTCCCAGCACCCACATGGTGGCTCACAGCCATCTATAATGAGATCTGGTGCCCTCTTCTGGTGTGTAGCTGTACATGCAGGCACAACATTGTATACATAATAAATAAATACATATTTTTTTTAAAAAAACAGGTTAATGAAAAATTAAATCCATGATACTTGTTAGTAATAGGATAAAGTTTTTGAAATGAGATAAAAAGTACCATAGATATTTAGTCAATGGGCAACTGATTAAGGATTGTTTTGTAATATACATAGATATCACGAATATATTGGACTTTCATATTGTCCACTGTCTTCTCGTCTCATTCTTTTCTCCCTCACACTGCTTCCATCCTCCCCAGTGGTCCCAGTGGTCCCACTTCTACCTCCATATTTTTCTTCATTTGCTTTAAAAATCCTTAGTGTGTGTGTGCGCGCGCACCTACCCACCAAGATGCACCTGTGAAGTCAGATCAGGGGCCTCTTCTTTCCACCATGTAGGTCCCATGCATCCAGCTCAGGTTTTCAGTTCTGTATCCATGAGTCATCTTCTTTATGGTTTATGATTCTACTTCAGTGTAGTTTTGGTTTGTACTTCTTTGACAGCCAGTCATTGTGAAAATTGTGTTATGTATTTGTTGGCCATTTGGGCTTCATGTTTGGAAATACTGGTTCAGTTCATTTGTCCATGCATTGGCTCAATTTTCTGACTTTTTGGAATTTAATTTATTCTTTATGTATTCTTAGTATTAACCTTGTGCCTGAAAACAGCTGAGGTCCTATTGTTAGAGGTAGCCACCATTAAATTTGGTGTTGTAAGCACCAGATAATTCTCTCTCAGTTCTTTTTACTAGTGGTATAATAACGGATATGCTATTGTTTTATTTATTTTTAGATTTTAACTTTCACTTAGGAAATTTAAGGTTAGTAAATACTTTTAGAAGCATTGAGACTTACACAGATTGAGTTTTGTTCAGATAAATTCTAAACAATCCACCGTCTTTGTTGGGAATGTTTAATGGATTAATTGTTTCCCTGTGAGAGCCCTTCAATAGCCCTTCTGGCCTTTTTTATAGACCTGAAGTAGGTACAAAGGAATTTTTTTTTTATCATGTATAAGTGGAAACATGTTTTTCAGGGTTTGGTTTCTGGACATCTCACCAGCAAATAAAAGTCACCGTATTTAGCTAATCTCACTGAGGTGAGATAATCACTCATTCTGGTTTTGATTTGTATTTTCTTGGTGATCAGCAATTCATAGGTTATTTATTTACTTATGCTTAGAATATGGTTTATTTTGATACTAAGTTTTAAATATACTTTCTCCTTTTAAGAAATGTCTGTTCAGATCTTTTTTTTTTTTTCTATTGAATTACTTGGGTTTTTGTTGCCGTTGAGCTCAAGTATTACAGATACTAAATGGTTTGCAGAAATCTCACTTTCTGTAACTTACCTCTTAACTTTTTGGTAGTTTCTTTTGCCTCTTAGTTTGATGTATAGTACGGTCAACATGTAGGGAATGGAGAGATGGCTCGGCATTTAAAAGAAGTTTTGTCGCTCTTGCAAGCACTCAGGTTCACTTCCCATCATCCCTGTGGAGCCACCTATAACTTTAATTTTAGGCCATGTGACACCCTCTTTGGGCCTCCAAGGCACTAAGCATACATGTGGTGCGCATACATGCGTACATACAAAACATTTATACACAAAATAAGATAAATCTGTTTTTGAATTTAATAAGGAATTATTGCATGATCTAACTTACAATAATGTTATATTCATAGAACAGTTGTGAGGCTGTTGCAGGCAGTTCAGTCTTCCCATCACCCATCTTCCCAGGAATGCTACCATTTCTCATAGCTATATTGAGTTACAAAATGAACAATTTAATATTAGCACAGTGGATACCAATAGACTACTTCTATTTCTTTCTTTCTTTCTTTCTTTCTTTCTTTCTTTCTTTCTTTCTTCTCTTCTCTTCTCTTCTCTTCTCTTCTCTTCTCTTCTCTTCTC
>NW_026585644.1:38335760-38392872 GCF_907164565.1 Psammomys obesus
TTCTCTTCTCTTCTCTTCTCTTCTCTTCTCTTCTCTTCTCTTCTCTTTTTTCCACATCTGATTTCTATCTTGGTATCCAGTCTAGGCTAGCCTGTTGCTTTTAGTCATCACATTTTTTTAATTGTCTTTCTTTTGTGATGTCTTAGTATTCTTTTGTCTGTTGTGATCATCTCACTTGGCAAGAGAACTGGTTAGTTTCTTCCAAGACTTTCCAGATTTGGGGATTCTTTTATCTTGATTAGAGTAGGGTTATGGGTTTGGTTAGAAAATGTTTAAAAAAAAAAATAGAAGTTACATACTCAAAGAAAAGTGAATTCCTTTCCCCGCAGCCAATAATTGCCAACAGAGGTGAAGTCTTCTCAGCTTCTTCCTTATAAGTACTGAGATGTTAAGTGTATACCTTGTACACATAACCATATCTGTTGTGAATGCATTAGTACAATGACCACGTCATTTCAAGACGATAGCTCATGTACTTCCACCCTGTTTTTATCTCTTACATTCTTCTGTCCCCTTCTTTCATGATGTTCCTTAAACCTTGGGAAAATTAATAAAGATGTCCCATTTAGAAAAATTACTTATTCTCAGCACTTTGGCCAGTTATGAATCTTTATATTAACTACTGTCCAGTGTAAAAAGAAGCTTCTCTGACCAAGATTGAGAATGGCAGTAATCTATGGCTAGAAACATAATACTTCATAAGATAGTTTGATAATATGTTTAGTTAGCAAAATACTAGGAGCTTGTCCCTTTCAACCCCCAGGGTCGTTCCTAGATTTTGGCTAACTTTACAGTACCCAGCACGAATTCTCCCCTGTGGAGCAGGGCTCAAGTCCAATAAAAAACTAGTTGGTTATCCCCATAACCATTTTGCCACTATTGCACCCATAGACATCTTGTGTGGCAAGTCAGGATCTACTGCTTTTCTTCCCCAGTCACCTGCATAGCACCTTTTGGCACTCTGAGAGGTAGCCACCCGGAAGAAGATTTCAGATCAGTTCCAGACTGATTTCTCTGTGTCAAACAACCAATTTTGTTGTATCTTTAGTACTAGCTATGATGAGCAACCAAGAAAATAGCCTTTGTTGTTTTAGGGAACTTTGTGGTCTCTCTGACCAATAACTTATAACAAGATATTCTAAACTTGGCAGTGGGTTCTCTTTTAATAATTCATGTCTTCTGGATGAAGCATTGTTCACCCATGTAGAGTGCTATGTTCAAACACTTTTAAATTCATTATTGTCATTATTACTGTATTTTAAAAAATAGCTTACAAAGTAGTGTGCTTCCATAAGGCTCTTTCATGCATCTTTAGTTTTTGTTTGCCCACTATATTATCCTTTCTCTTCTCATTCCCCCGCTTCTATTTCCTGCTTAAGCCTTCAGTCCCTAGTATTCACATCCACTTTGAATTCTGTTTTCCAAATAGAGAATCCATTTTCAAAAAAGGGGCACATTCTGCACACGTTTGGGATAGAGGGCAGATAGCCAAAGAGAAACTTTCCTATTTCTCCTCACTGGAGGTGTAAAGTCTTGTTTCTCTGTTGCTCCACCCCAAAAACAAACAAACAAACAAACAAACAAACAAACAAAAACAAAAACGCAGCTGTAGCTCCTGTAACCTAGCCAGCCTTGAGATTACCAGGTAGCTTGATGGTTGCTTTGAACACCAAATCTTCCTGCCTTCTATCCATTATTTAATTTATGTTCTCGCTTCTCCTCCTCCTCCTCTTCTTCTCTCTGTCTCTCTATCTCTCTATGTGCATGTGTCAGTGTATGTGTATATTCACACCATAGCATGTGTTTGGAGGTCAGAGAATAGCTTTATGGAGTAGGTTCTCTCCTTCCACATTTGCATCAGTTTTGGTTATTGACGTTGGGTCATCAGCTTTGTATTAGCAGTAAGTGCCTTTACCCACCAAGTCATCTCAGTGGCCCAGGCTTCCCTGACCTGGAAATTAACTATGAACTATCTGTCCATTAGAACTATGCATCATTAAGTAGCCTTCTCTACAACCATCTCATCAGAACTGACATGATCCAGCTGCTTCCTTCTACAGTAATTGCCATAGAAAAAGACCAGGATTCTAGATGATGATGCCTTATCCTCCCGTATTGATGCCCTGTGTACACATTGAGACAATTCGCCATCTACTTTCTATTCCCACAGTTCTCCGTTGTATTTTAATTTTCTGCATAAGACTTACAATACTTAGCAATGTCCCAAAATATTGTGGCTGATTTGTCTTCATGTAGAATCATGAGGTAGTTTTTTTCACTGCTGTGTTCTCAGTTTGATTAGCATCATTTTTCTAAAAATGCTCGTAAAATGGCTATTCAATAATTGGTGTTGGAAGAAGTTACCTCACGAGGCAAGAGCTAACTAATTTTTGCTAACTAGAATGTTCCCTTGTTGAAAGACTTTTAGTAAGTTGAAGTCTTGAGATTGTTATAATGTCAACTATGAGATGACATCATTGTTTCAACTTAAATGATGCAATTGTTTTCATACTGTACTATCTGTAATAGTGTATTATCTGGGCTACTTAATCATTTTGTATGTAACATAACAAATAGTTATTAGCACCATTCCTGTTTACCCTACTCTATATCTTTCTGATTTTTCCTGAAGTGCAGTGGTGCCTCATGTGTGTTGGTCCAATCCCAACCATTAACCCTAAGATCAGGTCATCACAGCACTGATGTTGATGCTGTTTGTGTGGCGTGTATTCTCACTTACGCTTTCTCCTTTTTCCCTGTGTAGTTCTGGACATGGCAAGACATGTGCCGCTCTACCGGGCTCTGCTAGAATTGCTCCGGGCCATTGCTTCTTGCACATCTATGGTGCCGCTGTTGTTGCCTCTTTCTACAGAGAATGGTGAAGAAGAAGAAGAACAGTCAGAATGTCAGACTTCTGTTGGTACATTATTGGCGAAAATGAAGACCTGTGTTGATACCTACACCAACCGCTTAAGGTACAGTGCCATGTTTGGTTTTCTTGACCTTGCCTTTAAACGGTTTAAAAATAGTTGTATGGTTGTTTTTTAGTTTTTCTTTGTTATTGACATATACTATTTAAAAATATGCACACATATATAAATAAACACAAGCAATATGTCACCCTAATGAATATGTATCTATTCATATATTATACCTATGCACCTGTATCACAAAGCTTAATCGACACCCCCTTGAGTGACCATGTAGGTATACCTTATTTTATGTTTGGTATAACTATATTTGCTTGTAACTAAACAACAAAAATACCACCTCTGTGCCAGGTGTAGTGGTTGTGCATGCTTTTAACCCTAACATTCTGGGAGGCAGAGGCAGGTTGATCTCTTTAGGTTCAAAATATTATTTAAGATACGCCTCTGTTTATATTTGCTTGCTTGCCTTCCTTCCCTCCCTCCCTCACTCCCTCCCTCCCTTCCTTCCTTCCTTCCTTCCTTCTTTCCTTCCTTCCTTCCTTCCTTTTTCCTTTTTGTTTGTTTAGATTATTTTGAGACAGGGTTTCTCTGTGTAGCCTTGGCTGTCCTGGACTCTCTATGTAGACCAGGCTGGCCTGGAACTCACAGAGATCTACCTGCCTCTGCCTCCCAAGTACTGGGATTAAAAGCATATGCCACCACACCTGGCTATATTTGTTTTTCTTAATCCTTCTCATACATCAAGTATTATATAATCATTTGAATGGATTTTTGGCTTCCCTGTAAAAATGTATTCTTTCACTAGGAAACATTAATTTTAGATAAACTGAATTTGTTTTTCAGTTATCTGGAAAAGTGACTCAGCTAGAAAACACATTCTACCTCAGATTTGAGACTCACATAACAACAAAGCATACGTGTGAAACCACAGTAACTGTTCACAGAGCTTGTCTCTTCTGTTATTTTATCTCCACAAAGAGATAGTTACTGATTTTAGTAGCTGTCCTTTACTGGGTGTTTCTGTTAAGATTGTAAATGTTGCTTGAGATCCCAGTGGTTTCTGTCATAGGAGGAGGGTGTTTGCTTAGAGAAGGCACTCAGGGCTTAGTTCCATCCCTACTTCCCATTCAAGACTCAACACAAAGTTTAGTTTCAATTTCACACAAACAGTAAAATTTATTCTTTAGTCTGCCAATGCTTAAGACTTAAAACACCGCCTGCCTATCTTTTTTAAAAAAATTCTTTCTTTTAACCAAGCATATATAACTTTTATTTTTTTTATTTTGTTGTATTTAACTTTTATTATCATAAAAGAAATTGTATTCTGTGGATCTCCGCTTTTGAAGGTGGTAGTTGCATGCAATGATTTTCATTGAAGTTGCGTATTTTGTATGTGATATTTGGATTTTTTATTTTCAACTGATGAATGAGAAAAGTTGAAATAATTAAGTGGAATAACTTAATTGAGATTATCCTATTTTGATACCAATGGTTAAGCCTAATTCAGTGTGGTAGGAGATTCTGTGTGTTAGCATGTTGCTAATCCAAAAATCTTTTATAAAGAAGACATGGAAAACTACTGCTGAGAACGTAGAGAGGCAAGTTATCGATGAAAGTCATTGCCATCTGTCTAATCTGTGCATTAGGATAGCATGATAACTGAAGTGATAAGTGATATCTGTCCTGCTCAGACAATATTGATTTAGTCTAGAGATTTTATTAAAGATTTATGGTAGCCTAACAAGAAAATAGGAAACTTTTCCCAAGGGGCTGATATATAAGTGGAGGAAATAGTAGCTAGGCATTTTTATTAAATTGTGCACAGAGTACTAGAAATATAGGACACTGCAAGAGAACTATCCTAAACTTAAGAGGAAGGAGGCATTGGAGTTGAGGACATAGCTCAGGGACACAGACTTACCTAATAATTCTAATGTTCACTCACCCTGTCAAGATAAGTAGGGATTGGGTAAGTGAATGATACACGGGTATTTGTATTTCACACTGTGAAAAAAAAAAATGTGAGCACTGAAAGAAATCATTTCTTATGCAGGGAACCTAAGCATGTTTGTTAAATGTATATAGGAGATAACGCTAGAGAGAAATCATGATAAAGATGATAAAAGATCACAGATCACTTACTGTAAACATGATGAGGGCTGGCAAGGTGGCTCCAGCAAGTAAAGGCACTCACTGATAAATCTGCTGACTTGAGTTTGATCCCTAGGATGACCTACATGGTAGAAGGAGAGAACCAGCTCATACAGGTTGGCCTCTGTCCCTTACATACATACCAAGGCACATATATGCCCACCTCGATCAAATAAAATGTAATTGAAAATTTTCCATAACTATGTAATCTGATTTCTGTTACAGATTGATGATCTCTTAATGTGGTTGAATAGTTGTAATGGGAATAAGGTCATGAAAGAACTTTCCATCTCAGCAATTGTGTAGTGAGAATTGTAACTGAGAAATTTGGTGTTAGGTAGCTAGCATTCTTACTTTTAAATTATGGGCTTGATAAAGAGTTTGCAGGTAGAAATGTGCTTCATGTTTAAGACATTTGATTTTAAAAGCAATCATGGGGCTGGAGAGGTGGCTTAGCAGCTAAAAGTACATGATATTCTTACAAAGGACTCAGATTCAGTTCCCATCACCCACATGGAAGCTCACAAAAGTGTGTATCTCCAGTTCCAGGGACTTGGATGCCCTCTTCTGACCTACACAGGCATACAGTGTGGTGCACATATATGCATGTAAACAAAACACACATAAATAAAAAAATAAATCTTGACCTTTTTTTTAACTGACACTTTAAGTTTGCTAGGGATCCTCCTCAGCAGCATGGAAAATGCCATGGAAACCAGAAGATCTGTGAAAGGGAGCCTACTGCTTTGGCAGAAAGCTATCAGCTCTAAGTTAGGCCCAGTCATTTGAGACATTGTAACAAAGTGTGTGACTATACAGGAGGCAGGAATGAAAATGTTAGACTGTGCATTCAAATTAAGGTAGTAAATGTAGGAAACTGAGGAAACAGCTAGTAAGTTTTAAAAACAAACCTTTTTATGAAGCTCTGTGCATATATTATTTTGGAATATGCCTAGATCGCAGAGTGAGCTCTTGTGAGAATGGAATTTTATTGACTAATCAGGTCAGATAGTTTTCAGTATGAGAACTGAAGATAAATTTTTTAGTGGAAGTTTTTTGTCAGACTCCAGAGCTCCTGGTAAGTAAAGAAGAGTTTGCATCTTAAACACCTATCCTGTCACTTAAAATTTGTCTTAACCCAGTACATTTTTAGAAAATCTTCACGTTTTATTTAAAGAGGAAACACCATGTTGGAAACAATGCTGTTCGCCATAAATGGAAAATTAAGATTAAAATAAACTAATCTGAATAAAATAGTTTATTTCTCTTAGGAATGTGTTAACTCACATTCTCAAGGAAGAAGCATAATTATTTTTTTAATAGGTTTATTTTTTTATGTGTTTTGAGTGTTTGCTATGTAAGACCTGGGGTCTCACAGCTCAGGAGTTTAAGATCGCGCCCTTCCCAGAAACTCCCCCAGACCACGACTCGTTGCAAAAGCAGGAGGTTTATTAACCATTGCGCAGTGGGGTCACCCCTGCCAGTCAGCAAAGAGTGGCACCCGGAGACAAAGGCCTTTAGGTTTTTAAAAGAAAAAGTTCGGGAGATTTGAAGTTGCAGTCTTGGCAATTTAGGATTGGATGAGGAAGCTATAAAGTAAGATAATTGGTTAGTCTTAGGTGCTCAAGCTTGGCCAGTCCTGCCAAGTGTGGATGCAGCTGCAATTTAAGGTGGGGGTGGTTAGCTCATCCTTGAAGATTAGGGGCTGCAAACTTTTGGCTGCAGGTCAAAAGCTACTCAGAAGAAGTCTGGATTCATTGCTAAGAAATGCTATCTCAAAGACAAGGATCTGGTCCTTTTTTTTTTTTTGCTGAGTGAAGGTCATTGCTTGCTTGCCTTTTTTTTTTTTATATCTGGAAAGGTACTAAGAGGCTTTAGCTTAACCTGAACCTAAAACTCAAAGCTATAGGCTTTAGAAGACATACAGGTTACAAAGTTAGTCTAACCCTTTCAGCTACATGTGTTTATTTGCCACAGTATATTAGAAGATGGTGTCAGATCTTCTGAGACTGTAGTTAATAGATGGCTTTTAACTGTCATGTGGGTGCTAAGAACCGAATGTAGTTCCTCTGCAGAGGTCAGTGTTTTTAACTGCTGATCCATCTCTTCAGCCCCATTCTCATTGTTCTTAAAAACAGAAAAAATAATTACAGTGGTCATCAGCAGAGGATTATTTAGATAAAAGTGTGTGCATAGATGTAAAATCAAGCAGCAGTAGGAGTTAATAAAGTAGCTCTGTATTTGTGTTTCTAGATATAGAAAGAACTCTGAAACATCAGTTGATTTTTTTTTTTAAAAAGCTTAAAATACTGTTTCACATAGTAAAGGATGGTATAATTGTTAATTTTTAATAAGTTCACAATTATTGATTGAATTTCATCTTTTTTTTTCTTTTGCTGTGCAGTTTTATAAACTCTAATGCATGTTAAAAGATTCCTTTAATCCCAACCATAAAGAAGTCATATAATGATTTGATCACCAAAAATTTACAAAATTTGCAATGAAGCCCTCATCCCAACTGTCATGCCTGATATCTCCTAGCATCTTTTTCATTACTGTAATTTGACTCTTCTGAACATGTTTATTAAAAAATGAAAAAACAAAAATGGCCAATCCTGTAAAAATATTCAACATCCTTTAGCTAACAAGGAAATGCAAACAACTTTTGAGATTCCATCCTACTATTTTGGGAATCATTATAAAGGTTCTTACAAAAACATAAAAGTAGAACTACCGTATGACCTAGCTGTGCTGCTCCATGGTACATGCCTCAAGGACTCTATCTCCTTCTACAGAGGATATGTACTGCTATGTGTATTGCTGCATTGTTCATAATAGCAGAAAATTTAAACCAGCTGAATGAATGGATAGTCAAAATGTGTGTACATATACACAATGGAATTCAGTTCAGCTTCAAAGAGTAAAATTGTGAAATTTGCAGGAAAGTGGATGGATTTGGAAAGTATTATAATAAGCAGACTTAGAAAGACAAACCCTTTGTAGATTTCCCTCATGTAGATTTTAGTGTTTATATGTATATAAGGTGGCTGTAAGCTGTGAAGCAAGATGAGAGACCTGTTCCATGACCAAACCTTTCCTGGGGAGATGCAGTACATATATCTACTCCACCCAGATAGGGAGCTCACAACAGAGGAAAGTAAGATACCATCAAAGTCCAACTTGATGAACCATGAGTTTAAGGATTTGTTTATTATTTTATGTACATTGGTTTTCTACCTGAATGTATGCCTCTATGCGGGTGCCAGATCTCCTGGAACTAGAATTATAGACAGTTGTGAGGTGACATGTGGGTACTAGGAATTGAACTCAGGACCTTTGGAAGAGCAGCTGTGCCCTTAACTGCTAAGCCATCCTTTCAGCCCTGAACCATGAGTTTAACTGGGAGTTACTTTCAGGAATATGAGTGAGGGAACTCACTCATATTGGAGTGAGTTCTGGAACAGAAATGACTCAAATACAGCTGCATCACCAAAGCCTACCCCAGCGTGGGTGACAGCTCACCAAAGCTGGGAAACCTAGAACACACTGCCTGCAGGCAGCTCAGTGTGTTGCATGGTGTCCTTTCCAGGCATCTCAGTTATTTGAAATCTTTTCCAGGCAGCTTGTCTGAATTGTCTTTACAGCTCAGCTCCTTGCCTCTATGAGGTACTCTCAGCTTTTATTGCTTACTCTGACAGGGAGGGGCCTAGTAAATCTGGTCATTTTCAGGGACTTCTTGCTTAAGGAGCTTTCTTGTGGGAGGGGATGTTTCAATCTCAGAGGAAATTGTGCAGCAATACTACAAAAAGGGGGGAGGAGATGCTGAGGAAGGGGAGGGAGTGCTAAAGCAAAATGACACGTTACATGAAAGTAGAAAAGTAAAAGTATAATGGGAATAAATAGAAATAGTCTTTGATACTATTGTGTTTTAAATGAGGAAATTTAACAAACTAAAGAATTACCTTAGGCTTTACCAAGAACTTTCCTTTAGTGGAGCTTTCTCTCTGTGATTAACTTAATACATGTCTTACCAACACTCATAGTCTAGCTTTGTTTTGTTGAGACAGGGTCTGGAACTCACTTTGTAGACCCAGGGAAGGAGATATTCTTGCCTCTGCCTCCTGAGTTCTGAGATTCATTCCTGTAGAAGGTAGAAGCATTTTATAAAGACAAGCTAAAAAGTTTAAGAAGGGAAGGGAAAATGTTCCGGTTTCCTTTATTTGGGCTTAATTGAAGAGAAAGTTAACAATAACACAAACCTTGATTGCATTTTTAAATACAGCTACAGTTTAGAGTTGTTTTGTGCTTCTCTTCAGAACCTTAAGAGTTGTATGGCATGGCTGGACTTTTAAAATGACATGCTGCTTACCCTTTTGAATTTTGTCTCCTTGTCCATAGTGATTCCCAACATCCTGAATTTTCCTGCTGTCTAGCCACAGTGACTTTTTATGCCATGTCTTTCTTGTTATTCCAAAGCTGCTTTTATTTCAGAGTACTCCATAATAGGGATTAATATAATTTGCAAACATTAGGGAATGACTCTTTAATGTTTTAAGGAGATACTTTGGGAGCAAACCACCGAGTTTATTGGATTTACTTACAGAGCATGGGTAAGGGGGTATTGGCAGGAACGTGGATGATGCCAAAATAAAGTCTCATCCCGTGATAGATAACAGCTTCCTAGAAACTGTATTATGAAATTCCCCTTTAAGTTAACTTTACACTTCCTATATACTCTGGCATTTCCCAGGATTTCTTACAACTGGGACTTAGGGAACCAGACGGAATAATGGCTGGATTCCTAGGTAACGGTCCTATGGTTCTCTTCTCCATCCCTCCTCATGCTGGGGAGTGTCAACAACTCCATTACTAATAGTATAGACCTAACTACTATTTTTAAAAATTGTAAAAGCAATATATATATATCTATTGCTTAAATATATGTAAATATACATATATTATATATATATATATCCTTTTTTTTCACAATTTATTCATTATATATCCCGATTGAAACCCCCTCCCTCAACTTCTCCCAATCCCACTCTGCCTTCCTCTTCCACCCTATCAGGGGCTGTTCTCCTCCTTTGCCATCTACCCATAGCTTGTCAAGTCTCATCAGGACTACCTGGATCCTCTTCCTCCTTGGCCTGGCAAGTGACCAAAGAGCAGGCAACCAAGTTCATGATAGAGGCAGTCCCTGCTCCACTTACTCAGGAATCCACACGGAGACTGACCTGACAATCCGGTACATCTGAGCAGGAGGCCTAGGTCCTCTCCATTCGTGGTCCTTGGTTGATGCATCAATTTTTGCAGGACCTTCTGGGCTCAGATTTTTTAGCTTGTTGGTTTCCTTGTGGGAATCCTGTCCCCTCCATGTCCTTATATCCTACCCCCCACACCCTTTCTTCCATAAGACTCCCTGCACTCTGCCTAAAGTTCAGCTGTGAGTCTCAGCATCTGCTTCAATCCCCTGTTGGATGGATCCTTTCAGAGGACCCTCTATAGTAGGCTCCCATCTTGTTTCTTCTCTTCTACCACTTCTTGTGTCTATCCTGTTGGCCATTCTGAATGAGATTTAAGCATCCTCCCTAGGGTCCTCCTTAATGTTTAGCTTCTTTAGGCCTGTGGATTTTAGTGTATATCCTGAGTAGAGAACACCAACAGTTCACGCTCTAAGATCTACAATTAATAAATGGGACCTTGTGAAACTGAAAAGCGTCTATAAAGCAAAGGACACTGTCAACAGAACAAAAAGACTGCCTACAGACTGGGAAAAGATCTTCATCAACCCTACATTCGAAAGAGGGCTAATATCCAGAATATATAAAGAACTCAAGAAAATAGACACCAATAAACCAAATAATCCAATTAACATATGGGGCACAGAGCTAAACAAAGAATTCTCAACAGAGGAATATCGAATGGCAGAGAAACACTTGAAGAAATGCTCAACATCCTTAGTTATTAGGGAAATGCAAATCAAAACAACTCTGAGATTCCATATTACCTCGATCAGAATGGTAGTATAAGATCAAAAACTCAAGTGACAACACATGCTGACAAGGATGTGAAGAAAGGGAATCATCTTCCGTTGCTGATGGGAGAGCAGACTTGTACAACCACTTTGGAAATCAATCTGGTGCTTTCTCAAAAATTTGGGAATAACACTACCTCAAGATCCAGCTATACCACTCTTGGGTATACCCAAAACATGCTCCACCAGTCAACAAAGACATGTGCTAACTATGTTCATAGCAGCTTTATTTTTAATAGCCAGAATCTGGAAACAACCTAGATGTCCCTCAACAGAGGAATGGATACAGAAATTGTGGCACATTTACACAGTGGAATACTACTCAGCTATTAAAAACAAGGAAATCATGAAATTTGCAGGCAAATAGAACTAGAAAAGATCATCCTGAGTGAGGTGACCCAGAAACAGAAAGACACATATGGTTTATACTCACTTATAAGCAGATATTAGCTATATAATATAGGATAGGCATAATAAAATCTACAGATGTAGCTACTTCTATAATACTCTGCTCAGAGAGCTGCCACGTGATGTTAATGATGGTAATTCTTTTCATGTGTTTGTATGATGGGTGGGTAGGGGGGAAGCTATACAACAGTGCATTTCAAATATATATGTACTCCACTTTTGAAATTGTTTGTACAAGTCTTTTTGTTTGTTTGTTTGTTTCAGAGTTTATTAGTGGAATTTTGGAAAGCCGCCTAAGGCAGGAGAGAGATCAGAAATAACAACGATGTGCATTAGGTGTACATGGTTAGGTGATCGTGTAAAGCCTGAGATTACATATTTATTGCTGTACATGGCCAGTGCCACTGTACTGAGTTTCATACTGATCATAACGGATCAGAACCAGAATTTCTTGAACATGAATTTGGATAACTGTTAATTGGTATGTACCTCCCCCCACCCACCGATGGCAGATTAAATTAACTTTTGTTAGTATAACGTGTTTGCTTCAGTCCAATGCTTAATAGTTTCTTGAGCACAAGCCAGGCTTCATGACTCAAAAGAGTGACTTCTGGTATAGCGTTTCATTTCTCACAGAGTACAATGTAGTAACTACTGGTATGGTCCTAAAGACAGAGTCTTAGTGTATATATAGCCCTGATCCGTCTGGAATTTGCCTTGTAAATTGAACTGACGGTGGGATTAAAGGCATTTGACACCATGCTTGGATCAGCTTTAATTGTATACTCCTGATATTCCTCAGTGTATTCACTAAATTAAGCTTAGCTGCCAAAGACCTGTTAGGTTTGTTATCATACGAATTCAAAATGGTAGTATTGGGGTACACTAGATTTTAGGCCAGATATTTATAGTGTGTGAAAATTATTTAAAGTTTAGGTAATGAGTTTAAAATTATTTTTATAAATTTAAAAAGAAAAAGATGTGTAAGACCTGAAGAGAAACCCAATGAAGTAATTTATAAAACATCTCCTGGGCTAGCGAGATGACTCCATGCACATGACTACACTCCATGTTTATATCATATGTACAAATATACACAATAAATAAAATAAAATCTGAAAAAGTTTGTATTGCTTATTTTTGGAAGTATGTAAGATGTTGATTTTATAGTTTTTCTGTTATGCACATTCTTTTTCATTCCCTGAAGAATTTATAAATTAGAACTATGATTGGGCATTAAAGGGCAACATATATATTTCAATTGATATGCATTTTAATTAGATCATAATTAGTAGAGAAACAAACCATATTTTGTTTCGTTTTTGTTTTTCCAAGACAAGTTTCTCTATGTATCAGAGCCCTGCCTGTCCTGAAATCGCTTTGTAAACCAGTCTGGCCTAGAAATCAGAGAGATTCTCCTTCCTCTGCCTCTTTGAGTACTGGGATTAAAGGTATGTGCCTTCTCACCTGACTCCCTTTTTCTTTGGTGAGAGGAGAGAGTTTTGGGAGAGGGTTTCTCTGTGTAGCCTTGGCTGTCCTGGACTCATCTTGTAGACCAGGCTTGCCTCAAACTCAGAGATCTGTCTGTCTCTGCCTCTGAGTTTTGGGACTACAGATGTGTCCCATGACACCCAGCTTCAAACAATATTTTTAAGACTTAATATTTCCTAGAGAGCTAGCCCAATGGTTTAAAAACATTTATTGCATTTATTGCACTGGTTGGTGGTGGCTTCCACCTGTAATCCCAGCACTCTGGGAGTCAGAGGCAGTAAATCTCTGAATTCAAGGCCAGCCTAGTCTACATAGTGAGTTCTGGGACAGCCATAGCTACACAAAGAAACCCTGTTTTGAAAAACTGAGAGAGGCACAGACATTCATTGATCTTGCAGAGGGACCAAGATTCAGTTCGCAGCACCCACATTGTGACTTGCAGCTATTTGTAACTCCAGTTCCAGTGGACTTGGCACCCTCCTCTGTCCTCTGTTGGCATCAGGCATAAATATGTTCCGCATTCATGTGGGCAAAGCACTCACACAGATAAAATAAATTAAGATGTGTAAAAATAAGAAGAGCTAGATGTTATAATGCCTTTCTCCTAGCTGCTTGACAGGCTGAATCAGGTAGTTTGCAAGTTCAAAGGCAGTATGTGCAACAGAGTGATGGATTCTACCACGCCATCACCACCCCTCAAAAAGAACTTTGTCCCTTTTAATAAAAGGGCTTATAGTGTGGATAATTTAGTACATTATGCTTTTCTGTACATATTATTTCCACCTGAATGACAATGTAATCATCTAGTGTAAAAATTCATTCTGTTACCTACAAAATGCTTATACAGTGAAGTCATCTTGGACCCCTTTGGTTTGAGTAAGTGTGGACTTTTCAATACTTTAGAGGAAGGAGCAAACTGATTGTTTTGTGTTTGTGCAAATATTAACTATTGGACCCTAGCGGCCAAATAACATTCTGCAGCATCTAGTATTTCATCGTTTCACCAAAAATTTGAGAGAGAGACTTGCTTCTAATAAATTTAGGCTTAATTGCTATAAGAACAAAACATAAGAAACATTCAGTATAAGGTGTTCTGAATATAAAACTTTTCTTTGGCAGTTCTCAAATAAGCATCATTTCCACTTTTTCTTAGTATTCTCACAGGATCTTTCTAATGAAAAGAAACCCATCATACTTAAACAAAATTTTGTTAGAAAGAGCTCATTTCTAGCCAGGCATGGTGGCGCATGCCTTTTATCCCAGCACTTGGGGAGGCAGAGGCAGGCAGATTGCTGTGAGTTCAAACCTCTTCCTGGTTTACAAAGCCAGTCCAGGCAGCAAAGACTACAAAGAAACCCTGACTCAGGATGGTGGGGGAAGGGAGGGAGGAAGAGAAGAGAGACCCCATTTCCTTTAAAAACAAGTAACTGAAGTTGCCAGGTGATTATTTGAACTGTTCTCTGAAGAAACAAAAAAAAAAAACAAAACAAAAAACAAAAAAAAAAAAAACAAAAACCGAAATCTGATTTTCTTGTTTTAAACTCCCTTGCAAAAGTTCAAAGCTTTTCCATTCCTTATCTTCTACTTCAGTTTCTATTGGGAAAACTCCTAGTTCTGCCTCGGCCTCTGAGGCATAGAACGTGAAGGTCCAGATTTCTTAATCAAAAAGCATTTGATGAAGCCACATCTTTAGACATTTCTTTTTAAAATGACTTTAAGAAGATTCAGTTGTCTGTCAGTGTTTTTGTTTGTTTCTTTTCTTTTCTGTTTAAACAGGGTCTTGCTGTGTAGCCCGCACTGTCCTGGAACTCCAGGCTGTTCTGGAACTTAGAGAGATTTACCTGGCTCTGACAACATTTTTAGTGGTGTTAAAAACAATAAAGCTATTGTTTATCTCCCCTTGCTTCCACTGAACTTAATCCCCAACCCCGGTATTTCTCTTTGGTTAAGTTGGGTTGACCCTTGGTAAGCTGGTGACATGTTATTTGTGTCACCTCCATTTGGCAGTCACACATAGTACCATTACTGTATCTGGTGATTTTCAGGACCTAATATTTTGAAGCTAAAAATGACTATAATTTAGTATAGAAACCAAGAAAGTTTCCTTGTGCCTGTGTTTTAAATGCTTCCCAGTGGTGTTCATTTATTCTTCCCAAGGCATGGAAGCCTGCCCCTCTTCCACATTCATTTAAATCATTAAAAATTAAGGTGGCACGTGTGTTAGAGAAAGTTTAAATAAAACTATAAAGAAGTCCTGTTAAAATCTAGGTTTTAAAGTTATTGGGAGGGCTAGAGAGATAGCTCAGAGGTTAAGAGCATTAGCTATTCTTCCAAAGGTCCTGAGTGCAATTCCCAGCAACCACATGGTGGCTCATAACCATCTATAATAAGATCTGGTGCCCTCTTCTGGCTGTGCAGATGTATATGCAGACAGATCATTGTATAATAAACAAATAAATAAATCATTAAAAAAAATAAAGTTATCGGGACATAGCTCACAGAGGTCCTTCCCTCACTTGTGAGCATGTTTTACTAATTCATTTTATGCTTTCTGGAGACATTGAAAGCAAACAGTTATTTACAGTAAATTTTTTTAAAAAATTTATTTACAAAACCCTTTTTGCTTTTAATCTTAATTTGCTTTATAATTTTTGGCAGAGGGCTTTATATTTATGGAGAGGGGTACAGTATAGGATTTGTTTCATGGGTAGATATAGGTGCTAGTTTCCAGGAGTTCTACATCTTTCAAGTAGTTTCTTCACATGGCTGTGCTTTTTAAATGCTATTTCAATGCTGTAGTGCTTTTGCCTTTAGAAATAGGTGTTTAGGAGATTAAACTAAGTTTTCCCATTTGCACTATCAAGAAAATAGCTGTGTTCCATTTTATAAAGCCACATACTTTGGATATAGTATATCCAGATTAATATCTGTCTTAATTTTGGCAGTAGTGTTAATAAAGGCCATTAATATAACAGTGTTAAGGTCTGGGGGGGGGTTGAAATATATATAGCATTTTTGTTTATTTTGTGTTTGTGGGTGTACAAGTGCCATGGTAAAGCTGGCAGTAAGAAGATGATTTGCTGGAGGGAGTAAATTCTTTTCTTCCACCATGTGAATCCCCACTGCGTAACTTAGGTTATCAGGCTCTAGCCAGTACCTTTACCAACCAAGTCATCTTACTTGCCTCAAAATTTTTTTGGTTTTGTTTTAGTTTTTTAAGTCTTTTTGTTTTGAGACAGGTTTACCCATTTTGCTCACATCCTAGGTTAGATTTAATCCATGGAGTCAAACTTTACTTTATTAGCAATTGAGTTGGAATTCACAGCATAGAGGCAAATGTGTACAGATAATTTTTTGTAATAGTAGAAACTTCAGTTGCTTCCTCGTATTTCTTCAGGGCAGTGATCACAACCAGATTCAACGTATGCACAAAGCAGCGGATGCCATGGTAGCGGCCGTCGCTGATTGCTCTTACCATGTTGGATCCATTGTCAGTCTCAGAGACCTACTTCCAGCTAGGTGCCTTGAACTCAAATAGCTTTTCACACAGACTTCAGGATGTGAGCTAAGGTATGGCCTTTTTTCATGAGCTGGGCCTACATATGGGTTGACAATAACCTGCAGCTTCTGTAGACAAGGGACTTATGTCAGACAATGAGTGGCTGCAATCACTGATAGGCAGGTAGTGTTTACCCTTCCTCTATTTGACAATTCCATCACCAATTGGAGTTGTTTTTTTTTTTATGTAAATTTTTGACAAAGCAACTATCCAAGTAAAAATTCTTTGATAACCTGTGTGTAAACGTCTAAAATACACCGTTGTGATTCTCCCACCATCTTCAATGTGATATAATTGTTTTATGAACTTGCTGTTGATTTTCTTAAATCTCTAGTATCTTGAATTGCTTTTAAAACTTAATTTTGGTTCTAAGAAAACATAAAACTTAATATCTTGGTAATACTTTTATAATTGCCTATCAGTAATCTTCCTTTAAAAATTGCATTTAAGAAATCAGTATTGATACTCCAGAGTAAAAATTAAAAATTAGTGATTTCCCCAGTATAACCTTTATGTCAGGCTGGAAAACACAATAAAGCATGTAATTGCATTGATATAGTTCACTTTCTATATTAAAGGATGTTTCCTCAAAACGAATATATGTTTCTGGAGGGAAAAAAAATAAATTTTACTTTCATATGTTCCTTCTTAGCTTGGTGAGATAAATTAGTATGAAATCTTTTCAAAGAGTTTAGTAGATCTGTTGCTTGAGACTTAGGACATCATCTAAATATTTTTAGCTACAAACAAATGTTTTCTTAAGTAACTTCCTGCCTCCTTATTATAATCCAGTGTTGTAGTAGTTCACTATTTTTTTAATGATAATCCCTTATAATTGGGAAAGGCAAGTCCTTGTAAATAAAGAATGGTTATTGTAAAGAACCTTTGTACTATTGTTTACTCTCAGCAATTGAAGTTGGTTATAACTTTAGATAGATACAGTTGGCAGCCGATTTGAGATTTTCTACAAGAGTAATTTCTTCATTAAGAAACGGCCAGTCTCACTGTTGAGTTGTAGGCTAAATTTTACTTCAGAATTTCAAATGACACCATGTCTTGGTTTACTCTAGAAGTAAAAGTATCTCCTATTTCAGCTTTAAAACATTGCTTATAGGTAAACACAGATGTTTTCATACACACATAGATACATTGAGGTTGATGCTGAAGTGTGATATGCAGCATATAAATCAACATATGCTGATTTATTTTCTTTAACTTCCTACATATGAGGGAAGATAAGGACAGTGATCCAGTGACACACTATCTGTTTTCATTTAAGTGGTCTTGCTGGGTAAGAGATAGTAGATACCATTACCTACTTAGACTATGAGCTGTGGGTGTTGGCAGTTTTGACACATTAGAACCAAGTCCAGAGCACATGCCTCCATGCTGTATTCACTTGCTCCTCACTGTGTGAGTGGCTTCTTAGTTGACTACTTACTGTTTCCCTCTATAGAGTTAAAGAATTGCTTTTGAGCAGCTTTGTCTTTGTGGTAAGGTTCATTTTTGTCTGTAGATGGCATATTATTTTGTTTCAGCATTTTGCTAATTTAAAACATTTATTCTCAGCCAGGCATATTAGCACATGCCTTTAATCCCAGTGCAAGGGAGGCAGATGTAGGCAGATCTCTGAGTTTGAGGCCATCCTGATCTACAGCGTGTGTTCCAGGATAGCCAGGGCTAGTCTTTTTATTGGTAGGTATTGGGGGGGGGGGGGGGGAGGAAATGCTATACAGTTTAGATTGTGCCTTCAAAAGATTTCATACATTTTTATTTATTCATCTATGTTCTTTATTTTGAAACTTCTGCTAACAAGGATAACTTATTTTGAAGATCTAAATAAAGTTATTTATGAAATGAATAATATATGTCAAGAGTTCAAATAGGAGCTGGAGAGATGGCTCAGGGGTTAAGAACACTGTTCTTCCAAAGGTCCTGAGTTCAATTCCCAGCAACCACATGGGGGTTCACAACCATCTATAGTGAGATCTTTGATCTTCTGGCCTGCAGGGACACATGGAAGCAGAATGCTGTATAAATAATAAGTAAATAAATTTAAAAAAAAAAAAAGAGTTGCAATAGAACCAAAGATTACTTAGTTGTGATTTTTAGTGAATCTTAAATCTGACCCGTGTCCTGTACACTGAAACCTTGCTGTGATCATCCCGTGCTGTTGTGATGATTTGATACAATGTTGGGTCATTTTAGGTCCTAAAAACAATGCTTTGAAGTGATTCTGTACTAACACTTGGTGTTAAAGGCTGTAACAGCTGCACATTGTGTCTAGTTAAGAGACCTTGTAGCCCTACTTTTTGCTCTGAAATACTACATTTTGTTGTCAGAAATCAGCATATTCAATGAAACACAAGTAGTATTTTTAAATTGCCGTGTAAGTGTGTGACTAAGGGCAAAGCAAACATTCAGTTGATTAGCCTGATACTTATGTAATGTTTTTCTTTTTTGTTGTTTGTTTGTTTGTTTTTGTCCTTTTACTGTACAAGAACAATCTACTCATAGTTTTGTTGTCTTAGGTGTTAATCTATGGCTTCCAAAACATTAATGAATCTGTCTAGCCTCCTTATTTATCACATGTGACAGGTGTAATACATACTCTGTCATTTTTAATTACTGTTATTAAAGCATTTTATCTCAGTTTTAAAATTAACTTTTCCTTCATGATTGTTTTTTGTTTTGTTTTTTGTTTTTATAATTTAGATCTAAGAGGGAAAATGTTAAAACAGGAGTCAAACCAGATGCACCTGATCAAGAACCAGAAGGACTTACTCTTCTGGTCCCAGACATTCAGAGGACTGCTGAGATTGTCCATGCAGCTACTACCAGTCTGCGGCAAGCGAATCAAGGCCAGTAGGATCTTATGTAATTTTTTTCATTACACAGAAATGTTTTATTTAGTGAACACTACCTGGTTTTTCCCCATTTCCAGGTAAGTTTTTGTACTTAGAAGTTCATTCTCTGATAGATTTTCTTCTTTGTCCATCACTTGGAGGGTAAAAGCAGATGGATTTCTGTGAGTTTGAGGCCAGCCAAGAAGCAAGTTCTGGACTACTAGCCAGCACTACATAATGAAACTTTGTCTCAAACCCAAACAAAAAAAAATTAAAAATTCATCTCTTCTACATATGCTAAGATTAAATGTAGGAGCACAACAATATGTGTATTAATTACTTTTTTCTTCTTATTGAAAGTCGTGGAATTAAAAACCACCATTTTTGGTGGTTTGATTTGGTTTCGGCTTTTTGAGACAGGGTTTCTCTGTGTAGTCCAGGACTGTCCAGGACTTACTTTGTAGACCAGGCTGGCCTTGAACTCACAGAGATCCACCTGCCTCTGCCTCCCTGAGTGCTGGGATCACAAGCGTGTGCCACCGCGCCCAGCGAAACCCACCATTTTGTTCGGGAGCAGTAAATTGAGATTTCTGTACATGGTGGCACATATCTGAAATCCGTTTCCTTAAAGTGATAAAATAGGAAGATAGTTATGAAGTTTGGTTAAAATTTGGAATGCAAAACCTACATGTAGAAATGGATTGTTCTTAGTTTAATATCACACAGAAAACATAGAAGGGGGCTGGTTGAAAAGAATAAAGGGAGTCGCAGGAGTGGGAGGAGGACAAGAGGGCATTGGAATGTGATCAGATTATATTATTGTGTGTGGATGAAACCCATTATTATGTATCATATACATGTGAAACAGCATTCCATATGCTGATAAAAACATTTTAAAATGTATATTTATGTTATTTGTCTTGAAATATTACAGAAAAAAAACTAGGTGAATGCTCAAAGAAGGTGGCCATGAAACCTAAACCTCTGTCAGTATTAAAGTCACTTGAAGAAAAATATGTGGCTGTCATGAGGAAACTGCAGTTTGGTAAGTTGACATTTCTCACCTGCTAAGATGTCATCATCACCCTTGTAAGCAGTGCTGCTAAAGTGTATTCAAGTAAAATGAGATTTCTGGACTTGAGCTAGGCATGATGGCACCTACCTCTAATTCTAATATACTGGTGCCTGTGTCACATTGAGACAGTCCCTCAAAAATTGGTGCATGTGTGTGTGTTTTAAGGTTTTGTTTGGCCTGGTTTCTAGTTCCTGTGCACACAAGAAAGCTTCTGTTATCTTTGTCTTGAGAGCTCTGTGTGGGTCGTCACAGCATTCTCTGACTGCAAGACACGCATTAGAGCGACCTATATAACTGAAAGCACAAGAAGACGTCTGCAAAGCATGCAGAGAATGGACTTCCCTTTCACATGCTGCACTGTTGGGACTGAACCCAAGATGTCATGCAAGCTAGGGTTGTGCTCTGCATTAGGCTACACCCCACACCCTGAGGCATTCGTCAGCCTTTCCCTTAGGGTAGAAGAAGGGACTAAATACTTGACTAAAGACTTCTTTATGGCTTTTGTATCATAACAACTGTTTTCCATACTGGTTCTCTTCTCTTTGGTCTTCTGTCTCCTTTTAGATACATTTGAAATGGTTTCTGAAGATGATGATGGGAAATTGGGTTTTAAAGTAAATTACCACTACATGTCTCAGGTGAAAAATGCCAGTGATGCCAACAGTGCTGCCAGAGCCCGCCGTCTGGCCCAGGAAGCAGTGACGCTCTCCACCTCACTGCCTCTGTCATCATCCTCCAGTGTCTTTGTGCGCTGTGATGAGGAGCGACTTGACATCATGAAGGTAGAGAACAGCTTTATCCTGACCCTTTTGGGGGTTTAAATTTCAACATGAATTTTAATGACTGCTCGGGATGGCAATAAGAGGAGCTGTGTTTAGTTCAGGGTGTGCAGATGAGACAGCTATAAAGAAAATACCAGCGGAGACGTCTTTCTTGTATTTGATCTCTCACAGTTTTGAAGCATAATATGAAAAGACTTAAAGCTGAACAGGAGAAGAAAATAGTTACAGATGCCACATTCTTGGTTTATAGAAGTGATTATCAGAAAATGTCTTTTTTTTTTTTCCTAAATTTATGAGCAATCTGTGGGTTTGAATATCTCTTAAGTTTTATGATTAATGTAATAGCAATGTTAACATAACTTGTACTTTTCTGTTTTAATGTTGTGATCTGTCTAATCTTATAGTCTAAGAGAAAACTGCATTAAAAAAAACTAATATGCTGGGTGCCTGTAATATGCGCATGGATCTCTCTGTCCTGCCTGCGGGACTGGTTATTCGTGGGGGATTTGAAAAGGCTTTCACCTGAAAAGCAAAATGGGTGAGAAAGAAAAGCAGGACCAAGCTGACCAAAGTCTTGTCAAGGTCTTGTTTATTGAAAAAAAGCTAGTTCTTTTTAAGGCAGTCTTATCAGGAAGCAAGCAAGCAGGGCGGGGGGAGTCAGCCTCAGCAGGCCTGGAAAAGGAACATCTTGTAGTTTCTCTCTGGAAGTTCCAGCCTGTCTCTCTCCCAGGAGACAATTTATCTTGAAGGCCATTTGTTAGACAATTACCCAAGGCCAGGAACAGGGGAGTTCGAGTCATAGGAATTTTACTGGAGCAGTCAGCCTCTGGCATCTCCCTCTCGGTCTCCGGCATCTCTCTGAGTTTGAGGCTAGCCTGGTCTACCATCTGAGTTTAGGACAGCCAGAGCTGCAGAGAAACCTTTTCTTGAAAACCAAACCAAATCAAAAATTTGTTACATAGTGGAAAAAAATCTCTCTCTCTCTGTTTGTTTTTGTTTTGTTTTGTTTTTGAGATAGTGTCTCTCTGTCAGTAGCCTTGGCTGTCCTGGACATGTTTTGTAGACCAGGCTGGCCTGAAATTCACAGAGATCCACCTGCTTCTGCCTCCCCAAGTGTTGGGATTATAGGCTTGGGCCACCTACAACAGCCCGCAAAATTCTTTAATTCATATGTTAACTAATCTGTCTTCTTCAGACAGCTAAAAGTATTGATCTGTTGACTTCTCTGCGGTTTTGTTTTGTTTTTTGCTTTGATTTTTTTTTTGGATATTCTGGATAGTATTTTTGTAAAAAGGTCCTAGGCTCTGCCCCTTTGGCCACATCTTACTTCCTTCACAAAGAGTAGAATTGTTTTTAGGATTATTGCCTAAGAAATCATTTTGCTATATAATGGACCTTGTGTTTCCCTGTGAAACAATGTGTCTGTTAGTTTACTCACATGACATCCATTAATTTTTACATTTGATTGTTGGTTCTTCTACTGCTCTTCCTTACCTTGTAAAGTTCTCAGAAAAAAAAGTTCTTTGCATTTTAAAAGAAGTTTGAGATTCAGTTAAACTTCTTAATGATAAAATTACATTTTCACCAAAACCACAGGCTTCCCCCCACCCCCCACCCCCCATTCTGGATTTCTCTGTGTAGTCTTGCCTGGCCTGGAACGCATTCTGTAGACCAGGCTGGCCTCAAACTCAGTCTTCTTCCTGATCGCTGGGATTAAATGTGTGTGCCTCCATCACTGTCAGCCACAGCACTCTTAATTCTAATCAGAAACTTTTTTCTAGTCCTGGGTTCATGCGTAACTTCTGAGTCCACTCTCAGCCCAGGCTTGTGCGCTGGCGGTGGAAGGCGACCCCTGCAGTGTTCTCAGCGGTGATGAGGAGGAGGGTCCTCACGAGTCTCTCTGTTTATGTGCATACAGGTTCTGATAACTGGGCCAGCGGATACCCCCTATGCAAATGGATGCTTTGAATTTGATGTATATTTTCCTCAAGATTATCCTAGCTCACCTCCTCTTGTGAACCTAGAAACAACTGGGGGTCATAGTGTGCGCTTCAATCCCAACCTTTACAATGATGGCAAGGTACGGTAGTTGCGGTCTTTGTTTCTAAGGCCACACTGCTCTGAAGGTTCTTGGTGATTCAAACAAAAGTTGGTGTGACTATATTTTTTTTCTTTCTTAGCTCCCTCTATGTGCACAGACAGATTAGCTTGAAAATAGGAGAGAAGAAACTGAAAAACATGAACACTACAGTTAATTAACACCTTCGAGAACCAGTCCTGTTCAGAATACAGCAGTGTCTGGCTTGGACGGTTCCTTTACTTCTGTCTCCAGTTTTAGTTATCTTTTCATGAATGTCTGAATATGGGTGAGCTGCAGCCCTGTTGTCAGCTCTCGACCAGCACTGTCCTCTTTGCAGTTCACAGCTTTATCTTTCCCTTCCTGGCTGTTAAACACAGAATCAGGAACTTGTCTTTTAAAATAATTTCACATTTTTTATTAATAGTGGGATGGTTCAGTCTCACTGTCTAGGAAAGAAAAGCTAACAAAGAGATGTAATACGTTATTTCTGAGCCTGGGAGACAAAGCTCTGTAGTAGACTTTGCCTGCCATAGTCAAAGCCCTGCGTTCTGTTCTGAAAGCTAGAGAGGGAAAAGTCAGAAGACATATTTTGAAAATAAAATGTTTTATTTAAAACAGAAATATTTTTCTATGACTATAAGCCTGTTAAAGTAAAATTTAAAAGAATAATTACAATTTTCAATGTAATTTTAGTAGAATTCTAGTAGTAAATTCCATGCTATTACGGCTTTAAAAACCACGAGAAGCTAAGAAGAAATGTATAGTGACTGAAGAGATGGCTTCTGCTTTCTGGAAGGCCTGGTGCCCTCCTCTGTTCTCCATGGGCATCAGGCACACACATAATTGTGCTTCTTGGTGGTAAGAATAGCAAATTCTTAAAAATAGCCTTTTCATCAAAGGTGACTCCAAGATTTTACTTCCTTTAACTTTTTGTTTTCATCTGGTTCAACATGAGATATGTTATATTTATCCTCATTGAGTGAGAAATCATAAAGATGGAACTAGTTTTGTAGATTTCTTATAGGAAGCTTAGCAAAGGCATCATTCATTTTTCTTTGAAAAAACAAAGAAGAGGTTTTCTGGAATAGAAGCTGAAGTAGCCATGTTAACTTTTCTTGATAGAACCTGAATCCCAAATAACATAAAATAGAATTTGTTTAAACAGATTATTTTATAGGGCTAAGAGAGTAAGGATATAAGACACCAGTATCCTGAACATTTAGTACTCAAAAATGTGTCTCTGTTGACTCACCTACACAAACATACATTTTTGAAATTGCCATTTTTGTCATTCTGGGATTAGATGGATAGCCTCATGCACTCTGGGTAAGCATTCTACCATGAGCAGTGTAATACTCCCTCCAGTCCCTGTCTTTTTAGAGCTGACTAACACCATGTGCAAACTCCAGCTGCAAGGGGATCAGACACCTCTGTGGCACCTACATGTGTGCTTGTGTATATGCACACATGAACACACATGCGCGCGCGCACAATTTTTTTTGTTTGTTTCTTGGGGGTATTTTGCTGTTGTTGTTGGTTTTTTTCTTTTGTGGGGTTCAAGACAGAGTTTCTTTGTGTAGCTTTGGCTGTCCCGAACTCACTTTGTAGACCAGGCTGTCCTGGAACTCACAGAGATCCTCCTGCCTCTCCCTCTCTGAGTACTGGGATTACAGATATGTGCCACTGCACCCAGCTCATACACACAGAATTTAAAAGAAAAAATTCACAATCACTGCTGGAGAGATGATTCAGTAGTTAAGAACCAGGGTTCTGGGGCTGGAGAGATAGCTTAGTGCTTAAGAAGAGCACTGACTGCCCCTCCAGAGGATTAGGATTCAGTTCCCAGCACCCACTTGGCAGCTTACAGCTGCCTGTAACTCTAAAATCTCATATCCTCACACAGACATACATGTACGCACATTAAAAATAATAAATTGTTAAAAAATATAGCCAGAGTTCAAGGGACCCCAGTTTAGTTCCCAATTTCAGGAGATCCAGCACTCTTTGGCCTCAGTGGGCACCTGCATGCATGTGGTGCTGGTGAGATGGCTCAATGGGTTAAAGCCCTTGTGGCTAACCCTAACAGTCTGAGTTTGATTCCCTCGGCCCATATAGTGGTAGGAGAGACCTGACTCCCTCATGCTTGCCTACACATATACACAAAGAAATAATTTAAATTTCACTAAGTTTTTCGTTTTTGGAAAAGTATTGTTTTTCATTAAGATGTATAGGGTTAGCGACATAGTTTAACATGCACAAAGCCTTGGTTTTAATCCCCAGTACTGCATTAACTGGCTTTGGTGTAATACTAGAGCAGTGGAGGCAAGGGATCAGAAACTCAAGGTCATCCTCCACTACAAAGTTAGTTGAAGGCCAGGCTGAGTTATGTAAATGTCCTTGTATCAAACAACAAAAAAGATATGTGTTACTTAGGCAGATGGGGTGTAATTGGTGCTCAGTTCTCCTTTTAAAGAAAGTGTAATGCCACAAAGGTTTGCATCACATTTGAGGATACAGGGGCGTTCACAGACTTAGATACAGTTTGACATCAGAGCCTCATGTTTTTATTTCTAGCTGGGGCAGTTTGTTATCAAACACTGCTTTAAATTCTGTTTATGTCTTTCCTCATTCAGGTTTGTTTAAGCATCCTGAATACGTGGCATGGAAGACCAGAAGAGAAGTGGAATCCTCAGACATCCAGTTTTTTGCAAGTAAACAAAGTTTCTCTGACAGATTTATACTCTAAGTAAACTGTGTATGTTGCAGGGGAAATTAGTGACCAAAAATAAACATAGAAAACTTTTTAAAAGGCAGGAACTACTAGATAGCTAATATAGTAGTTGAAGTAGAATAAAATAACTCTCCTTCATTGATATGTTTAATTTCATAAACGTTTAAAAGGGTATTTGTCTTATTTCACAATTATTCAGGTTAAGGTTTTGTTGCTATTTCCCTAGTAGTTAACATTGGCCTTAGTAACACTCCATATCAGTTGTAACCGTGTCTGTGGTTGGGTCAGATGGTTTATGTTCAGGTGTCTATTTTATCTTTCTTATTTATGTAATGTAAAATGTATACAAGTATAAAGCTGCCCATGGTGGCATGCACTTTTAATCCCAGCACTAGGGAGGCCAGCCAGTGTGTTCCAGGACAGCCAGAGCTACATAGTAAGACCTGTCTTAAAAAGCCAAAAGTAAACAAGCAAATAGAAATAGGAAGGATCACAAAAGGTGGTCTTAGAACCATGAGTCTATCTCAGTAATGAGAACTTATAATAATAATGTTATATGATACTCTGGCAGTTAATGTCTCTTGAAATAAAAATTAAGACTGTTTTGTGACGTTTTCTTAGTTTTGTTAGTAGGGTTTGGCTGGTTTAATGTTCTATAAGAGTAAGGACAACTGGTCATGGTGGCACAAGCCTGTAATCCCTGTACTCCAGAGGCAGAGGCAGCTGGATCTCTGTGATTTCGAGGCCAGCCTGGTCTGCAAAGGAAGTCCAGGGCAGCCAATACTACACGGAGAAATGCTATCTTGAAGGGAAAAAAAAAAAAAAAAAAAGGAAAGAAGGAAGGAAGGAAAAGAAAGAAAGAGTGAGTAAGGGCCGAGCAGTGGTGGCTAATGACTTTAATCCCAGCACTCAGGGGGGCAGAAGCAGGTTGATCTCTGAGTTCCAGGACAGCCAAGGGTACACAGAGAAACCCTGTCTAAAAAAACAAAAACAAAAAAAAAAAAAAAAGAGGAAGGCCAATTTTAACACAGCATTTATCAGAAGATACACATAAGTACTGTTTAAGACCAAGGGAGAGGCAGTGGGGTCTTTGTGAGAGCCAAGCATGGTCTACGTAGCTAGTTCCAGGACAACACAACGAGACTGCCTGTCAGTAGAGATAAGATAGATAATAGTTTCAGTGTAGCTAACCTAACTTTTTTAAATTGTTTATTTAATTAATTTATTTATTAGTTTTTGAAACAGGGTTTTTCTGTATAATCACCCTGGCTGTCCTGGACCAGGCTGGCCTTGAACTCACAGGGATCTACCTGCCTCTTGCTTCCAAGTGCCTGCCGGGATTAAAGGCATGCACCACCACACCCTGCTATCTTGTTTTTTCAAGACTGGGTTTCTCTGAATAGCCCTGGCTGTCCAGGAACTTGCTTTGTAGACCAGACCTGGCCTCAAACTCAGAGAGCTGCCTCCCAGGTACTGGAATTGATGTGTGCACGACCACATCTAGCTGATTGTTTATTTCTTAAGACAGAATATCACACTTTAACTCATGCCATCTGGAAATCAGTGTGTGTCCTGGATTGGCCTCAAGTTGACCCTGATACTCATAACTCTACTGAGATAACATGTATGGATATTTTGCCTCCGTGTATGTATGTGCACCTCATACATATTCTGAGAATTAAACACAGGTCCTCTAGAAGAGCAGTTTGACTGCTGAGCCTTCTCTCCAGCCTCCAATATTATGTTTTGTTCATTTGTTTGTTTCATTCCAGAAATATGTAGAAACATGCTAGTACAGATTCCTTGGAGATGAAGTAGTATAGCAGTTTATTTGCAGTAAAAATGTCTCTTAATAACTACTTTTGAATTTCCTCTATTCCTCAGGTGTTGGTTTCTGTCCAGTCCCTTATATTAGTAGCTGAGCCTTACTTTAACGAACCGGGATACGAACGGTCTAGAGGCACTCCCAGTGGCACACAGAGCTCTCGAGAATATGATGGAAACATCCGGCAAGCAACGGTTAAATGGGCAATGCTAGAACAAATCAGAAATCCTTCGCCATGCTTTAAAGAAGTATGTTGGATAGAGTTAAATACTTAAAGACATTTGAGAATAGTTTGTTAGTATTCTATATTCTAAATTTACAGAACCTGATAAAACACTAAGCTTTACTCCTTATAACTAACAATCCTAAAATCACTAATAACAAAGTGCAGTTAGTAAAGTTTAAGTCCACAAATCCCAAAAGACACCAGACTTTATCTTGGGGCCTTTTATTATTTAAGTTTTACTTTTGCATGATTGTGTGTAAATTGACATTTTGTGTATAAAGGTGAGAAGACCGCTTCGGGTTTTGATACTCAGTGTTATCTTTTTTTTTTTTTTTTTTCTGAGACAGGGTCTCTTGTTGGTCTTAAGTTCACTGGGTGAGTCTTTGTGGACCCACCTGTCTCTGCTTTTCTGGAGCAGCCACCACCACACTTTTTCTGGTTTGGTCCTATTTGTTTGTTGTTTTGGGCTCTGATACACTTCACCAAGTAAGCATCTTTCTCACCCAGAACTGCTTGTTTTTTCTAATTGTCATTTTCTCCAACTATTCAAACAATACTGAACTATTTCTCATGAGATATTATTTATTATTGAAGGTTGGTTAATTTTTAAATCTGCATGGAAATAGAAATGTACGTTTGAGTGTTTAGAGAAGAATTAGACAGTACCAAGCTCCTAAAGCCCTCAAGTTTTCCAAGGGGTTTAGCTTTGCTGTTTCCTGGTGCCCCACATCTGTCTATATCCAGTTCTCATGTCTCTTTGCCCTAATTATTTTTTTCGAAGTTGTTTCCCTAGATCATCTATTCTTACATTTTTCCTGGCATTGCAACATTTAACAATAACATATTCATATTTACCTAATAGACTATTGATATTTATACTATTTAGCAGTTGTTATTCATAAACACTGCGAAGCATGTAACTGTTACCCCTGTAATCAGGTAGAGCTCATGAGCATGCCGTGAAGGAATGTAAAAGGAACATTCCTTCTTTTGTTCTGCTACATGAGCTTACATGTCAGTGCACACACATGCAAAGGCTTGCCTCTTACTTTAAAAGGCTGTAAAGTTAGTACACCTGATGTTGGAGATACAAACATGCTGCATGTGCCTATGTGTGTACAAGGTGTATACTTCTATACAAGCCCTCAGATACAATTGATTTGTCTATTAGGCTTAGGTTATCCACAGTAAGATAATTCATTGCCCAACTGTCCATGAGCTGTTATTAGGCACTATGCCAACTTTCTGAAAGAAAAAAACAAAAAAGATAAATGCAACTCTTTTATAGAGCCTATATTCCTTCCCTTTGCATCATACTTGAATTCTTCAGGACCTGGGTACTGAGCTGTTGAAACTCTTTATGGTTCTGCTGTGTGCCAGTGATTTCAAATTCCACAGTGTATAAGGCTTAATTTTTATTTTCTTTGACCTGCAAATCAATACAGGGTAGACAGAATTCACTTACTGAGCAAGTCAGGATAAGGGTTGGGGATGTAACTTAGTGGCAGAATTCTTGTGTAGTATGTGTGAGTCCCAAGGTTTAATCCCAAACATAGGCATAGGGGAAACAAGTGTGGTGAGAGGAAACACATGACTCCTGGCAGGTATGATGTGTTGCTGTGTACTAGGTGGAGGTTACATTGATGTGTCCTCTACATGAAAAGAAATTCACTTAGACACAAATTATTTCTTTGCATTTATGTTAAACTTGTCTGAAAATATATTTAAAAATTCAGTTAAATATACTGATTTTATGGGTAGATTACCACTCCTTGAATAAACACAGGGGACTCAGCCACCATTCCCTAGCAAGCCATGTGTCATGGGCTGAAGGCCAGCAGCTAAGGCTGCTGTAGTAATAAATGCCTGCACCCCTTTCAGTTTCGGAAGAGCCTGATACTGCACCAACGTCAGCATGCCTACGCCTCCACACTGGCAAGCGTCCCTATCAGTGTTCCCAGTGTGGCCGGGCCTTCAACAGAAACCACCACCTGACTATCCACATGCAGACCCACTTCTGGGGCCAGGCAATCCTGCATTTTCTCATGCCTTCAGAGACCAGTCCTAAGGAGGAAGGCTGGGCAGCAGCCTGCCATTATACCCTTTGGCTCTCCTGGCAGGACCTGCATTATCTCAGGCCTTTCCTTTGCGCCTGACTTGACATTGGTCCCTCAGTTTGGGATGGATTTGGAGAGTCTGGTTTTGTTTTCCATTCAAATGGGAAGAATCAACTTTTTTGGTGTCTGTAAGTGTGTGACAGGGTGCCTCTGTCTCCTAATTCCTCCTTTTGTACATTCCTGACTTGTAAAAGACTCCTTAAGATTTAAGGTATTGCCTTGGGCTGGCATTGTAGTCAGTAGGAAAAGATTGTGTTTTGTACAGAATGGGACCAGAGTGGTCTCTCTCTTTTTTTTTTTTTTTTAACTTTGTTACTTTGAGGTTTTGTTTTGGTGTTTGTTTGTTTGTTTGTTTGTTTGTTTGTTTGTTTGTTTGTTTGAGACCAGAAGCTGCTGAAGGGCAGGAACTTTCTCCCACCTCCTTCATGTGGTGTCAGGGTGGGAGGACTAGCTTAGTATACACTTCCTTTAGTGGACATGTCCTGAAAGCAGGGTACTCAAGGGTTTTGAGTGCCTGTAGTGCACTCAGTTTCCCCAGCCTCTCCCTCATGTGGCAGTCACATCCCTTACTACTTTTACTGAGTCGTAAGGGAAATGGAAACTAGGAAGCTCAGGCCTCAGAGTTGACAGTGTGGTTGACCCACTGTGGCAGGCCTGCAAAAATACCTGAGGGAGGAATATAAAGCAAGCCCAAAAAGCACCTGCATGGGGAACTCTGGGACCTCAGCTAGGGGATCCTTCAGCTTTCTTGAGGCTCATGTGCCTTGTGTGACAAGGAGAACAGCTCCAGGATGTCACCTTAAAGTTGTCTGTGTCAAAAGAGGCACTAGACAAATATGCTTGGTTTTATACTTTTAAGTCTGGGTCTCTTTTGTTGTTGTTGGTGGTCCTTTGCCCTTTGTCCCAGAAAGAATCCTTCAGGAAGGACCTTTCTCCTCTGTTAAGTGGCAGTTCCTTCACTTTTTGGCTGAGCTGGTACTTTAGGGGCCCTTCAAAAGTACAAGCTCAAGACCCAGAAATTTGAGGTGATACTGTCAGGCCTGATAGTACTGAGGATGGGTGGTTTCTTGTGCCTCTTTGCCACACCACCTAAGGTGCCGCCTAGACTGCCTGCTGGGTACTTCTGAAGCTGGAGTTATAGATCCCAGTTCTCCTGAAAGTTGACTCTCATTTGGCACTCAGCCCCCAGAGCACATTCAGGCAGGCTCCAAGTACCTTCAACCCTGCCTGTGTTACTTCTTGATGTTCTTCAGAACCTTGCCACTCAAAAGTCCTAAACAAATGAGGCAGAGGGTAACAGTGCCATCATTCCAGGGGCAGGGGTAAGTAAGCAAGCAAGTCTGTGGCAATTCACCCATGGCTCGGAATTCTGCCTGCCTGCTCACCCTACAAGCAAGACAACAATTGTCAATCTGTCAATAAGTGCTCAGACAGGATGTGCACAGTATACCTATCCCAAGCTTAATCCTCAACTGCAAGAGCTCACTGTGCTGTTCTGGAGGTTCCTAGACCTCTTTTCTAATGCTTTAAATGCTCTCTCTGGAAACAAGTATTCTATATTCAAACACAAATTCAAGTGCTGGGGTGGGGAAAGAGGTGCTGTGTAGTCTTGGCTGGCTGTGGACTTTCCTGCCTCTATCTTCAGAGTGCTAGGATTTACTTGCTTGTGCCATCATGTCCAGCTGGCCTTACTGTGTTCATCCTGAAATTCAGTAGGACATGTTAAGGAATGTTTTGAATTTAAAATGAAAAAAGGCTGCTTGGTTGCAGGATCCCAGACTCTTCTAGTTCATTCGTTTTGTAAAACAAAGAAATGATTGGGCCACAAGGCCCTAACTAAGAACTATGGAGGTGGCAATCTCAGCCTAATTGGTGCTCTATAAACATGTTGAAATTAAAAAACAAAAACCACAGGGGACTTGGGAGAAGGATGACTTTTATAAAAATTAAATACATGTAATTTGAAACAGTAATGTCTGTCCTCCTTTAGAGCCTAACGTAAAGGTTAAAGTTGGAACTCTTTACCACTGGATACCTAAAACTGACTTCCTTTTTATTTTTTTCAAGACAGGGTTTCTCTGTGTAGCCTTGGCTGTTCTGGACTTGTTTTGTAGACCAGGATGGCTTGGAACACAGCGATCTGCTTCCTTCTGCCTCCCTAAAACTGACTTTCTTAATGTGTTTTTGTTTGGTTGGTTGGTTGGTTGGTTCGGTTTTTTGGGGAGGAGGGTTATTTTCTGAGTTCTCCAGGCATTTTTTGTTCACTTGGATTATTGGTTCTTTTCTTTTTGTTTTTTCTTTTTTTCCTTTTTTTGTTTTTAGACAAGATTCTTCATTGTGTTGGGTGGCCTCCAACTTACTGTGAAGATAAGGACAATCTTGAACTTTGGATTTTTGAAGCTTATCCTCCTGCCTCCACTTCCCAAGTTCTGGGGTTATAGGCATGTACCCATGTGGTGGTTGGTTAAAACCTAAGGCTCATGCATACTATTCAAGCCCTGCCAACTGAATTGTTCTCTACCCTGATTTCTCTTTTAAAGTATGTTTTTCCCAGGTGTCCTCATTTACTTAACTTGATTTTTCTTGTTTTTGAGATCTTGTAAACATCAACCTCAAAAAAGTGTAACATGGGAGTGTGCTAGTGTCTACTTCAATTCTAATGCCTTTATAACGATATCTAACTTTAAGAAGAGAACCCTTTAGACAGTACAGAACTGAGCCAGAATTCGTGTCTGCTTTTTAATTTCCATTTCTCAGAGAGAGATTCCTACTGCTTATGTATAAAAACATTTTTCAGAGGCATAAATTTTAAAATTTTCAAATCAGATGCATGGTTATTACAAGGGAATGTAGCTCTGAAAAATAAATCCATCTATAAGTTAACAAGAAAATGCAACTGAAAGCTTTGTACGTGTTGTGTGTGTGATTTTCTATGATACTTAAGGTTTCCTTACTTGTGCTCTCTGTCTACTGGCTTAGTGGGTAAAGGCCCTTTCTGCCAAGACTGCCCAGCTGAGTTTGATTCCTGAGACGACTTACATGTTAGAAGAAAAGCTGTTGCCTCTGACCTCTATGTGTGTGCATGACACATGCGCATGCCCACAATAAATAAATAAATAAATAAACAAATATACTTTTTTAAGTGGGGAGGGAAAAAAACCCTTTACCTATATAGAAGTTCTATGAAATCTTTTTTAAAGATTTTTTTTTTTCATTTTTATGTGGAGTGGGTCATGTATGCATGTGAGTGCAAATGCCTAGAGAGGCTATCAGATTCCTTGGAGCCTGAGTTAACAGGTGGTGGTGGGCCTCTTGACATGGGTGATGGGAATAAGCACAGGTGTTTTCTAAGCTGTAGACTCTGACCCATCTCTACAATTGCTGAGTTGTCTTCAAACATTTTTCTGCTGCCAGTGTGTTAATTTTTTTTCTTGCTGATCTATGTCCATTTGTCTTGTGTTTTCTTATGTGTGCCCTTTGCTATTTAGATGGGATTACTTCAGTATCTGACATGTTTATCTAATATCCTGAACCTGGTTCTTTCTTGGTAATGATGTAGGACACGTTGACAGCACACTTTCTGGACTGATAAACATTGCAATGTCTAAAAGTTATTTTTGTAATCCCGTAATCCTTGTTTTTTAAGACATGCTCTATTCTGTTGGTTTTACTTTCAAGGTTATACACAAACATTTTTACTTGAAAAGAATTGAGATCATGGCCCAGTGTGAGGAGTGGATTGCAGACATCCAGCAGTACAGCAGTGATAAGCGAGTGGGCAGGACCATGTCTCACCACGCAGCAGCTCTCAAGGTGAGTGAATTGTGAAACTAGATGTTAAATGTGGACATAGGTGCAATAGGTTTGACAGAAAACTGGAAATTCTTCAACTATAAAGTAGCTACGGGACCAAAGATTTTAGGGGGGCAGGCGGGAGCATCATAAATTTTGTCTGATATAGAAGGTATAAGATGGAGGGCCTCTAATTGCCACTGTGAGAGGAGCCAGATTTGTGGGAGGTAGACAGTTGTTTTCACAGATGGAAATGGAAGGTACAGTGACTTTGCAGAATTTTTTTTTTCTGTACATGGGAATCATTCTTAGTATAGCCACCCATTTTGCTGCTTCCAAAAATAATCATTTTATTCTTCTGTCCTTTCATTTGCTGCCAGGTATCTTCTATGTTTGCAGTGTTCTCCATCCCTACTGGCTCCTTTTCTCTTTGTTTTTTTCAGTCTTCATTAAAAAATATAGGTGAGCTGGGCAGTGGTGGCACACGCCTTTAATCCCAGCACCTGGGGTGGGGGGGCAGAGGCAGGCAGGTCTCCATGGCCAGCCTGGTCTACAAAAGCCAAGTCCAGCACAGCCAGGGCTACACACAGAGAAACTCTATCTCAAAAAAATACAAAAAAAAAAAAAGAAAGAAAGAAAACATAGGTGGTCACCTGGGGTGACACAAAATCCCAGTACTTGCCAGTGGCAGATAGGTATTGTGAGTTCCAGGACAGCCAGTGCTGCATAGTGAGACCCTCTCTCAAAACAAGGGGCTGGAGAGATAGCTCAGTGGTTAAATGTTCTTCCAAAGGACCTGGGTTCAATTCCCAGCAACCACATGGCAGCTCACAACTGTTTGCAATGCTGACTTCAAAGGATCTGACACTTCTCTCTAATGCACATAAAATAAAATTAAATAAATTTAAAAAAAAAACAAGTAAAACAAGTAGCTGATAATAAGAATGCTAGTTTTTCAGTTGTATTTTCTCTTCTTTTTTTATTTTCTTTTACAATATAGAAATATTTATAAATGATAACTCATATGATATCTGGGATTTCCTTTAAAATAAGAAGAAATGTGAATAGATGCAATCAGACTGGCAGGAATTGGTAGTTGTTGGGTACATGTGCACTTATTCTCCTATTCTGCCCACTCTGGTATACAGTTGAGATTGTATATTATGAAGACTTTAGAGACAGAGGTGCTAGTGTGTATCCTCAGTCTCAGCACCAGTCATCTCAGTACAGGACGGTAGGAAGTCAAGGCTACCCTTGGCTAGTGAGGCTGCTGTCTAAGGAAAGAACATTGCTTGATCTTTGCTAGTTCTGTTTTGTCCAACTGGAAAATAGTTTGTGTTTGCTACCAAACAAAAGCAAGGATCTCTACAGCTAAAGGTTTGTGGGTCTCTTCTCCCTCCTTCTTTACACCATGCCCACTAGCTCATCTCCATTTCTTTTCAACTCAAGTTTTGCTTCTGGAAACCTCCCTTGACCTTGACACAAACGCTGTAGGTTATTCATTAACACACCCACCACTCACTAATGTTTCCTTTTCTGGTCATCATGAACTGTCCATTTTCTTCCCTCTCCTTGTTTGTTTTTGTTTTTATCCTGAGGGCCAGGTTATTCCCACTCCCCTTTCACTTGTGGTCTTTAGGCTTTTATTGTTGGACATTTACTCTTTAAAGATGATTCATAAAACTAAAAGTCATGGAGATGAGAAAGGGACTAGTAGGGATGGGGCAGGGTTTGAGAAGGACAGGAGAGAGGGGTGGAGAGGGTAATCCGAACTCATATACTGGTTTGAAGTTCACAAGAAAAAACAAAGTCAATTAAAAAGTGACTCCTAGAACTTGAGTTTCCCTCGGCGTCTCCTGACTTGTGTTACCAATGTTTTTTTTTTCAGCTGACCTCATTAAATGTCGAGCAGGACTATGCCTTTCTTCAGATCAGTTCTTCCAGCTTTCTATACTTAATTTCCAGACTGCCTTTTTTTCTCAGATTTGTAGATACTGCTTAACTCCCTTCATCTAGTTCATGTGCTTAGTGAGAGGCTTTTCAGTGTTGTCCTCAGAAAGGGCTTGCTGTCATCCTCAGTGTTCGCCGCACACTCCCCCTTCCCCTTCTTTCTGGTGCACAAGCAGTTGATGCTCCCTGGATAAGTGTTCGGCTTCATCTTTGCTCACGTACATCCACAGCACCTGCACTCTAGCTGCTGCTCTGTTCTGTTATCTCAGTGTTGGCTTCTACCTGAAATTATTTTAGTGTATTCACTCTACTCATGGCTGGCCTGACTCTTGTCTATATAGACCAGGCTGCCCTCAAACTCAAATCTGACTTATTTTGCCTCTCCAGTGCTGGACTTAAAAGGCATGAGCTACCATGCCAAACTGTATTAATTTTCTATGTCACCCTGACTTAGAAATCCTTCATTCCCAAATTGGTGACAATTTTTATTCAGCTACATTTTTGCTAAAGAATGCTGGTCAAGGAAGGAAGTATATGTACTTTTTAGCTTGATTTCCTAATAAGAGTTAATAGTATCCCTCTTCTTCCCCAAGTCCTCATAATAGTGAGATTTTTCTTCTTTTTTAGTCAGTGTTTTTTTCACAGTGGAAGGGAAATCAATGCAGGAGAGTTTAAGTTGTAAGTGGGGCTGGAGAGATGGCTCAGAGGTTAAGAACACTGTCTGCTCTTCCAGTGGTCTGAGTTCAATTTCCAGCAACCACATGGTGGCTCACCACCATCTACTGTGAGGCTGTCAGAGCCCTGCAACTGGAGTTAGAGACAGGTGTAAACTATCCTGTGTGTGCTGGGAATTGAACCTATGTCCTCTTGAAGAACAGGCAGTGTTCTTAACCACTGAGCCATAGCTCCATACCCTTGTTTTAGAGTCTTGAAGTTTGTTTACTGTGTGTTTTAAATGTGTGATATGTCATAAGTTACTAAATCAATATTCGTACAGTTGATACTGGGGTATGTTAAAACCAAGTTCTTGTCTCAATGATATGCTAGAGTCACAGTGTTCACACTTGTGATGTTATCAATGTTTTCCAACTAGCGTCACACTGCTCAGCTCCGAGAAGAGCTACTGAAACTTCCCTGCCCTGAAGGCTTAGAACCAGATATTGAGGATGCCTCCCAGGTGTGCAGGGCCACAGCAGGTGCTGAAGAGACTCTAACACACGACCATGTCAAACCCAGCAGCAGCAAAGACCTCTCCAGTGACTTCCAATTATGAGCTGCATTGATGTGGATTTCGTAGACACAAAGGCTTCTAAGCACAAGCCAAATATGTCAATATTTGTATGTAAGAAACTAATTATGTAATAGGTAATGAAACTGAAACTATACTATGCCCTTAAGGAGATCCAGTTTAATTCAAGGTGATCTTTAATTTACCTGTACAAGAGTGTAAACTTTTTTGTGCTTTTATTTTTCAATTGTGAGAACCACTGATTGGTATGTTCAACAAATTTGTGTATACAAAGAAATGGATAAATCACTGATCTATAAGGGAAACTACCTTAGGAAAGAATGTTTACTGAATGTTTATCTTTTTTTTTTTTTTTTTTTTTTACTGTAGAGTGAGAGGTTGTTAACAAAGAATATATATTGGTCATTCTTACAACTACTATTTAAAGTCAGCAACTTTTCACTGAATTTGATAGATTTTATGTTTGGCCATATCTCCATGCTCATATTTGATTTCTGAAGACCTCCTACATACACTTTAATAAAAGTTAAACGGACATAGCCCCTCTTCTTTGATTTACTGGTACATTTTTAAGTAATAAATCTGCCATAAAATGCACTATAGCTGGAGACTTGCACTTGTATGGATGAATTTATTACATTCAACATACTTAATTTTATGCCTTCTAAGATGCAGAAAAAAATAATAAATGAACATGATTTTATTCTATGCCAAACATTTGGGCCTCTGAATGTATCCATTATTTGAATTTAAGTGTATGAAAAGGTATGATCAATTGGAAAAGTCACTTTAAACTGTTTTCCTCAAGGGCTCCTCTTTTTCCTGGACTGTGTGGTTTTGTTCCTGAAGTCACATGTATGTATCAACACGGAGGCTCTGTAGAGGAGAGAGGCTGGGCCTCTCTGGTGCTGTTATAGTACGCTCTGTACCTGCCATACAGGCTCATTTTCATGCAAATTCTTCCTAGAGCCAATAAATAAAAACTTAGGTGAATTAGTATGTCTTGTTTCTAAAATAGTAGACATGGTGTGAAATGGTATTTCTGCAGAGAAGATTTTGAGACATGAGCATGGGAAAATAAAGATGTTTTTGTGAGACCAGTTACCATAAAGAAAGGCTGAAAGCTGGGCATGGTGGCATATGCTTTTAATCCCAGGAGGGACATTCTTGGGTTGTTTTGTTTTGGGGGGTTTTGTTTGTTTGTTTGTTTGTTTGTTTTTGAGACAGGATTTCTTTGTGTAGCCTTCTCTGAGAAGCGAGAAGTGAGTAAAATATAGTGGTGATAGAATGATTGTCCATTCTTCTCACAAGCTGAAGAGGGACAACTATAAGGACAATAGGCCATACTGAATGGGGCACTTAATGACCACATTCAGGGGCTAATGCTTGGGGAGAGCCAGGAGATGATGTGGTTCCAAGGACTTGAGATATCTTCAGTTTAAAGCATCTGAATAGTAGACGCTTAGAAAGCAAGGTTTAGCTTCCTTTCAACCTGTCCTGGATGTCCCATCTACCCATGCCTCTAAATTCTTCCCCATCATCCATATAGGGCATGGGGGATGGGGCTGAGGGAATGGGAGCGAGGAAGTGGCTCGTGCTTTCTTCCGTTTAGCTTCACACAGACCTTAACCAATACCCAAACCAGTGTCAGTTAGTAAACACAATTCCTCCGCAGTAGGAAACTAATCAAAACCATTAAGTGATTAAAATCTCCACAGGGACAAAAAAAGCCAATAAACACTACATAAGGTAAAACTTGTGATAACCAAAAACTAAGACTGTGCAAGATACATACAGATATGATAAAAGCAAACACTTCACTATACAAGCAATTCATGTATTTTAAACCCGCTGAGATGGTGAACAAAAACAGGTAAAGGGTATAAACATAACTGACAGAAACAAAATTCCAAGTGGTTCATAAAAAATGTGGACAAAAGAATAAAACACGTTTGATAATCAAAATGTCAAATTTTAATTTTTTATTGTCTAGAGCCTGAAGAGATAGTGTACTTTTGCTCCTGCAGTTAGATTCTCAGGATGCTCTTCAGACAGCTGAAACTGCCTGTAACTACAACTTCAGGGTTATCAGATGCCCCCTTCTGGCCCTGAAGGCACATCCAAATGCCAGACACACAAACACCTAATAAGGAATAAATCTTTTAAAAACCAAGTTGCTCAAGAACAGGCATTAGCCAGGCATTTTATGATAAAAATCTGCATGATATTGCTTGGAAGTTTGATAAAGCAGAAAACATACACAAAAAAGTTCACATTTTATATTTTTCAGTATTTTCTCAATTTTGTGTGCTATACTTTTAAGTTAGCATAAAGATGGCATTGAAACCAGCTGCACCTGAGGCCCTGCTGTGTTCTGCTGTCTCCTGCCCTGGCAGGAACACAGTGGCTCGGCTAGCATTTCTGCAAATGATGGGTACACTGTACCCCAACCATGTAACTATCAGAGTATTCACTCCTTCAAGATCGAGTTTTGGGTATGTGTGTGCGTATGACACGTGGCATATGGAGACCAGAAGAGTGTGTCAGATACCCTGGAACTGGAGTGGTTGTGAACCACCTGACATGGGTGCTGGGAACCAAACTAGGTCCCCTGGAAGGGGAGCAAATGCTTCTAACCAGTGAGCCATTTCTCCAGCCTCTTAGAGCAGTTCTCTACTTGGTCAAGATCCCCTGCGGTCGCATGTCAGATATCCTGCACATGAGATATTAACATTACCATTCATAACAGTAACAAAAATATAGTACCAAAAAATTATTTTATGGTTGGGGCCACCACAACATGAGGAACTTTATTAGAGCATTAGGAAAGTTGAGAACCACTGGTCGAGAGTCTTAACTTAGGTAGAATACGGTTAAAACAATGTATGTGTAAACATTTACCTGCTATATAATTAGTGTTGGCTCAGAGAACAGACCCAGCCCCAGACCAAACAACCTTGAAGTGAGAGCGTTGTTTGCTTATTTTGTTGGTGGTAGTGCTGGGGCTTGTATATGCTACCGGCCCCCTACCACTGATGGCTACCTACATTTCCTGCCTCTTAAAAACTGCTAGCCTAACAGAAGAGATAGCCAAAAGCTTTGGGTCTACCACAATTGTATGAGGCACTTTAACTAGAATATTACCTCAGTCCATCTTGCCCATATAAACCAACCTATTAGACAACAACCCAAAAAAAAATTATTTTCTACAATAGTCTGACAGGGTACTTGATCTTTTTTATTTGTTTTTCAAGACAGGGTTTCTCTGTGTAGCCCTGGCTGTCTTGGACTTGATTTGTAGGCCAGGCTGGGGGTTGGGCATAACAGAGGAAGACCCAACTAATTTCAGAGCATGGACAGACCACTTTGACCTGCTGCCATTGACATTTCCAGAAGTTCTGCACACAATCATGGAGCCAGATGGTGTGCTCTTCTGCTCCGCCTTTCTACCCTAGTTTCTCAGCTTGAAAATGAAATTTATCTCTAATCAGCAAATAGATGCATTTCTTCAAGCTCTGCCAAGCGCCTCCCCTGTCCACCCTTTGACTGCCTGAGGTCAAATACCTCCAGATACCTGGAGTCACAGCAATTAGCAGAATGCTATGAGCTAGTTCTTGCCTACTCAAAGCTGCTGGACAGCTTTCCAAATCATTGAGATGTTGAGGACAAACCAGGTCTTCAATAGCCTGATAGCAGCTTCTACTCCAACATCAGTCTGCTACACCCATTTTCTTTATTGTCACTCTTCTGTACTTCAGACATCTTCCTCTAGGAAGCCTCCCTGATCACATCACCTCAATACCCATAAGTATTACCCCTAAGTTAAGTGACTCTCCTCGGCCTCCAAAGAGCTTACAGTATTATTCTGTCTTCATGTCTGCTGTTCACTCCTTGAATTCGGGAAACTTTTATACAAAGTACATCCCACGTAGATGTATTTCAGTGCAATCCGCCTCAACTAAACATCTTATGGGCATGGGCAAACCAGTTATTTGTTATTCATTTGTTTGTTTTTCAAGAGGGTTTTTCTGTGCAGCCTTGGCTGTTCTGGACTTGCTTTGTAGACCAGGCTGGCCTCAAACTTAGAGTTCTGCCTGCTTCTGCCTCCCAGAGTTCTGGGATTACAGGCATGCACCACTGCTCCTGGCAAAGAATCTTGTTTGTTTGTTTTCCAGTCAGGGTTTCTCTGTATAGTGTTGGTTGCCCTGGACTGCTCTGTAGATCAGGCTGGCCTTGAACTCACAGAGATCTGACAACCTCTCCCTCCCTGTTACAGGCATGGGTATGGAGCTTGGCTGCATGAGCCGTTTGTTCCTTTCTGTGTATGTTCCATGTGTATACTATGGAGGTCAGAGGCAGCCCTCAACCTCTCTGGTTTTCCTAGACAGGGTTTCTCTGTGTAGCCCTGGCTGTCCCAGAACTCATCATGTAGACCAGGTTGGCCCCACACCCAGAAATCTGCCCACTTCTGCTTCCCAAGTACTCGGATTAAAAGTATGCATTACCGCTGCTGGGCTCCCTCTAACTTTTTTTTAAGGCAGGGTCTTACTGCTTCTGCGGCTTTGTCATATACCCCAGGTTAGCCAACCTGCCACCTTCTGGGGTGATTCTCTCGTGTTTACCTCCCCTCTCACCAAAGGAGTTCCGAAGGGGTTCCAGCATTAGAGAAGCAGGCCACTGTGTGCAGCTTTGTTTCTAATCGCTTTTACTTATTTGTGTGAAATGCGGGGTGCAAGTGGAGGTCAGAGGACAACTGGATAAATCTGTTCTTCCCTTTCTACCATGTGGGTTCTTGTATTGAACTTTGTCCATCAGGTTTAGCCACAAAAGAAGCTTTGTCCACTTTAGTCCTCTCAGCATTTAGCCACACCTTTTTACTTCTGTAGGTTCCCAGGAGCTGAACTCGGCTTGTCAGCCTAGCTCAGCAATTGCTTTCTAGCCGCTGAGCCATCCCTTAAATGCTTTTACTTCATGTTGCTGATAGTTTCAGATATAGATGCTATCTAGCATGTCTGCATATGACATATGAGGTTTGTCTTGTCATATACTGACAAGTTCCCAGCCAAACCATGACTTTAGGCTTTTCTGGGAGGAAAATAGACCGAAGATAAGCCCTTCTGTACAGTCAGGGTCTCCAGATTCCTGCTCCCCCTACTTCCCTGGCCTTTTTTCTCTGTTCTGAGGTCACAAAATAAGCTGTGGGTTTTCATCATCTTCAGTCTTGCCCCTATTGCCCCTGTCCGTCATTCTACAGGTTACGTCCTTTGACTTAGCCCCACCTTATCTCACCTTGCCATCTACAAAGCCAGCAAACACAGCCATTGCCTGGGTGCCTTCCACCTCTGAAACCTTTTGCAGTTTTTAGAAGATACAGCTATTACTCCTTTAGCCTATCTGTGCCCCATTCCTGCTACCCTCACCTCCTCTAGCCATTCAAGGATGAAAGTTCCTAAGCCTGGACAATTTGCAAATATAACTTCACAAATGAAACATATTTTCAAGCCCTAGATCCATCACACCAATCATGAAAATCATAAAAAATTACCTACCCTTCCATCCCCTGTAGCTTACAGCCCTCAAATGAGGTACTGTTTTCCGTTTAGCCCAACGGCTCTCCAAAAGAGCAGGGGCGTGTGTGTATGGGAAGAAAGACTGCTCACTTCCCATCTTAACAAAAAAAAAAAAAAAAAGCCACTTAACTTGCTTTGATAGTGTCGTTGGATATCCTACTATGGGTGACCAGTCCTGGAGTGTGTGGACTAGTTGGTAAAATGTCATGACGCTGCTTCGTCCAGAATCTCACAGCCTAAGGAAAAGGGACAGGGGCAGTCCATTAAGATCCACCATTTACTGGGGAGCTGGTTTAACCAGCTTTCTCAGGAATGTTCCACTTGGTGGCAATTTCTCCCTGAGCCCAGCTGAGGCTCTGAGACACAACGTTCATGGCAAAGCATACTCTGCAGCTAGGAGAAATTGCAGCTCTAGAAAATCTGACCTCTGCCTACATTGGGAAGCCATAGGCTCTTCCGCCTCAAAGAAACCTCCCAACACCTGGCCGGTAACTGTTAGCAATTCTTGGCATCTATGTCCTGGCTTCTCTCCCAGCTCCTTGATAAGGGCTCATTATCACTTGAGCCCCCTGATAGTGTGACCGACAGCTTCCAGAAAAAAAAGGAAGCTAGGCAGATAGGCTGTGGGTTCGTACCTGCAGCCTTATCCCTTTATTCCATGGGAACTCTCCCTTCACACCCGCCTTTTTGGAACAGCTGGGATGAACCATTATGCTCTTACATTTGCCTGTTCACTGAAATTTTCATCCGCTGTTGTTGGGGTGATGGTTTTGTGCACTGTGTGAAGATTGTCCTTGTATTAGTCAAATGTTTATTTCAGTACCACAGAGAGCTGAGGACAGGTCAGACTTTGGTACTGTTATTTTTTTGGCTGCATCATAGTTTGTAAACACTCTCTCCACCACTTTCTGATGATTGGTTTAATAAAGAGCTGAACAGTTAATAGCAAAGGCAGGATAGGCAGGACTCCTGGGCAGAGATAGGAACTCTGGGAAAGAATCAGGCATGGGGAGCGTCCCCAGCCACACAGGGAAGAAGAAAACAGATGCTGGGACTAAGACTGAAAGATAACGAACCACATGGCAGAACACAGATTAATATAAACTCGACAGTTCAAGTTAAGAGCGAGTTGGGGGACAAGCCAAAGCTAAGGCTAATCCTTTATAATAATAAACAAACAAACAAACAAATAAATAAAGGCCTTCTTATCATTATTCAGGAGCTGGTGCTCCAACGAAAATCCCACTTTAAGCTGTGTTTCTTCTACCTCTTCTGAAGCAGCTGAACAAAAGTTTTTAGTGAAACCAAAACCGTATGTGATGGGTTTTTTTTTATATATTTATTTTTATTTTATGTACATTGGTGTTTTGTCTGCATGTGTGAGGGGGTCGAATTCCCTGGAACAGGAGTTATAGACAGTTGTGAGCTGCCATGTGGGTACAGGGAATTGAACCCAGGTCCTTTAGGAAGAGCTGGCAGTGCTCTTAAACACTGAGCCATCTCTCCAGCCCATGATGGTTAGCTTTAATTGTCAATTTGACACAATCTAGCATCGTGGGAAGGGAGGCTCGCTCAGTTTAGAATTGTTTAGTTCTGGTTGACCCCTGGTCTCGCCTTCAGGGATTGTCATGATTATGTTAATGGGGGTGGAAAGACCTGCCTACTGTGGGGGCAACTCCACCCCCAAGGCCCAGTGAGCAGCACCAAGTTTTCAGGTGGTTCAGTGCTCCTGGCTACGGAGGTAACGTGCCTGTGTGCTTCAACTTCCTATTGCCTTGACTTCCCACAGTGATAACCTGGAGTCATCAGCCAACAAACCCTTTCTCCCTTAAATTGCTTTTATAAGCCTGTTTTGTCTCAGCAGCAGCAAATGAAACTAAGACACTGTAGGATGCTGGGAAAGCAGAGAATGGGTGAACTGACACTCTAATACCAGGTCCTGGATAATAGGAAAACAGGAACTGTTGACACCAGGGCATTTGTGAATTTCCTTGTCGGTCAACCTCAGTAGCTCAGTGATCTTGCATCATCTATGTTTAGAAATAGCCTGAAAGGGGGGGGTATGTTTTGTCTCTCTTGCCTCTAATTAAACTGGAACCCTTCAAATAATGAAGTTTAGGCTTCCGTGGTAGTGATGGGGTAGTGGCGGGAGGGTTGGGAGGACAGACATAACACAATATACTGATCCTTAGAATCCAGACCACACTAACTTCTCAGGAACAGGGGAAATTTTCTGACTCAAACATGTGCTTCTAAACCAGGCAGTGGTGGTGCATGCCTTTAATTCCAGCATTTGGGATGTAGAGGCCAGTATATGTCTGAGTTCAAGCCCAGCCTGGTCTATATAATGAGTTCCAAGACAGCCGGGGCTAAAATGAAGATTTGGGGGGTGTGTGAAAGGGGGCGCTTTAAATGGACAGACATTGAAATATCTGATAGTCCTTCTTTGGATAGCTGGCTGCTTATTCAGATCAGGCATGGTCAAGGTTCACCTGCATACGTGCCTATGCATGTCTGTGCATCTTGTGCATGCAGTGCTCTCAGAATCCAAAAGAAGGCGTCGGATCCCCTGAAACTGGAGTTACACATGGTTGTGAGCCATGTGGGTTCTGGGAATTGAATCCTGGTCCTTTGCAAGATCAGTCAGACACTGAGCCACCTCTCAAACCCCATAGTCAAGTTTCAAAGTCCCCTCTGGTCAAACACTTAACAATTCAATCATATATGAGAAAGTTATGTGAAATTTTTATTCTTTATGTGACCTGCATTGTTCTTTACAGCATGTTTCAACAGACTTTGAGAAAATGATTGCTTTCTATTTAATGGAAAAGGAGACAAGTGAAAGAAAATAAAAATTTAAAGGAGAGGGTTTTTGTTGTTGTTGAGCAACTCTGAAACCCTGCTTAGCTTTGGGTACAAGCTGGACAGACATGTATCCTTGGGCATGAGCCACATTAATATGCTTGTAATGTATAGACCAGGCTGGCCTCAAACGCAGAGACCTGCCTTCTTCTGCAGGGATTAAAATTTGTGTTCCACCACCATCTATCTTCTTTCTTGTTTTTCGCACTCATGTCCCAGTGAGTTTAATTGTGGTTGATTATAAAAATTCTAGGTAAATTACCTGTGGCTGCATCATTGAGGAAATGTCTCTCCCTTTCCAGCAATCTTCATTGTCTATAGATCCTCAGGGAACATGGGAACTCATAACGTACTTCCCCTGACTCATTCATCTTTGTTGCCCACGTGGTCTTGAATTCTAGGGCTCGGAGCAATCCTCCTACCTCAACATCCTGAGTGACTATTCCGTTGGCCAGCCCTCCCATGCCCTACTTATGGTTATTCTGATGCTAATGATCTCTGGGATTTGAAGAATACCGATACCCAGAGTAGAAAGAATGCAGGTTCAGTGTTCTACTGACACATTTGGTTACCAGCTCTGTCGTTCATTTGCTTATTTAGCAGGGAGTCATACTTTTCTTTGCTTTTAGAATAAGTTCTCAGGATTATAGCACTTAATGACATTTTCACTGGGGAGCACTAACACCGCTAAGATTTTTATTCTTGGAGTGAGATCAGCCACAGTTGGATTTCATTACTTGGGTATTTTTCTTACCTTTTGTGCTGAAGCCGTTTGGTACACTTTCAAACAGCAATTCCCTCTCCTCTTCATGTTTGCTAGTCACAGCCATGGAAATGGAAACATTCCCCTTTGGACTGAGAATGAGAGACCAAAAGATTAAAAATCAGCTATTATTAATTAAGGCCTGAACTAGGTGGGTGGAGAAGTCCAGGAATGCCCTGAGGGGAAGAACCGCCTTACTGCATTCTTTCCCCACCCACTAGAGATACAGTTGTTAGGAAACTGGCCCATCCCCCTAGGGAGGGACACCAGGTCATTGTTGGTCTGGGGACTTTCCTATAGCCAAACAATTCAAAATGTAGCATTTTGACCAATAGATGCTTGCCAGGCAGGAATCGCCCCTGCCTTGGGCATGCTGGGAGGGACCAGAATCTTTATATCACCCAACTAGCCTGAGCTGGGCCCTCTCAGCTCCTACCACTTCGGCGGTCAAGGGTGTGAGCCCGAGCTGCAGCTTGTAATTTGTAATTTACAATAAAAAGAACCTCATGTATTTACAGCAGACTCTGTTTATTCCTGGTCTTTTGGGGTTCATGAATTGGGCAGAACAAGAACAGGTGCAAAGCCTGGAAACATTCGGGTCAAAGTCTTGCAGAGACCCCAGACCTCTTTGTGGGGCCTCCTGAGTATATCAAACTCCTCCTCCCACAGCACAAAAACAGAAAACAATGATGCATTGCAGAGCGCTTCATCACGCGGCCCCACCTGATTCTGTCTGATATATTGCCTAAGGATGACAAGGCCCCTATTTAGTACCTGAAAAAACAGAACAAAACAACTGAATTTATCACTTACACAGGTCTCTGCAATCTCTTCTTATGCAACATTACGTTAATCACATCGAAGGTTTGGAGTTCAAGTACTGGTTGATTTAGAGGCATAAGCATTCAACGTTGTCTGTAAGAGGGATTTCCTTAGGTGACGTTGTGGGTGATTGGCTGGCATGCAGAGCCACTCGTAGCCAAGGGAGTCTGTCCTGGATTTTAAGCAACGTGCTTCAAAACACATGTTCACTTCTGGCAATTACTCATGGACTAAACAGTTTAAAAACCTGTTCTGATGGCTGCTTGTCACGAAGTTTCAGAGAGATCAATCTTGGTTTTTAGTTCTTATCTTTGTGATGGACAGATGACTCAGCCACTAAAGGCTAAGGCTCACAACTGACAAGGCAAGATTTTAGTTTTGTATTTTTAATCATGTGTATGTCTGTGCACCTGAGTATGCGTATGTGCAACACATAAGTGTAGGGTCCGCAGAGCCTGGGAGAGGGTGTCAGACGCTCTGGAGCTGGCGTTAGAGACAGTTACGAACAGCCCGGTGTGGGTGCTGGGAACAGAACTCAGGTCCTCTGCAAGGGCAGTGTGTGTCTTGACTGCTGAGTCATCTCTCCAGCTCCCTAACAATAATCGCTAAAAATGCATTAGCTGTAAGACAGTCAGTGTTTTGTAGACATGTGGTTGATTCTACCTTAGATTTTTTTTTTTTTTTTTTTTTTGCCTATGAGAGCTGATTTTCAATGTATGTGTTAAGTAGCTCAAGTAATCTGGCTTTGTCTCCAGTCATTTGACTCATCTGTCAGGACAATTGTTATTTGGAGGGACTGAAGGTTCTTGACAGCAGACATCAAATGAATGTAAAACAAACCAACGTATTTAGATACATTGGGAACATCAAGGTTTAATGAAGAAAAGAAGATATGGTGACGTGCTGTGTCTACTTTACATGGCCAGTCTCTACGTGGTATACATTTAGACACAGCATGAAATGTTAACAACATCCCAGATCCCTTCCTTGTTAGTCCAAAGGAGAATGAAGGCTATTTATTATCCATATGCTACTCATTAGTCTCTTACCCACAAACCCTTGTGTTAGGAAACTTAAACTTTTTGAATGTCCCCAGGGCTAGTCTGTCCTATTCACTGTGTCAGCCAAAGTGATGAAATGCTTTTTTGATGACCGCTCTGCTTATTTTTGGCTTGTATCATAGGGACATTTTTCTTAGAGACTTTGGCAGAAATGGTTACAGGGTTTGTAATCTTCGCAAGGGGAAGTGGGCCGTTGGGCTGTCACAGTCTTGGAATGGCCAAATTGTCCTACATAACAATTTGTTTTGGCTTCTTGGGGTTGGCATGAAGAGTCTTAGTTTCGCCTAGGAGAGGGACTCTGGGAACACCCAGGTGTGATCAGCCCCAGTACAGCTGCAGCACTCTTTTTGCTTGATGATGTGGCAAAGAGTTAAACTCAGCATATGGTTTGATTCCCATTTCTGCCACACCACAAGGGAATATATATTTCTGTACATATATTGGTGCTGAAGGTTAGACCCAGATCTTTCCTTATGCTGGACATGCCCTCTACCACTAAGCCATACTCTGATCACTGTTATTATTTGTGGATTATCATTTTTAGGGTTAGGGATGAAGCTCAGTGGTAGAGCACTTGCCCAGTGTGAGAAAGGCCCTGAGTTCAACCCTCAGTACTGCAAAAAGACAAAAAGATTGCAATCATTTTTGGCACACGATTTCCCCCAAGTTGTAATAGCAAAGGCCCCAAAGGACTTAATCATTGATGATAGTGATTAATACCCCTGGGGAGGGCTGGGATTAAGGGAAGTGGTGATTCCTTTGCTGTCGTTTTAATAAAGGAAAATCCCAGCAGTTCTATTTTTCCATTGAAGACTCAGGAGCCAGATACTGGGGTGAAAAGCCTACTTGCTCAGAGAATCAGAGAAAGCACCCAGCTGACTTTTATTCTCATCTCAGGTTGGAATGGAAAAAACCCAAAAGGCTCACTAGCTCAGCTGACATCCCAGAGCAAAAGGCCCCCAAAATGCAAGGCTTAAAGCTTGCTAGGCCAGAGAGCTAGATAGCTAAAGCCCCAAAGATCCAAAGCTAAAAGACCCCTCTTCTCCACACTATTTTAAAAAACCCCTCAACTCAAATTCCCCCCTCTTCATTAATACCTGTCAGCCTGTTTCTTGCTCTGACTTTTGACCTAGGTTTAACTTTATTAAATCCTGTGTACAGAAAGCTCTTGAATTAAAAGTGTGTGCTAGATGTACAGATTTTAGTGGGTTTATTCTATATTGTATGTTTATATGAGTGAGTATATACCGTGAGTGTCTTTTTGCTTCTGGGTCAACTCACTCAGGATGGTGTAGCCCATGGCAGTTCAGTGTCCAAGTGGGTTCCATAGTAATGGGAAGAGGGACTGCCTCTGACATAATCTGATTGGCCTGCTCGTTGATCACTTCCCCCTGAGGGGGGAGCAGCCTTACCAGGCCACAGTAGAGGACAATGCAGCCACTTTTGATGAGAACTGATAGACTAAGATCAGAAAGAAGAGGAGAACCTCCCCTATCAGTGGACTTGGGGAGTGGCATGCATGCAGAAAGGGGAGGGAGGGTGGGATCGGCAGGGGAGGAGGGAGGGGCTTATGGGGGGATAAATGAATAAAGTGTAATTAATAAAAAAAATAATAATAAAAGATTAAAAAAAAAAGTGTGTGCTAGGGCTGGGTGAACCACACCATAATCACCTGTTTACAATAAACAGAAGGTTCTCGGATTATAGGTGTATAATAGGCCTCAACAACACCAAACAAGAAATAGGCTTTTACAGCTTACAATTTTGGGCTTCCCAATGGGATCAAATATCCTGCAACACTTCACCATGAGGACGAGAGGATACAGCAACCTCTGTTACTCTATTTGTATTTGTTGATTTTTCACACACAACTGAGAAGCCTATTGGGTCTTTTATGAAGTCCAACATGAAATGTGACATTAAGGTAAAACGAGTGATGTCTGATTTAATGTTCCACCTTTAAAATATGCTATCTTTGAGCCAGCTGAAAACACATTATGAAGGCATCAGAGAGAAGGCCCAGTCCTCAAGAGCACTTGTTGCTCTTCCAGAGGACTTGAGTTCAGTTCCTACAGTAGGCAGCTCCCAACCTCCTGTGACTCCAGCTTTATAGGACCTAGTGTCCTCTTTTGGTCTTCACAGACACCAGCATACACATGGAGACACACAGACACACATATACATAGGTAACTTTTTTTTTCATAAAGTATTATCAAGGTCCAGAGGGATGACTCTGCTTTAGGTAAAGATGGCCGGGGCGAGCCTGACAGCCTGAGTTCGGTCTCTGGGATGCACACGGTAGGAGAGATCTGACCCCTGGAAGTTGCCCTCTGCTCTGTGTGTGTTCAATGCTAACAACAACAACAAAGAGCCGGATGATGGTGGCGCACACCTGCGATCTCAGCACTCGGGAGGCAGAGGCAGGAGGATCTCTGTGAATTCAAGGCCAGCCTGGTCTACAGAATGAGTTCCAATACAGCCAGGGCTACACAGAGAAACCTTATCTTGAAAAGAACAAACCAACTAACCAAACAAACAAAAAACGTTATGATGAAGCTTTTGAAGAGGATCCACTTTTCCATCTCAGAACTCCAACAGGTAGACCTCTGTTAGTTTGAGGCCAGCATGGTCTACATAGCAGGTTCCAGGCCAGCAAAAGTGACATGGTGAGACTTACCAAAAAATTACTATCTGAATCCCTTCTTTCAGGATAACAATGTTGTCTCATGTACTATGGTAACACACCCATATCTATTCCTGGATCTTGGTCAAAAGACTAAATGTTTCTTCTAATTAGAAATGCCTGGAAGCACAGGGCAGGGTTATTACAATGTCAGGTGAAGGTCCATTCTGTCTCAGTTCTACCTTGGGCTGCATTGGCTGCTGGTGTTTCTCCTCAGTGAAACACAGTGAAAAACAGAACATTTATTCTAATTAAAAGAAAGAAAAATAAAAAGAAGAGGCAAACAGCAAACTTTGTGCTCAGCAGCTGCCATGCTGGCAGGAAGATCTATTTCCTTGCTGGTTTTTTTCTACTTCACCTAAGTGTTCTAGGATCTGCCGACTGACAATCAAAAATTTCCAAGCTGTATCAAAACCAGACCTGTTTTTCATCTCTTTAAAGAAAATTTTCATCACTATTATTATTGTTGTTTTCAAGTCAAGGTCCCTCTATGTAGCCTTGGCTGTCCTGGAACTAACTCTGTAGACCAGGCTGGCCTCGAACTCACAGAGATCTCCCTACCTCTGAGTAGTCTCAAGTGCTGGCATTAAAGGCACGCACCACCACTGCCTTTAATTTTTATGTGTATGAATGTTTGCTTGCAGGTATGTATGTGTACCACCAGGCAAGCATGGTGCCTGGAAAGCCCGAGAAGGGCACCCGATCTTCAGGATGATTATGAGCCATCTTATGTGGGTGCTTTGTCCTCTGTTAAGCCATCTCTCCAGGCGGCCCCCACAGTCTTAGCTGAGGCTAGCTTGGGACTCAGGGTGAAGCTCAGGCTGTCTTCGAAGTTGCAGCCACCCTTCCGCACCAACCTCCTCGGTGCTGAGATTACACTTCCAGGTTAGTTTTCTGGGTTTTTCAATCATCCACAGGAAAACCTATGCCAAGGAAGGAAGTTCTAGCGTGGGGCTCCATTAGAAGAGGTCAGTAACTTCTAGAGCCTGCGTCCGTCTGTTAGGAGAAAAGGCTCTGTGCATTAACCTCCAAGGACTTGGCTATACCCCAGGCGGTCGAGTGTTTTCATGCAGAATTTGCTTCCAAGTAAGCCTCTGTCTTCCCTAGAAACAGCCCTTAGCTAATGAGGTCCCGAGATACCGTACCAAGACCTCGACCCGCCCATGCCGCCAGCCGCGATCTATTGCGCATGCTTACAACTGAGTCTCCGGTTGGTCACCTAGGAGGAAGCCGATTAGCGTGAGTATGTTTTCCCATGATGCCGTGCGCTGCTGTCATGGCTGCCCCCATGTACCAGTCGCTTCACATGGGACTCTAGTCCTGTGGGTGTCTTTAGGGTACCGTGGCCGTTAGACGCCAGCGACTTTGGACTCTCCTCCTTCCACTTTCCTCCTCCCCGTGGGACCCTCGTGGCGCCTCGTTTCGGTTGCGGCGATGCCGGAGGTGATGTGGACTCCGGAGCTGGCCCTTCTGAGGGGCTTCCCCACGGAGGCGGAGCGGCTGTTATGGAAGCAGGAGGGCATCTCTGGCTCAGGTAGGAGAGAGGCGCACCTTTAGGGAGTTAGATGAGCTGTGAGGACAAGGGATGCCAGCCCTGGATATATAGGTGTCAAGAGAGAGGAAGTTTTGCTTGATGGCCCGAGCTGTGTTGGTCTGGGAAAAGTTCCCGAAAGACAGACTTGAGCTGATTTAAAAATTTTTAGGACTGGCAAGTAAAAGAGAGTTTAGCAGGAAAAAAAAAAAAAAAAAAAAAAATCACGGTTGAGGCAGACATGTACCTGGGGGATATAAGGTGAATCATGAGAACCGGTGTGTTTGGATTGACTTCTTGGGAGATTATTGAAAGTAGGACTTCTGGAATAGAAACCTTTCTATGCCAGTTGGAATTTTTGTAAATTTCCGGAAGAAGGGTAATATGCCGAACTGCAATACACCTGTTGTTGTTATTATTATCTCTGGGTGAGTCCTCCACCTTGCTGCTCATCGTCGTTGTAGTTATCCTGTAGTTCTAGGAGGGGTGATGCCAGTAGAATAAGAAGAGTTTGCTCAATGCTTTGTGATTAATGTGCAGCCGAGTGTATACCTTTTTGCATATGAAGATATTTATATAATGGATTACATCTACACTTAAAAATTCTGTTGCCTTACCGGACTCACTTTTTATATTACAGATATTGAAGTTTTCTTAGACATGCTCTTGGAAGGGAGCTATGAGGCCATGTTCTTACATTCAGTGACACAAAATATTTTAAATTCAACAATGATGACTGAAGAAAAGATTGACAGCTACCTGGAGAAGCAGATAGTAAATTTCCTGGATTGCTCTACAGATTTGGAAGAAATTGAAAGGTAGAATTTTATTTAAAATTTCCACAGAGGAGCACATTTTTTTAAATGGGGGGCTGGAGAGATGGTTCAGTGGTTAAGAGCACTTACTGTTATTTCAGAGGACCCGTGTTCTATTCCCATCGTCTATTTGGTGGTTCACAGCCGTAGGACGTCTAGTTCCAGGAACTCCAACACCTGATACACATGAGCACCAGGCGCACACGTAGTGTGTGTGTGTGTGTGTGTATCTCCAGGCAAACACTCATATGTGTCAAATAAATAAATGAATAAAATTTGAATACTTTCATGGTACTTTGACACCATAAGGCCCTGCTATTTAGCAGTAGTTGAGAAGCCTGGACTCAGATGTGCCGAGTAATCTCCGTAAGTCTCTGGATGAGAAGGTCTTCCGGAACGAAAAAGGAAAGTGGTGTAGGAGCAGAATGAGCTTTGTGTATGAGAATGACGACACTTGTGGTCACTGCTAAACTTCCCAAAGCTTAGGTCTGATGAGTGTTAGCCATCAGCTCGGCTCCTTTTATGTCTCTTGCTTTTTGTTTTGTTTTGAGAGGCTCTACAGAGTCTTGCTAAGTAGCCTTGTCCTGGAACTCACTATGTAGGCCAGGCTGGCTTCAAACTCACGGGGATCTACTTGTTCTGCCTCTCAAGGGCAGGGATGAAATCATATACACCAAAGCGGGTAGCTTATTTTCTTTAATGTGTAAACATTGAATCATCGTGCTATCTCTAGGTTACTGAGAGATGCTTGTATTTACTATGTTTCAGATTATTATCTCTGAAGAGATCAGAGAACTTTGTATGTTTATCATGGAACCCTCAGCTTACCTTTCTTCCAATAGGATGCCTGCACACCAGACTTAAATTTATGTTAACTTAATGTTTACGTATGGGTATTTTGCCTCTGTCAATGCACCATAAGCATGCAGTGCATATGGAGGTCAGAAGAGGGCAGCAGATCCCTGGAAATAGACAGCAGCCATGCGGGTGCTTGAAATAAAATCTGGGTCCTTTGGAAGGGCAGTCAGTGCTTTTAACTGCTAAGTCATCTCAGCCCTAGATTAAATTGAGTTTAAAAGTCACATGTGGCTAATGGATTTATTGGACATTGCAGAGATAAATTGTACAACATTAGGATTGTCTCAACTATTTTTTGCTTTTTTTTTTTTTTTTTTCCTCAGTCAAACTGAAATTAAGTAGCATGCAGAAAGGCATAAGGTGATGGTGGTCTATTATTGTTTATTTTTTTGTGCTGGTTGCTTTCTGTCAACCTGACACAAACCTAGACTTATGTGGAGACAGGGGAATCTTAATTGAGAAAACACCTCAGCAAGATTGGCCTGAGCAAGTCTGCAGGGCATTTTCTTGATCAGTGATTGATACCGGAGGGCCCAGCTTACCATGGGCAGTGCCACCCGTGTGTGGATAGTTCTGAGTAGGAGTAGAAAGCAGGCTGAGGAGAGCCTTGGAGAACAAGCAGGTGAGCCTCATTCCTCCACAGGCTCTGCTTTAGTTTCTACCTTCAGCTTCTGGCCTTGAGTTCCTGTCTTGCTTTATGTCACTGGTGGAGTGTGATCTGAGGGTTGTAAGCTGAAAAACCGTTTCCTCCCCAGCTGGCTTTTGGTGTTGGTGTGTTCTGTTTTGTAATCATAACAATACAGACCTTAACTAAGACGTTTACCATTCTTGTTTGCAGACAGCAGCTGGTGTTCCTGCTTGGTGTGGGCAGCTTGCAGCTGTTTGTTCAGAGTAACTGGACTGGACCTCCTGTGGACTTGCACCCTCAGGACTTCTTGCCATCTGTTCTTCTTGAGCAGTACAGTGAAGTATGGTTCTTGAAAATGTTAGATACTTTTTTTTTTGTATGATTCTTTTTAAACAAGTGTTTGTAAATTGGAGTTAACAGCTGGGTGGTGGTGGTGTACCTCTTTAATACCAGCACTTGGAGGCAGAGGCAGGTGGATTTCTGAGTTTCAGGCCAGCCTGGTCTACAGTGTGAGTTCTAGAATGACCAGGGCTACACAGAGAAACCCTGTCTCCAAAAGCCAAAAACAACAAAAATTAGGTAGGAAAGAGATGACTTTGTGGTTTGCCCAAACTACCAAGAATGCTTGTTCATTGGTCTTCTGACCTCCACGTGGATGCCATATCATTTTCATTAACTCACACAGATGTACACACACATCATAACATGTGTATCTCACAGGCATGCACATTTGCATGCATACACCGCACAAAGAATGTCTCCTTTACACTTGGCGCCTTGTTGAGACAGTAGACGTGATCCCTGTCATAGAGCAGAGCTTATGATGGCTTTCCCTAGATCTTGACCCCTCTCTTCATTCAGTGGTTATATGGGCCTGGGGCTGGTAAGGTCCCTTCAACTCTTTTCTTGTGGGTTTTCAGTCTCCCCTATTTGAGATCTATACACAGTTGTATCTTCTTTTCTATTTTGGTGATACTGGGAATTGAACTCATGGCTCAGCATGTTGGGCAAGTACTTTACCATTGAGTTAAACTCCCAGTCCTTTTCTTGTGCTTTCATCTTAAGAAGTCTGGGCAGCCTGCATTAGAAGACACTGCATCGCATCCCAATAGCATCTCCTGCTTTCCTGAAGCACTCTCAACAGTTTTTTGTTGCTCTTTCCATGCTTTTCTTCATAGTAGCTGTGAGAGACTCCTTAGGAAACATACTGTTTAGTGTTGCCTGGTTCAGGCCCATAACTAAATGTATAAGTAAAGTGTGTGGATTATTTTTTGACTTCTCTTATTCAATGATATGTTTGAAATGATCTACTCTTCTCCTTCTGTTCGTTTTTTGAGACTGAGGCAGGCTCTCACTATATAGTCATGGCTGGCCTGGAACTCACTGTTAGACAAGGCTGATAGAGATCATCCTGTCTTTTCTTCCCAGGTGCTGGAATTAAAGGTGTGTGCTACTACACTTGGCCTTGTTACTTTTTGAAAAACAACTTTGTATATGTGTTTGTTTGTGTATGTGAATGAGGGTGTGTGTGTGTGCATATGTACCGTGTTTGTGCTGTATGAGGAAGTCAGGGGAGGTTGCTGAATTCCTTGGATAGATGCCTGTGAGACATGGTCTGGTTGCTGGGAACCAAGCTCAGGTCCTCTGCAGAAGCAAGCGCTCTTAACTGCTGAGCCATCTCTTTAGCCATTTTCACCTATTTGTTGAGTCAGTCTTTGACTGGACCTCATTTTCACTGGAGGTCATTGAGTTGATTAAAATGACTTACCTGGAAGTTGGGTCCTCCTGTCTCAGGGTCCTCAGCCCCAAGCCTTCCTCTTCTGTTCGTTGCAGCCTTTCGTCTGCCCATTGTTTGCTGAGAAGGACCTGGTTGGTAATCTTCATTGATGGAAATTATGAAGTGGGATGAGCTTCATGATAACCTTTACCATGAGTGAATCCTAAGTGAAATACAAGTATGTCCTGTATATATTATGCTGCTCTTGTAGGATTACTTCTTGTTTTGAGACAGGCTTTTTTATTGTGTAGCCCTAGCTGTTTTCAACTCACTCTATAGACCAGGCTAGCCTCAAACTCACAGGGCTCTGCCTGCTTCTGCCTCCCGAGTGCTGGGGTTAAATGCATGCACCATGCACCCGGCAAAGGGTTACCTCTTATCGAAGTGGGGTTCTGTAGGAAATGTGAAGTGATAATGCTCACTGACTGCCAGCATTTTTTCAAGTTCTTCCTTCCTTCCTTCCTTCCTTCCTTCCTTCCTTCCTTCCTTCCTT
>NW_026585644.1:38392882-38420983 GCF_907164565.1 Psammomys obesus
CTTCCTTCCTTCCTTCCTTCCTTCCTTCCTTCCTTCCTTCCTTCCTTCCTTCCTTCCTTCCTTCACAAAGGGTTTTACTATGTTGTTTAGTTGCCATCAACCTTTGACCTTAAGATCTAATCATAATTTTTTTTCCTTTGACAAGGCCTATGGAGGAGGCCCTGCACCTAACATACATACAGCTATTTATTGTTCTAGAGGTGGTGGGACCTGGGAGAGTGGAGCCGATAATGAGACGCTCTGTTATGCATTAGTCAACTTTTTTTAGCTCATTAGACAATTTATGCTTTGAGGGTTAAGAAGAGTCACCTGAGTAACATACAATCACAAGGGCAAACTGCACATAGCTGGTAGGCTTCATGTGGCAAAAACAATTACACTCCTATCATCTGTGTAATTAATGAAAGCTCTCATTTCTAAGCTGAATTAATTGAAATATTTGTATATTATTATGACATATAACTTAATATTTTCTTAAGTTGTGTAACCGTATACACCTTTTTCAGGTCAAAGGACTAGATGCTGCTATTACTGGTCTACTCATTCTAGATGGCGAATCAGTCTACAGCCTGACTTCAAAGCCCATACTGCTGTTACTAGCACGCATTATCCTGGTGACCATCAGACATAAGCTAACAGCTCTGCAGGTAAGGCAGTGGAAGGCTCTGTGAGCGTTCTACACGGGTCCTTTTTGTGCCTGTTAACAGCAGACTGATGCCTCCTGTGTCTCAGTATAGTTGGTTTTCTATATCCTCTTTGAGAATTTAAAAGTCTCACAAAAATTAGGAAAAATATTTTTTTTTCTTGTAAGGGTAATTTGTATAGGATGAAATTGTATTGAGCCTCTGTAATAGATTTTCTGTGTGTAAGGTGTATAAGTGTTCATTCTTTGACTCTTAAGTAAAGCTTTAGAAGCACCACTCATGTTCTGTTACAAATTTGAGCTAATGATAGATAGTATCAGTGAGAATTGAAGGGATCTGAATTACCAGCTTCTGTTTTTTTTTGTTTTTTTTTTTTTTTGCTTATGGGTTTTTGTGTTGAATGTAGTAGAGAATTTGTTGAGTATTTTTTTTGTGTGTGGTTTCTTCAGGTCTCATATGCAGCAGGGAGGAGAAACACTCACACAGAAAGCTGATAGGCCCTAGGACTGGCACACTGGCAGTCTCAGGTTTGGGTGGAGGCTGTCAGCTGTGGAGTGTGTACTCTTCATGGTGGCTGCCTAGCTCTACTGTAGGTACTTTGAGAGCAGCCACAATCTGTTAAGAGATGGGTTGAGTTGTGTCCCAATAAAGCTTTTTTTTTGTGGCTGGGCATGGTGGTACACACCTTCAATATCATCAGTCACGAGGCAGAGGCAGATCGATCCCTAGAGTTTGAGGCCTTTCTGGTCTACAGAGTGGGTTCCAGAATGCTAAGGCTATACAGAGAAACTGTCTTCAAAAACCAAAAACCAACAAAGAAATGACTGACTTTGATGTGTGTGGTTGTTTTGTCAGCACTCGTATCTCCACTGTGTGCATGACTAGTATGTTGGATCCTGGGATGGGAGTACACGTGCAAGTACAGAAAAGCAGGGTGGATTCTGATGGAGAAGCTGCAGCACCTTAAATGTTTAGTGTGTTTATTGTGTGCAGCTGAACAAAGAGTCAGGGTTATTGCATGCAGCTGAACAAAGAGACAGTTAATATTGGTGGGAATAGTCTCTGGACAGGAGCAGTCTTCAGGCTGTAAACGTGGCTGTGGGAGAAAGCTACCGTGGACTTTTTCTGTACGCAGTATCAATGTCTCCATATGGACCAGGGAAGGCCTTGCCATTTCCGTGAGCCTCATCTGGAGAAGGTTTGCCATTTCCCTGACCCTCACTTGGCCTTGCTATTTCCCTAAGCCTCAAATGGGGAAAGCCTTGCTACTTTCCATAGCTCTAAGATGTTAAGGTCCCTGACATGGCCATGGCCTTGTCAAGCAATACACATTTACTCAGGATTTCACATGCTCCGTATGTGAGTGTGCACCATGTGCATGCCTGGCACCTGCAGAGTGCAGAGGAATTTTAGTGCTACAACATGGCTTCTCTGGCAAGGGATCACATTCAAATGCCTAGGTCTGTGGCATCTAGCTGGAATATAGACACACCCTTAGTATACACCTTTAACCCTTTGTCTGGAATACACTACTATAATCCCTCTGGCCCTAATATGGATTTGGCATACCTTTAATCCCCCTGGCTGGAATACACACCTTTACTACACACCTTTGATTTCACACAATGACCTCTAGTTGAGGGGTAGACAAAGTGATGAATCAGGGAAAGATTTGACAGAATGAGTCAGAGATAGGATATGCCCAAAGAAAGAGAAGCTACTTAAGAGCAGTGCAGAGAGAGTGGAGAAGAGAAAATACAGTACAGGAATACTATAGAGTTTGGTGCAGCCACTACAGGACACTTCAGTAGTGTTTGGTACATTTCAGTTCGTGGAGTTCAGAAGCAATTTTTCCAAGCAGAGCAATTCAGTGAGAAGCTGAGAGAAGCCAATTTGAATCATTCAGCTTGGAGAGGAGTTGAGCCAGAATAGCTGAGCTGAACCAGCCAGCCAGAGTTCAGAAAGAACTAGAAAGGATGAATTTATTCAGCAGTATGTTTTGGAAACATTCTAGGCCTAGGTTAGCAGAGGCGGTTGGAAGCTGAAGCCTTCATTGTCCGGATTTGAAGATTAGGTTGTATGAAGGCTAGAAGCTTCCAGGCCTAGGCCTAGGGATAGTTAGAAACACTCTGGGCTCAGCTCAAGCCATGTATTCATAAAGCTTGGATATAGCTCTCAACTCATCCCCTCAGCTGAGGAAATAACATTTACAGCAGAGACCAGAAGGTTCTTAGATACCATATGGGTGTTAAAACCCAGGTCTCTGGAAGAGCAGCTAGTTCTCTTAATCTTGGAGCCATCTTTCCAACTCCCACCCCTTGTAGTGGCATGATGAATATTTACTGTAGCTCCTCTTTTTAATAAATTGATTTTGATTTTAATTATGTGTGTGTGTGTCTCTGTGTAGAGCATGAAGGTAAGTGCACATGCTGGAGGAAGCCAGAGGTCTTGAGTCCCTTTGGAACTGCGGTTGTATGTGATTGTGAACCACCTCATGGGTGCTGAGAACTAATCTTGAGCACTTTGCAAGAGCAGCAAACACTTTTAAGCAATCCACTATCCCTCCAGACACGGTATGATTCTCTCAATGATGCTATGAATACCATTTCTCTCCTGAGTGGTAAAGAGGCAGCACATACTTATGTAAGTTCATTTCAACCTTTGAAGTTGTTATTTCAACAATGAAACCCACGGCCTTGTGCCTACTAGGCAAGCTTTGCCAATAGGTTAGACGCCAGCCCCATTTTACAGTCATTTTTGAGTCAATCAGCTCCTTAAAGAAATGTATCCTGGTGTTTACTCTGATGTTTGTGGATTTGTATAAAAGACCCCCCCCCCCCCATCCCTGCCCTGTCTACTCAGTCTCAGGACTAGAATTAACAACATGGATGTGGTGAGTAGCCTCAGCCTTGAAGTCAGGGGGAGTACCAGGACAGCCAGGGCTACACAGAGAAACCCTGTCTGGAAAAACCAGAAGAGAAAAAGTCACTGCAGTAGGACTGCCAGTTTAGTTTTTCCGTTCTAAGGTATTAAAAGGCCTTTGTATTTCCCAGCAGGGCTGAAGGGAAAAGCTCTCAATCAGTTCTACACTCCTGCCTACTATGGTTAAATCACAGAACTGAATTTAGAGTTCAGTGCCTTAGGTCATATGTTTTCTTAACAGCACAGCCTTCTGACTGGAGGCAACTGAATTCCCTTGTCTAGAAAGGGAAAGAGTTAAGCAGCTGAGCTTGACTCATTCTTTGTCCTGACAGTAGATAAGGGGAGGTCTTGAAATACAGGCTGACTTCACTAGCCTCACTGACCTGAAAAGAGGAAAGTGAGGGAATGCCTCAGGGAATTCTGTTAAAAATGATTTGAAACTACCTTCCTCTTAAGATAATTCTACTTCCCCTCCAAGGACTGAAAAGCAGGATTAGTAATTAAAAAGGATTTCATTGCAAAGTTGGCAATTCCTTTGTGGCTTCCTTTATACTTGCTGTGTGTAGCTGATTGGAAGGGACCCTTCTCCCTTTCTGTGGTACTGGAATGTGCTAGGCAAGTGCTCTGCATTCCTCTAGCACTCTCACTAAGTTTCCCAAGAAAGTCTTGAACTTTGATCCTTCTGTTTCAGTCTCCCAAGAGTTGAGACTTATTACACCAGGTCTGTGAGAAAGGCACTCCTTAATCAGATGAGATATTAAATTCAAGTAAAAAATGTTTTTGATAACTAAGCATGATCTATTAGTATTGTTACTAAAAGGGAAAATTAGTTTCTTACACATTCATGTAATATAATTCAGGCTAACAGTTTTGTGATTTTCTTATTTCTGTCTCCTGAGTGCTGAGCTTGAGGGTATAAGCCATTGTGTCTGCCTAACTTTACTTTAGATGACTCAGTGTATACTCATTATTCATATTTTAATAACCCCTTTAAAATATGTATTATGACTTGCACATGTATATAGACATGTACAAGTATATGGCATATTTGTATGTCTGTATACATATACTCATGTATGTAGATATGAGTATCTGCAGAAGAATGTGAGGAAGGTGGGGTTGGGGTAGAGAACAGAGACTGTGTGTGTTAGTATGGGGTGTGCCCAGTGCATCTAGGTTTTTTTTTTTTTTTGTGTGTGTGTGTGTGTGTGTGTATGGAGTGCCTGTGTGAATTCATGCAGTCCAAAGGAGAATGTCTCATGTCTTTTTGTACTGCCGTCTGCCTTGCTCCTTGCTCCCTCGAGAGGGGCTCTCTGAATCCGAAGCTCCCTGTCTCTGCTAGGCTCTCTGGCCAGTGAGCTCCTGACATCCTCCTCTCTCTGATCCCTGCTTCTGAATCATAATCACGTGTGGCTTTTTTATGTGAGTGATGGTTTGAGCTCTCAGGTCCTTATGTCTGTGCGACAACTGCTCTTGCTTGCTGAACCTTCTCTCTGGCCCTTTTTGTCTTTTTTTTAATAAAGAGATATTGGTAAAGCAAGAGCAAGTATGAATGAGTTAAAGAAGAGGCTGTTGTGTGCTCAGTAGGCACCTTAGTTCAGTTGTTGGTACTTGGGTTTGGAAGGGAATGGAGCACCGTGGCAAGTAGGATGCTCCCTTTAAAGGAGATGCTAAGTCTGAAGCAGCTTCAGAAGACATGCAGCAGGGCTAGTTACTGTTGGGAGCATGGCGTGCAGGGCTAAGCTTACCTGGAATAAGGTTTATGGGTGTAAAGATATTCCAGAAATTAGTCTCAGTGTAAAGTTTTCCCCTAAGGACCCCTTAATTTCAGCTCACATGGTGCTTTTTTCTAGAGCTTGCCGTGGTGGACTTTGAGATGTGTGAATATTCACCAACAGCTGCTTGAGGAGCGCTCGCCTCAACTTTTTGCTCTTGCTGGAAATTGTATTGATCAAGGTATGTAGCAGATTTAAAATTATTTATTATTATTGTACATGTGTACAGATAAACGTATGCATGTGGTGTGTGTATGGACGTCAGAGGACAGCTTTGGAATAGATACACACTTTTTTTTTTTGAGATAGGTTTTCTTTGTATAACTCCCTCTGTAGACCAGGCTGGCCTTGAACTCACCAAGACCCACCTGCTTTTGCCTCTCAAGTGCTGGGATTGAAGGCATGTGTCGTTCCCTCACCAGTGACCTTGTCTTTTATTTTTTAAAAAGGGAAGATCAGTTTTATTTTTTAATTATCTGCTTAGAAAGACGAGGTAGTCTATGTAGGTCACTGTGTCTACTCTATCTCTCTCTTGCTCTCGCTCTCTCTCTCTCTCTCTAGAAGGAGTCTCATCATATAAACCAGATTGGTTTCAGAGATCTGCCGACTTCGGCTTCCTGAGTACTGGAATTAAAGGGCATGTGTGCTACCATGCCCCGGTAGGATACTATTATTTTCATCACAAATTACATAAAAGTATTTTAATATTTTCTTTTGTCTTTTATTTTAAAATTTTATTGGAAACAAACTTTAGTTACTATTATAATTTTTAAGAGGGCTAACTAGAGCTGGAGTAAATTAAGATAAAGTATACATGGGTTAGGAAATTACTGTTTCCTATGAAGAACTAGAGGAAAAGCTCAGTTTTAAAAACATTTGATAGGGGCTGGAGAGATGGCTCAGAGGTTAAGAGCACTGTCTGCTCTTCCAAAGGTCCTGAGTTCAATTCCCGGCAACCACATGGTGGCTCACAAACCATTTGTAATGTAAACTAATTCCATCTTCTGGCAGGTGTAAATGTAGATTAGAACGCTTATATACATAAAATAAATAAATCTTAAAAAAATAAATAAAAACATTTGATAGAACATACATTTTATTGAGGATGACAGCAGAAGACAGTTTTGCATTTGTCTTATTGTTCTAGTAGTTTATAACATTAAATAGAAATTCTCCTAAACATGAACTAGAAATTTCCCAGAGCCACAAAGCAGACATTTTTGCCAGTGCTTCCTGCTGCCCCTGTATGTCCTCTCACGTTTCCTGGGGAGGCCTGTGAGGAGAGGGCTTTAGGCACCTTTGCACTTGCTTCCAGGCTCCCTTTGCTTGTAGAATGGCTTTTCTTGCACGAATTGCCCAGGAGGGCTGGAGAGGTGCTCGGTGTCTTCCAGAGGAGCTGACATCAGTTTCTAGTGTGCAGTGGCAGCTCACGTGAAGTCTGATATTCTCTTCTGGTCTACACACCTGCTCTGATGTGCACGCATGTGTGTGTGATTAAAATGAAAAATAAAACCTTAAGGAAAAAATTAGCCAGGCTTGGTATTCCACGCCTGTAATCCCAGCACTCAGGGCTGCAGAGGCAGGCAGGTCTCTGTGAGCTCAAGACTAGCCTACAAAGTGAGTCTACAAAGTGAGTCCAGGACAGCTCAGGGCTACACAGAGAAATCTGTCTCAGAAAAAAAAAAACAAAAACCAAAAACCCAAACCAAACCTAAACAAAATCCTAAAAAAAAAAAAAAAAATTACCAAACAAACAAAAGCAAAAGCAAACCTTGATATGAAGGAGTATTTGAATACAAATGAACTTGAGATTAATGATGAATTTTTGATTTACAAAGCTGGGGTTTGGCTTTGACTGTGCCTGGCTCCAGGGCCTATCCCGAGTATGGTGCAGATGTGTATGGATGTGTGTAGTAGGGAGCCAGGGAATAGTTGCCCTAGTTTTGGTGGCAGTGCAGTGATCCGTGTGTGAGGGAGGTAGCATACTGTGAAGGCATGTATCATAACTGCAGGAGTCTCCTGGATTGTTTTTGGAGTCTGTCACCTTCAAGGGTTTATCTATATGTTAGTAAGATAGGCTAGCATATAGTGGGAAAGATTGTAGTATATATAGTAATTTTGATGACTAGGTGATTGGTTAAAACCAATTTCCCAATTTTTGTTTTATTCTAGGACAGAAATATGTAAGCATATGCTAATTTAGATAAAATGGACATCTATACATGATTTAAAAGGAAAGTAAGGAAATGTATTTAGTCAATATAAAAATTGATTTTTCATGTGTTTGTACCAACTCTTTATCTTTTTTGAGGATTTTAGGTAATGTCAGCATGTGGAACAAGTGAGAAAAAAAAAACCCACAAGAGCCTAAGTATTGTATATATGTTGACAGTTATTCTGCCCTGGGAACTTATACCTGACTTGAGATAGCAGATTAATATAGTTATATGGACCTGTAGTACCAGCGATTTGTGAATTGAGGCAAGATAATCTCTTGAGCTCAAAGTTCTATCCTAACTTGGACAACACAGTGAGATCTTGTCTCAAAACAAAATAGTAAAACCTAAACCAATTAATTGGCTTTCTGTACAGTACTACATATTTGAATGTATCCAATTTATTTTTAAAGTTTTGTTATGCTTTTATGTGTGGGAGTTTTGCCTACATGTATTTGTGTGTACCACATGTGTGAGGTGTCCTTAGAGGCAGAAGAGGGCATCGGATCCCCTGGAACTGGAGTTAGATGATTGTGAGCTCCCATGTGGGTGCTGAGAATTGAACATGGGTCATTTGGAAGAGCAGCCAGTGCTCTTAACCATTGAGCCATCTCTCTTCTCCTGACAAAAATATATGTATAATATGTAAATCATGTATATACTTTAGTTTTTTGAGATGGGGTTTCTCTGTATGTATCCTTGGCTGTCCTGGACTTTTTGTAGACCAGGCTGGCCTTGAACTCACAGAGATCCAGAGATCTGCCTGCCTCTATCTCCTTGAGTGCTGGGATTAAAGGCGTTGTGCTACCATGCCCAGCTGACAATAATAGTTTTTAGGAAACAAAACTGAAAAAGTTACCTTTAAATTCCTGGCTTACTTGTTTCTACTGTAGTGGTGTCTTAAATAAAGTAGTGCCTTTGAGTAACAGGAATGACAGCGGCAGTTGCCTACTTGTTTAGCAGATTTGGGGGAGAAGCTGTAGTCTTGATCTGGGAATAACTGTTTTCCGTCTCCTGAAAGGTTTCTTTCTGAGCTGGTGGAATCATTATAGTTCTGAGAAAATGGATCATACATTAATGCTGTCTATGTGGCCTTCAAGTCTTCCCACTAGTGTTGCTTAGGTGTGACATTCTCTACAGAACAGAGGATGAGATGGAGCTTGGAAGAAATGAGGACATAGTACCTATTTAGCAGGCAGTGTGCTGTCTATTTTTAGCAAGTAAAAACTATGTGAATTTGGTCTTTCTCAGTTTATGCCCTCATATGTTTTTGAAATGAAGTGAGGTTACTCTGTAAAAGAAGGGTGCAAAGGAACAGCCTGTTGTAAAGGCTGAAGCAGGGTAAAAATTTGAAAGCCAGTGATGCACTGAATGTCATTAACGGCTATGGGGAGCAAAAGTGGTTTTTCTGGAGGACAAGGGAATCATTTAGAAGGGAATGCTATGGAAACCCATTCTACTATTCAATTTTATAAAACGTCAGTTGCATTATACTCCAAACTGTTGTATAATTTCTTACACTTCATCATGCTTTTGTGGAAAATTGGTTATTGAAAAAAAAAAAAAGCCAGATGTTGTTACTAGGATTTTTTTTTTTAAGGCAAACCTAATTTGATGTAATTTTAATAAAGTTACAATTATTTCCCTTCCATATTGTCCGGTATTATATACACCTGTATTTATTGCTACATTTTTGTTTGTTTGCTTGTTTGTTTGTCTTTCGAGACAGGGTTTCTCTGTGTAGCCTTGGCTGTTCTTGACTGGATCCTCCTGACTCTGCCTCCCTGAGTGTGGGATAAAGGCATGTGTTACAACACCCGGCTTTATTGCTACATCTTTACCATGTCTTGGTGACTAATCTTTGAAAGGAATATCTGTTCTTCATTATTAAAAGAAGAAGAAGAAAAAAATACCGAAAACCCAGTATCCTTTACATGGTTGCTTCATATGGTATACTTCAGAGGAATTCTTTTTCTAGAAGTTAAAATTTAGTTCAAAAGCAGAAATGGTTAACTGAGAAATCTGAAACCAGGTGACTCATTTCCCCGAGAGGCCTGTGGTGTTTCTGCAGTGAATTCAAGCACATCGTTTATTTTGTCCTGCAACCAAGAATTTTTATGTTGCTCTTTTAGGCCAATCAACATTTTTCACTTTATCTAGTCACAAATTGGTGGCTTGACATAATTAGACATTTTAGCTATGTTTAAATTCTGTAATATTTCATAAATAATTTTATTTGAAAAATTATTTTGTTCTGGGATCTGACCCAAATGTTGACCAGTTAGTTACAACTGAGATACTGTTCACTGTCCAGATCAGGATATTATATTTGAAATATTGCCCTTGAAGGATCATGAAAAGTTTTCAGGAATTTTTCCAGCCTGTGAGACATAGCAAAGGGTTTTATGAACAGCTGAGAGCTTCTTACTCATGTTCAGGAATGTTCCATCAGTGAAATGCAGTGAAAGAGAGCCTATTGCAGCGTCAGCATCACTTCCCGGGGCCTGTCGCATTTATGGAAGGAGGAAGGTTAGAATGGGGAAGAATATGTACCTCAGCACAACATGAGGCAGTCTTCAGATGTTGTACCAAATGGAACCAGAGTTCTGTGGAGACCATGTATGGGCCCACAGAGTTTATTGTTGGATTAGATACTGAAAAGGCATTACATGTGGTATGTGTGGGATATTGCAATTTGAAGATGAACTCAGGAAGTCAGTGTCTAAGAAGAAACAGGTGAAAGTATTTTGTGAGGGAGTTCTGGAGTTTCTTTTCCCAGCAGCTGTGTGACCCTGGAGTTTGGTTGTTTGCACAGCCAAAGACTGATATATTCAGTGATTGATTTTTTTTGATATTTTAGAATGGGTATTATTGAATATACCATTTAACACAGCATTAACAAATTTCATGGGAAGAGATTTGGGGTTTAACTTATGTTTTAAATGTACAGGTTGACATTTTGTCAAATTTTGCTGCCAAGTGGTCAGGTCCTTCCTCCCCCCCCCCAAATAAGTTGCAAAACCCACTTGTTTTCAGAGCTTTTAAAACTGTTAAGCTAGACATTTTAGAATTATGGCAGAATGAGGTGAAGATTGTCTAGGGCTTGAGGTGTAGCTTAGTTGGACAGTGCTTGCCCAATATACATCTAAGCCCAGCTTCTCATAAACCTGACATGATGGCACATGCCTGAAATCCCAGCACTTGAGAGGTGAGGAGTGAAGATTAGGAGTTGAAGGAGTTCAAGATGATTCTTAATTTCATAGAGAGTTTGAGTCCAGCCTGAAGTACAGAAGATTATTTCATTTCTTTTTTAAAGGAGTATTAGTGTGTGGATGAAGGAATAGACCTGATAGGTAGCTGGGTGCCTTTACCATTGATACAGAGACAGGTACCTTTGTGCTGTAATGGCGCCGTGACCTGAGAGTATCAGTGGAAAGTTAATTGTGGCTAGAGCAGAAGGAGGCCTGGTGGGAAGAGGAGGCCCAGAACTGTGCAGGACAGGTTGGGGTGGCTTGGGGATTTGTCTTTATAGAAGTTGTATAATATTTGACTTTAAATCACACTTTGATTAGTTTTTGTAGGTTCTCAATGAAGTAGACTCTAGTTGACCTTTGCTTACGTCATCAGTTGTTGTGTGGGTCCTTATTTTGTAGTTCAGGGATATTTCTTTTATCTTCTAATCTTTTTTTTTTTTTAAAACATTTACTTATTCATTATGTATATATATGTATGTGCATGTCATGTTATATATGTGGAGAGCAGAGGACAACTTGTGAGTATGTATGTTTTTTTTTTTGCATGTGCATGTGAATGTAGTGTGTGTAGGTCTGTATCTTCGTATGTGCATGCACATGGAGATCTGGGTGCTTTCCTTTGGGTCTCTCAGGTGCACCCAGAGATTCATTTGGCATCTAGCCGGCTTGTTCCATCCTAGCTCCGCTTCCCACATACTAGGATTACAGGTGGATCTGGATGTGGCTTGGGTCCTGGAACTCTGGCTAGGGGTGGCGGGCTAAGCAGCAATGAAAAAACAGACACACAGACCCATACAGTAAAAGTGGTGATCCAGTGCAAGTTTTCTAGCTCAGTAGCCCAGATCCCATCCTCTGTTAGGTACAGGACATGGGGAGGGGTAGACCAGTCTTTGTAGGAGGTCTCTGTAGGTGAGCAGTCTCAGGCTGTGACTAGCAATGAGGAAGAAGTTGTCAGTCTTTGCACACACTGATTCTCTGCCTCCCACTGAGAGCTTTGCTACCCAGCCTGAGTGTGGCCCATATGGGTAACTGCTTTGCCAGTTGTCCCATGGGCCCAAGGCTTCCACTGGACCTGACTATATCCATGCCAACAATACACATCGTCTCAGGACTTCAGCCAGCGCCTCCTCCACCTACGCTAGCTCAGTATTTTCTGCGATTGCTATGGATCTGAGCTCCAGTCCTCCTTGGCTCATGTCTGGTTCTTTTCTGCCATTTGTTTGTTTTCTAGCTTTTTATTTCTTTTGTTTCTTGACTTTTCAGGTATGTGGTAATGTCTGTCATTTACTAATTTTACTAGCGTCATAGAAGGTTGTATTTCTGACAGTAATGGCTAAACACTCAGGAATGATGGGCAGAACAAAGGAGAAGAAAGTTGAGAGGCCTCCATTAAGAGCAATCAGGATGATGAGGCCCCGCCATAGAGGAATGTGGATGAGATGTCCCAAGGTGCTTTGGAAGTGAGAGCTTGGTGTTTGGACGCCCTTGTGCCTCCTGAGGCCAGGCAGAACATCTTGACTTACTCCGTGTCCCACTCCAGAGACTCTCTCAGAAGGGCCAGCACTAAGAAAACACCTTCTTGGTTTTTCAGACCCACTTTAATCTCAGCTCACAGCAAGACAAAGGGGGATCTTGTTTCTTAGCTTTAAAGACTGACAGACGGATCTCTAGGTGATAGAAGTAGCCTGGGCCTGTCACAGCCTCTGCACCTGTCCTCCCACCAATGCCTGTTCCTCTTTCCTCCTACAGGCTTAGGAGAAGCTTGGATGCCATTCCTGGCTTGCTACTAACAGCTGAGGTGATCAGTCTGAGCTGTGTTTTGTCTTTCTTTGTGGTGCTTTAAGTGACCTTAGGGTCTCACTGCTAGGCAGACAGCCTACTATGGCGCTGTTTTCTGCCCTGATTAGTGTTGTAAAGATTTAAGTGGAGATAGCACCCTCCTCAGAGGCAGCGTTGTGAGAACTTAGGCACTCACTGAAAGTACCCAGTGCTAAGCAGAGTAGCTGTTCAGTGAATATAACTATTTTCTCAGGTTGGATGTTGGAATATCATCACCAGTGTTAGGACATTGAAGTACACCTCCTGCCCTTTCATTTGACATTTATTCTTATAGACTGCTTTGTGGAATGCTGATGAAGCCGTTACTGGAAATAGTTTAAAGAATAGCTGTCAGGGTTGTTGTAGTAGACAATTCTGTTTCGGGGAACCGGTTGGATGGACATCCTGTTATGTGAGGAGCCCTGAACCCTGGTGTGTTCTAAACAGCACTATGCTGTTTAGCTTACATGATTAATTTCTTTGTAAGCAACAATGTGTTTATTGGGATGGTTCCCACTGATCTTGATTCCTCCTGAAGGGCATCCTCTGTCCGCCTTGCTTTTCCACCTGTAGGCTGAACAGTGGAGCAACACCCAATACCACCGTTTGTGCATGGCTAGGGACTGGGGTGACTTTACAGCATGTCAGGCATTTCACACCCATAAAGTAGGAATTAGGGCTCTGCACCAGGCACTTTTTCTTATGTTTCCTCTGCTCTGCTGGAGGGGGATCAAGGAGATCCTTTGTGAGAGGCATGTTTTCGTAGGGAGGTCGTCACTGCTGGAAAGGGCCTGTATAATTAATTTTGATAACCATTTATCTCAGATATTTTATTGCTAAGTTGTTATCCTCTCGTTTTATTTATTTTAAAGTGAAAAATACACTAAACCGTGTGTGTGTGTATGTGTGCGTGTGTGCAGTGCTATGCCCAGTGAATCATCTCACTAGGCCCGTATTTTACCTTAAGTAGTTAGAGAAATAAATTAGAGTCTGACTGCTAAGCCACTGTTCCCTTCCTATTTGATATTCATTTACACACACATGCATTCTTCAGGGAAAACTTCTGTGAGTTCTTGAAGTGAACTCAGCTAATCTCCCTTTCTTCAGATTGTCCCTAGTGTTCAATTTACAGATTGATTTGGTACTTTGTGTCAACCTGCCGTGTTCCCATATCTCTGCCCATGTTTGTATTAGGTGGCTGAGACAGGCACTGAGAAAGGGTCAGTGGTATGAGTGGCATCTCCTCAGACTTACTGTGTCTTAGGAAGAAGAAAGCAATGGATCTGAAGTGTTCGCTGTGTATTTCGATCATATAGATGCTCAGAGAATGCTAGTTGTCAACTGCTGTTATGTTTCAGTTCCTTTCTGTGCTTAAAGTTCTGAAGTGTATACTTTAATATATTGGGACTCAACATTTCACTGATCTTAATTTTTAATGTTTCATCCTTTGTCTTACAGTGATGAAACTAGAGAATTTATTTGAAGGTGATTCAGGTCGACTTTTGGCTATTCGATTCCATCTGGAATGCGCACATGTATTTCTATATTATTATGAATATAAAGAAGCAAAAGACCGGTTCAGTACTGCTAAAGACATCAGCAAGTTACGGATTGACCTGACAGGTAAGGCTTTACTTCTCATGGTTCTTGACTTATTTTACAATAAAGCTAGTATGTCTGTTGGCAGTTTGTATTGTATTTTGGCATTTGATTTTTTTTTTTTTTTTGTCCTTTTGATTATAAGCCATATCCTTTCTCGGCTGAGCTATCTCACCAGCTCTTTTTTGATCTTTTAAAATGTAGAGCTAGACTGACCATGGATAAAAAACAAACTTGTTAGGGTGCATTTATAATCTTCCGTTTTCCAGATTTTCTTTATGTAGCCCAGGCTGGCCTGGAACTCGTGATAGTCTCGTTCTAACCTCCTTAGTGTTGGATACCCTACCATACTTGGTCTAGTATTTAATTTTTTAGAACCTACCTAGTTTTTATTTCACAATACATTTTAAAGATTTTATTTAAAAGTTCATATTTTAAAACAAATTTGGAATTATCTGCTGTCTTTTTTTCAGAGTCCATTTCTGGTTCTAAACTAGTTCAATATTTGGTAGTTTTAGCAACCAGGCAGAACATAAATGCACCTTGGACCATTTGGTTCTGGTATCAACCTTCCAAGACCTCTGCTGACTCCCCAGTTTAGTCTTGCTCCTGTGCATTGGCCATTCTTGTAAATGCTGTAAATGCCTTCTGTTGTTTCCATTCTTTGTTGCATTCCATATTGTAAACCTTAGGAACTTTTCTTAGGTTTATCTTCAGTTCTTGATAATACTGACTGAGCCTTGCATGGTGTTTCATGCCTTTTACCTCAGCACTGGGAGGCAGAGGCAGGCGGATCTCTGAGTTCAAGGCTTACGTAGCAAGTTCCAGGACAGCAGGGGCTATACAGAAAAACCCTACCTTGAAAAACAGAGATACAGAGAGAGAATAGCATGTGAAATATAATAGGCACTCAGTATTGCAGGGAACAAGTGAAGTTCTGAGTAAATGTTCATTGTTTGACAAGGGCACGGCCATGTCAGAGACCAATGCCTTGGTTCCATGCGAGTGGTAAAGTCTTCTCTTCCCTGGGTGAGGCTCAGAGGGATGGCAGAGCCTTCCTTGGGTTCTAATGTGACTGTTGACAATGTGTGCAGAAAAGGTTCACTTTTTCCACCCAGGTGTTTACAGCTTGTAGACTGCTCTCCCTCAGAGCTGGTGCCTACCCACATTAGCTAAGCCTGCCTCCTGTTTACCGGCCTATAGTGCTGCCTCCTTGTTCAGCTGTGTATAAGAACCCTGCTTCCATAGTTTATTTGTATATAATAACCCCGCCTCCTTGTTCAGCTGTATATAATAAAGAGGCTGAGCTTCTGGTGTGCTATGGCTTCTGCATCCTACAGCCCACACCATCTGATCCCAGCTTTTCTGCTCATGTGTCCACATGCCTGTTACTTTCTTTATCCCTCCTCCTCTCCCTAGTTAGGTCGCTCTCTGAAGCTGTGCAGGACATGCACCATATGTGTATGTTGAAAGAGTGAATGATTTACAGAATTTCTTCTAAATCCTCTGTTGTCTCTTCTGAGTGCCAAACAAGAAACACTGCTTTGTACTGTATGCTGCTCTATTTCTAGACTATCTGGTGTAGTTGGCCTTAGGTTTGAATGAACTAAGGAGAGCCAGGCATCACCAGCTCACGGGTTCAGGCTAAGCATCCCAGGACGTGACACCTGCCTGTGTATTCTTTGACTGAAATAATTGTCCCATGCTGGGCCAAGATCAGTTTGTAGGTCTGTTCTTGGCCTCATTGTTCTGTGTTTCTTTTGGGTCAATGTTAATCAGTAAAATTCTTTAGCTGTATCATGAGTCAAATATGACTTTATGGGACCTTAGCCACCGTTTAGTACAGTGTTAGTGTGGGAACAGTTATTTAATATCATAGTTTTTGGAATGATGCCATGAATAACTTGGAGTCTTATCTGTATTTGAAAATATAGTTTGTTTTTTTTTTTTGAAAATATAGTTATATGTGAGGTTCATTTCAGAGATTTTTTTCAAATATTTTTTTTGTAGGAAACTTTTGGGGGATTATTTAAGCATTAATGACATAGTGCTTTGTATATTCAGCTTTAACTGGTGGTATGTTTTTTAAAATCTTTTTAAAAATTTTATTTATTTTTTTTATAAATTATAGTTTATTCACTTTGTATCCCAGCTGTAGCCCCATCCCTCATCCTATCCTAATCCCACCCTCCTCATCTCCTTCCATGCCCCTCCCCGAGTCCACTGGTGGGGAGGTCCTCCTCCCCTTCCATCTGACCCTAGCCTATCAGGTCTTATCAGGACTGGCTTCATTGTCTTCCTCTGTGGCGTGGTAAGGCTCCTCCCTCATGGGGGGGGGTGATCAAAGAGCCAGCCACTGAGTTCTTATCAGAGACCTTTACTAGGTTCCCCTTACTAGGGAACCCACTTGGACATTGAGCTGCCTTGGGCTACATTTGTGCAGGGATTCTAGGTTATCTCCATGCATGGTCCTTGGTTGGAGTATCAGTCTCAGAAAAGACCCCTGTGTCCAGATTTTTTTATTCTGTTGCTCTCCTTGTGGAGCTCCTGTCCCTTCCAGGTCTTTCTATGTCTTCCTTCTTTCATAAGATTCCCTGCACTCTGCCCAAAGTTTGGCTGTGAGTCTTAGCATCTGCTTTGATACCTTGCTGGGAAGAGTCTTAGAAAGGCTGTTTGTGGTAGGCTCCTGTCCTGTTCCCTGTTTTCTCCCTTTTCTGATGTCCATCCCATTTGCCTTTCTGAGGGAGGATTGATCATCTTACCCAGGGTCCTCCTTCTTGCTTAGCTTCTTTAGGTGTACAGATTTTAGTAGGTTCATCCTATATTATATGTCTAATATCCACATATAAGTGAGTATATACCATGTGTGTCTTTCTGTTTCTGGTGCTATGTTTAATAGCTATTACAGTTTATTTTTTTCCCAAAGTTGAGGTGAAGAACTTAAAAATGGAAGTGTACTCACAAATACAAAATGAGAATCAGGTTATGATTTTTCTACTCAGCTATAGACCTACTATAAAGAAGTAAGCTGTTAGGTCACTTCATTGGCCGTCTTGAGCATGACATATTTACAGGGTTGGTAGTTACTCAGAGCCAGAGTCCTCGTAGTATAGGAAGCAGATTTCGTAGCCTGGTCTTTGTAATCCCACATTTTCCAGAGACTGGATGTTGAAACTTTTGTTTCTCTTCAAAGTGGTTTGAAAATAGCTCTTCTGCAGCATATTATTTCACAGACATAAAGAAGAAATGTTGGTACATGAAACCAGATGGAGTACTTGCCTGAGACTTAAGACGCTGTGGCCCCAGCTAAGTGCTGGTTTTAATGTAGAGCATCCTGTGATCCTGAGCAAGTGATGATAAGTGTTTGGCCTCCGTCTTTTCATGTATAATACATACATGCATATATGTGTGTGTGTACATAATTATATGCATATAACATGCATGTGTCTATATGTCAATTCTACCCTCAGTACTTAATAAAAATTTTTTTTTTATCATCAGAGAGTAAAAATAAGCATGAGATTAAAAAGGAAAATGAGGATTGAGAATCTAGTGCCTGAAATCCTGGGTTTGAGCTTTAGCATTATAGCTCATTGGCTTTGGATTATCTGAAGTCATTTTTACATCACTGGGTCCCAGGTTTCTCATATGTGAATGGGGATAATTCTTCAGCAGTCTGAAAATATTAGTCGTTATGATTGTACTATAAGTCTGACAGGTAAGGTTTTATTTTAATTTTCAGGTGCTTTGGGAAAAAGGACACGATTCCAGGAAAATTATGTGGCTCAGCTGATTCTAGATGTCAGGAGAGAAGAGGATGTCCCTGCCAGCCCTGAGTTCAGCCTGGCACCTACCCCCCAGGAGTATTTAACCAAGGTGAGTTGTTTAGTTGACTCTCACTGTTTCAGCAGGTGAGCATCACAGAATCTGAATGGATGAGAAGAGGCTGTTTGAGAACCCTTATTCTTTATGTTTTCATAAAATAGGGATAATTTTTTTCTTTTATAATTATTTTGAGGAAGGATCTATTCTGGCTTAGAGTTTGAATGTATACATTCATGGCAGTGGGTGCCAGCTGCCACACTGCACCCACAGTCAGAGAGCCCAGCTCGCCCCCTTCAGTATAGTGGGCACGAGTTAGTAGAGTCACTGCATTGCCCCTTGACATATACAAGGCAGGCAGAGTAAGCGGCTAGCTGCTGCCCCACCTGTTGACTCTTTTTCGTCTTTTGCCTTTTGTAGCAGGGACTGGCTGTGTAGCCAAGGTTGGATTTTAGCTCCTGCCTCTCCTACCGTAGCCTCCTAAATGCTGTTGTGCCACAACCCAAGTGGCTTGGGTCATAGAACTCTGATGGAGGTGTCGAGGGAACGGAGGAAGAACAGACACGCAGACAAACATGAAGGAAAGCTGGGATCCTGTGGGAGTTTGGGTCCTCTGTAACCTGGAGCGACAGTGTATTTATTAGGTACAGGATGGGGCTGGGGAGGCTTAGGACGTTTGTGGGTGAGCAGTCTCAGGATGTGAGTGTGCAGGGACAGAAAGGTGCAGTTGCTAATGTCTACACACTAACCAATTGTCTATTAGGACTTAGATTTGGGCTCCTGAGGAAAGCTTTGCTTTTCCTTTTGGGCTTGGCCCATATAGCCAGTTACATTGTAGGGTTTAAGGCCTTGGAGTCCTTGCATGTCTGTGCCCATGTCAGCAGTCCTCAGGACTTCACTCACTCAGTGCTTCGTCTGTTCTGTACATGGGATTGTAGGTATGTGCCAACACACCCAGCTCTGTACTAGTCCCTTTACTTTTGTCTTCTGTGAATATTTTTTAATATTCAGAGACTCAGTATTTCTCTGGCTTCTCCTAAACATAGCCAGAATTCCTTTTCTCTCATTTTATGATCTGTCTTCTACTCTGTCAGTATTGCATTGCTTGCTGCTTCAGTATGCTTTTTGACATGTCTAATGACTTCTTTTCTTGTGGCTTGAAATTAAGACTCTTGGACAATTGCTTCCATAGCGGGCACGAACATATTTTCGTTTTCCAGAGATTCCTACATTTACAGTTTTATATGTTAAAATTTTTTTAAAGATCTATTTTTATTTTATGTGTTAGGGGTGTTTTGTCTGCACATATATCTGTGTACCACATGTGAGCAGTGATCACAGAAACTGAGAGGGAACTGGTTCCCCTGGAACTGGAGTTATAGATTGTTGTGACCTGCCATGTGGGTGTTGGGAATCAAACCTGATTCTTCTGGAAGAACAGCCAGTGCTCTTCACTGTTGAGCCATTTCTCCAGCCCTCATCTACAGTTCTGATTGTCCTTTTATTGGTTTTAATGTGTTTCGTGGTCATGCTTTTGGTCATGCTTTCTTTTAGAACCTATTTTAGAACTTTTAACCCTAAGTTCATGGAGTACCGAAATCCTGTTCTGTTCTGAAACTAATGCCAAGGCAAGAGACTAGGGCTGAGGGAGAGGAGGCGCCGTCATTCAGTTCATTCTGAGGTGGGCCTCTGAAAAGAATGCTGGGCCAGTTCCAAGTTCTCTGTTTGCTTTTGTGGTAGCTTTAGCAAGGACCAGCTGTTGGTTTTAGAAGAGAGAATGAGGGAGAGGGTTGCAGAAACATAGGACCTGACTTAATTCCTCAAGGATATGGAGCTGTGTCTGTCTGTGTGCTGTGGTTAACACTAGTCAGAGAACGTGTAATAACTGCTCTCATCCTTAATTTCCTCCTCTCTGTTCTCAGTCCTGTACAAGCCCCTCATAAGCTTTCAGTTGCCCATTGGAATCTGATCTTTAGGCCATGGAACATATTTTTGAAAAGAGATTTAATTCTGAAGTCTAATCACATGAAAGTTAAATCTTTTGTCTATATGTATGGTGTGTGTGTGTGTGTGTGTGTGTGTGTGTGTGTGTGTGTGCGCGCGAACATATATATATGCATTTATTTATTAGGGTAGCTTGCAGGCTGAGATTTGTTGCTTCTCATCCTGGTTTCTTCAGGACATTTATCATGAGTGGACATTGTTGAGCTTTGCTGAATGCCTTTCCTGCTCCTGTTGAGATGCCGGTGTGATTTCTGTTATTAAGTCTCTTGTATCTTATGACATTTATTTGATGTTGTGTAACTTTGCCTGGGGAGATGTGAACAGGTGTCCATTCACCGCAGATAACACATAGAGGAACAACAAAAGAAACCATTCCACCCATTGCCTACTTTGCAACCAGCGCATTTATTGGCGGACTTACAGGAAGCAATCTGGTGAAGGGTTACTTAGAGGGATGTGATGACTCACGCCATCTGCATCCCTGAAGAGCTCACCAAACGTGGGTGGTGCTCATCGTATCCCTGAGCTCCCTGCACAATTTGCAAGTTGCTTGGCCTATTGGAGAATCTTCCTCCCTAACAATTGTGACTGCTTTTGTAAGCTTGGGGTCTACTACATGAGTCCCAGGAATTGAATTTGGTAGTGAGTGCCTGTACCTGCCTGTACCTTCTTGCTAGTCCTTGTTAAGGACATTTTGTGTGCTTATTGCCTGTTTATAAACCTTCTTTTATGAAGTATCTTCATACAGTTTTGGTCCACTTTTAATTTTGGTTGTCTAAGAGTTTTCCATATTCTGAATACTAGTCCTTTTGCTTTTCTTTAAGACTCATTTTTCTTATTTTTTTAAAAATAGATCATCCTACAGATTTATTACTGAAATGCACTTTACAAAAACAGTATACTTTGCTGTAAAAAAGGTTGGCTGACTCCAAGCAAGTGGCAATGATAGCTCTCCTGCTGAGGGCAGGTGTGTGTTAGTGTGCCTGACTCCCTCTGTTCAGAAGAGCTAGTGTTGTCCTGGCAGCTCCACGTTCTAGGCCTCAGTTTGAGTCACGAGGGAGATTGAAAGGCCATGACACCCGAGCAGTTGGGCCCTCTAATGATGTGATGAGAACCATGATCACAGGGATACATACCCCTCCAATGAGGGGAAATAGGGTAGAAAGAGGGTCAGGCGATGGAGATGGGCAGGTAAAAGATGAGTATAAGAGAGGGGTGGTGGGAGTATATTAGCACAGGTGCTTGTGCCCCGGGGTCAGAAGTGATTGCTGTCTTTCTTCGCTATTGTCGCTTCTACTGAATTCTTGAGGTGCATATGGCAAACTTTTTCCACAAAGTAAATTGTTCCTCACTATGTATTCACAAGAAATAGTATGTTGACCATTTTTAGACATTATAAAAATCTTTAAAAACTGAAAGGGTAGGGCTGGAGAGATGGCTCAGAGGTTAACAGCACTGGCTGTTCTTCTAAAGGTCCTGAGTTCAATTCTCAGCAACCATATGGTGGCTCATAACCATCTATAATCAGAACTGGTGCTCTCTCTTCTGGCCTGCTGGCCTGCTCTCTCTTCTCACATGTAGGCAAAATGCTGTATAAATAATAAATAAATCTTTAAACAACAACAGCAAACCCAAAAGGGTATGTTAAGCTGGATATGGTGCTACATGCCTTCATAATCTTAGTACTCAGGAGACTAAGTCAGGGGGTGAGGCAGGTGGATCTCTGTGAGTTTAAGATCTCTGTGAGTTGGTCTACCTAGTGAGTTCAGGCTAGCTAGGATTACATAATGAGACCCCGTCAAAACAAACAAGCAAAACAACAAACCAAACAATTACAAAAACTCCAAAGTAAATCAAAACAAAAGTAATGTACCCCAACCTTCCTTCATAAAAACTACCATTCATCAATATCATCCCTTTTAGCAGTCCTTTGAATAAATGAATGATATATAATTTTTGTTGTAAAATTTTCATCTGTGTCCCAGCAGAATCTGGAGCTCAACGATGATACTGTTCTGAATGAAGTAAAGTTAGCAGAGAGTGAACAGCTCCGGGTACCTGACCTGTGTGCAGAGGAGCTTGCTCTTATCCTCGGAGTCTGGTATGCTCATGGATGACTTGAACACCTTGACTATTGTTCCCCTGAGTTTGGGAAGATCTTCATCACAACTTCCCTGTACAGTAGGAATTTTGTACTGCTTATGAAGGTAGAGAATTCTTGGGCAACAAATTAAAGGGTCAGAGGTTAAGAATCTGTTGAGTTTGTAGCTCCTTCTCATTCCTTTATAAGCAAATGTTTTTGGTTACCTTCATCTGGGTTTTTCAATAAAATATTAAATATAGGCGAGAATGATTATGTGTGTGAGAGATGCATATAAGGACTAGAGGAGGCCTGTGGGTATTTTACACCAGTGCTCTCCATCTTATCTTTTTTGAGAAAGCGTCTCTCGCTGGACCTGGTGCTCCCTGTTAGCTGCCCATGCTGGGGATCCTGTCTCTGTTCCCATAGGGCTAGGTTACAGATGCAGGTGACCACAACTGGCTTTTATGTGGGTGCTGGGGATCTGAACTCAGGTCCTTATGCTTGCACGGCTGGCACTGTTTTTTTTGTTTGTTTGTTTTTGTTTTTTTATTGCAGCACTTCTTGGCTGAGAATGACTATTTTGACCTCCAAGGATACATATGTGTGTATGTGTTCGTATTATTTATAATATACATACATAAACATACATTCATGTATAAACAAAATGTATATAATTGTTTTTTTGTTTTTTTGTTTTTTGTTTTTTTTTTTTTTTTTGAGACAGGGTTTCTCTGTGTGACCCTGGCTGTCCTGGAACTTGCTCTGTAAGTTTGACACTGTCCTCATATTCAGAGATCTACCTGCTTCTGCCTCCCAAGTGCTGGGATTAAAGGTGTGTATCACCACTACCCACCTAAGCATATGTATGTTTTGAAGTAAATTTATATTTAATACAATAGAAGCTTATGCTGTTCAGTGGAAATAGTTTTCTTTCTTTCCTTCTTTCTCCCCCCCCCCCCCTTTTTTTTTTTTTTTTGGTTTTGGCTTTCAAGACAGGGTTTCTCTGTGTAGCCTTGGCTGTCTCTGTATAGCCTTGTAGACTGAGCTGGTCTGGAACTCACAGGTATGTGCCTGCCTCTACCTCCCCAAGTACTGGGATTACAGGCATGCACCATGTGCTCGGCTCCTCCTTTCTTTTTTAACATAAGGCTAGATTACTGTTTTGGTTGGCTTTTATTGTTTGTCACTGTGAAAAGAACCTCTGACATTTCTCATCTGTGTACTTTACTCACTTTACAGTTAGAAGTTTTACAGAAAAAATGGAAATTGATCTATTTTGCTTGAGGTTTTTACACTTTTTTGTGGCTTTTTGGTGCTTTTGTGCATACAGAAGAGTGTCTTAGGATGGGAAGAACTTGAGGGGTTAATTATTGGATCACCTTGTTGCTTGATACATAATTCCTTTGTTACAAACTAGAGGTATCAGAGAGAGAATGTTATGTTTCCTAAATTATTTCATTCCTCATTTACTTTGCTCTGTTGTCACCAACAATAAAAACTGGTGCAGGCCAGGAGTATGGCACATTCCCCAGTTCAAGGCCAGAGTAGATTACATAGTGGGTTCTAGACCATCCAGGGCTACATATTGAGACCCTGCCTTAAAAAAAACTAAGTAAAAGTTTGGGGCTGAAGATATGGCTCAGTGGTTAAGAGCACGTTCTGCTTTTTTGGAGGACCTGAGTTCAGTTCTCAGCTCCCACACCAGGTGGCTCACAACTGCCTGTAGCTCTAGTTTCAGGGTATCTGATGCTCTGTCTCCCTGGGTACCTGTACTCTTGTGCACATACCCACATGATTAAAGCACACATAGATAATTAGAACTAATAAAGATAAATCTTAAATAGGCTTCGTTAAAAGTTATTGCATAAATACTTCATGTTCATAAAAGTCTTTAATACTGAAAATTAAAAGGAATTATTATTTTATGTTTTCATTCTTTATAAATTTTTTATTTTCAATTTATTTTATAACTATTTTGCTTACACTGATGTATATGTACCCCCCCTGATGCCCATGGAAGGCAGAGGGGGTATGAGACCTCCTAGAACTAGGGTTACCCACAGTTGTAAGCCACCATGTGGGTACTGGGACCAGATCCTAAGTCCTCTGCAAGAGCAACAAGTGTTCGGAACCACTGGGTTAGCTCTCCAGCCCTTTAAACAAAAATCTTTTTTGAAACAGGGCCTTCCTCTGTAGCCCAGGCTGGCTGCCTTCCTCTGTAGCCCAGGCTGGCTGCCTTCCTCTGAAGCCCAGGCTGGCTGCCTTCCTCTGAAGCCCAGGCTGGTTGCCTTCCTCTGTAGCCCAGGCTGGCTGCACACTTGCAGCAATCTTACAGCATTAGCTTCCTGAGTGCTGGAGTTTCGGGCATGAGCCACCAACCACATCTAGTTGTCATTCCTATATGTGTAATGTTTACATGCGAAATAACTTATGTAACATGTGAATTTAAGTCACATGTTTAGCACTAAAGTGGAAGTGGTGAGCTAGAAGATTAAGATCTCACAAGGTCAACCTGTTCATTTTTTCTTGTCTCACTGTCCTCAGAGTCCATGTCTTTTCTCCTCAGAGAAAATGCTATCCTAAGTTTTGTGGTTGTCATTTTCTGGCCTTTAAAAATGGGTGGAATCCCATCTCTTTGATTCCTCCAGGCTGAGAGCTTCCATTTGCTTGCTTTCATGCTTTCTGTAGTCCCTGTGATTTCCTCCTCTCTGTATTGTGTTTGTGTTAATCTGTAGTTTCAGTTAATTTGTAGGGCAGCATTCCAATGGGTAGATGTGTCATGATGTGTCATTTTCTGTTTGGATATTGTGATTACTTTCAGAGTTTTCCTATCGCAGTGAATATTTATGTGTATCTTTCCTGGCACATCCATGGGGTATATGTAAATGTAAGTGTTTCCCTAACTTCAAATTGTTTGCCAAATGTGCTAATTAGACTTTGTTGTGAGTGTCTTAGAATGTCTGTCTGGTCCTTGCTGATTTCAACCTGTCTGGTTGTTACAACAGGATTTGTTTGTGCTAGGTGTTCAGTAAGTGGGAGTTAAGACTGAATTAATTCTTTCCATTGTCTTTGGTGAGTGGTATAGCTTGAATTTTTTATTTTTCTTTTACCATTTATTTTTGGAGGTGTGCATGTCATTGCAAGTACCTTTATCTGTCTAACCATCCTCTGGTCTCTGGATTTCTTCTACTTTTTTTAATAAGATGAAGTATTTTGACACTAGCCATTGTATTTTCATCATTTTGTCTTGTATAATTGTCTTTAGAAATCTCATTTCTATATCTGCATATGTGTTATAAGAGATTATGGTTTGTCTTTAAGAATTATTTTTAATTAGCTACAACATGTATTTTAGGATTAATTTAACTTTTTTTTTTTTAAATTCAAAGCATGAATTTCCAGAAGAACAACCCAGTTCATAAGCTGACAGAGGAGGAGCTGCTGGCCTTCACATCAGTGAGTAATGGCATCCAGTTCCTTCTTTTTCCTTGTAGATTATTTTGCCTCTGGTGTGTTCTTGCTCAAACTGAAAAACTGCCAGCTAAGGAAATTAGGGTGCTTATCTTGCTAGGTTCCAAGCCACATATTTCTTGCTATTCCCTTAAGCAGGTCTCTTTTTCTTTGTACTTGCTTAGGTTTGAAGACAGTGACCAGATTCTCATTTTTTGTTTTTCCTTTTTTGACTCTGTTACTATGTATATAATAGATAATAACTGTTTGTTGACTGAATGAATGAGAGCCTGAGAGTTCATAGTTCTTATGCATGAGAGTAAGAGCCCATTTTGATGCCTACATGGATGTCTTGACAAAGGGTCAAGAGTTAGCAGGGGCAGGAGAGCAGGGGTCAGGGAAGGAGATAAGTCTTGGGAACATAGGCGCTTGTCAGCATTCCGTTGCATAGAACATCAAGGACAGAAGGGTGGACAGAGAAGTGGCTGTGGGATTTGACAGGGTGCCTTGCTGACCCGGAGTACTGTTTGAGTGCAGTGGACTAACGAGGGAAGGTGACAGATCAGGACCCAGGCTGGAGAAGAAAAGCAGCAAAAGGGGATAGCTGTTGGGAGGTGTGAGGTCAAAGAAGAGAGAAGTGTATCACAGAGGAGAGGGTGAATCATTGTGGTTTTGGCTTTCTGACTGGGAAAGGGTGCACTTTTTTTTTTTTTTTTTTTTCTGAAGTAGGGTCTTTCTAGATAGCCCTGGCTGCCCTGGAACTTCTTCTGTAGACTAGGCTGGACTTGAACTCATAGAGATCTTCCTACCACTGTCTACTGAGTTCTGGGGTCAAAGGTGCGTGCCACCAAGCCCAACTTGGTATATATTTTCTTGGTTGAATGAAACCTCTTTTGATTCTGCCAAAGGCATCCTTATTATCAGAGAGTACAGAATTGCATGTTCTTTCTTCCTTTGTCATTGTCCAGATAGGATGAAAGAAAGAACTTTTAACAGGTAGAAAGAAAAGCTGGCTTGTTTGTGCTATAATATGAGCTTTGCAAAGTACTCTTTTCCACTCACTCTCTTGACCAGGTTAAATGCTAGTTGCTGGAGCCCTTTGGGTGTCTGTTTTGTCTTCCCACTCTTCTCATTCTTCAGCATCTTGGGTGCTACTATTATATTGTGGGCTCTATCTGACTCTGTGGAAATGCCTTATTTATTCATGACATGTGCTGTAAAGAATTTGGCAAGCAAAGTGGCAACATTGTTTTCAATGCACATCAAATAACTTGTGTACCTTTCTTTCACTCAGGTAGCAACTGTGAAATATTTACCATACACAGGTGTTGTGATACCTCATTGGGGTATACAACATTGAACAATATCTTTTTTGTTCTATAATTTTAGTTAATTTTACATTCCTGAGGGGGAACTACACAGATGGAAAGAGAAGTAGATATTTAATTGAGGTGCTAAGGAGGACTATAAAGTGGGATTGGTGTTGTTTAGCAGGGTGGTCTGGAATACCTCAGTGGGAAGGTGATGAGGAACAGAGATCCTCCTGAAATGTGGCAGTGGGTCAGCTCTCTAGTGGCTGTGGGTGAGTGTAGGATGGACAGGGCTAAGAGGAGACAAGTGTTGAGGCACAAGATGACTTGGAAACGTGGGTCTCCACTGTTGACTGAGGCGAGCCACGGTGGGGCAGATGACAGGGAATGTTCTTGCTGGACTCCATGGAGTGAGCAGTAGTAACACCATTGTTTGGTTTGGTCTCATATACATTGGATATGTGTATCCTCCATAGCTCCTGTCCAAGCACTACACAAAACTGTTAAAAGTACAGTTCTTGTGAGTGAGGGAGAGTTTCACTCCATTCCTTAGATTATAACCTTCTTTATCTGCTCTCATTCCTTCGTGTCATCAGGCATTTGTGTCATGAGGCATCTGATATGGGTAACTCATCCCTCACAGCTTGCAGTGAAGGTCATAAATTCAAGTTTCATACGTTCCCCACAAGGCTCTTTTGCTGAGTACTTTTTTCTACTTTCTCTTCTCCTTTGGCTGCCCTCCCAGGAAGCACTGGCCTGAGTACTGCTGTCTTTGGGGAAGAAAGCTTTGTGACTGCAGAGACTTAAGTGCCAGAGTCTAACTTTTCTAAGGACACTTCTTTATTAATTTAGAGTAAATCTTTAATTTCCAAGAAGTACTGCAATGTGCTGGGGTTATAGCTCAATTGATAGAATGTTCGCCTAGCATGCACAGAGCCTTGGGCTCAATTCCCAGGAATGCATAAAATGCATGTAATCCCAAAATGCAGATGGAGTAGGGAGGATCAGAAGTTCAAGGTTCTGCTTAGCTGCACAGTAAATGAGGTCAGTCTGGGACACATGACACACACACACACACACACACACACACACACACACACACACACCCACCCACCCACCCACCCCTGGTCTTCAACAAAACCCAAACCAAACAACCACCCACCCACTGGGAAGAAGTAGAAGGAACACAGGCATGTGGAGGGCT